>NC_081557.1:149416616-149610427 GCF_022355385.1 Mustela nigripes | reverse complement strand
ACTGACTCTCTCTGCTTGACTTATTTCACTCAGCATAATCTCTTCCAGTCCTGTCCATGTTGTTACAAAAGTTGGGTATTCATCCTTTCTGATGGAGGCATAATACTCCATAGTGTATATGGACCACATCTTCCTTGTCCATTCATCCTTGAAGGGCATCTTGCTTCTTTCCACAGTTTGGCAACTGTGGCCATTGCTGCTTTAAACATTGGGGTACAGAGGCCCTTCTTTTCACTACATTTGTATCTTCGGGGTAAATACCCAATAGTACTTTTGCAGGGTCATAGGGAAGCTCTATATTTAATTTCTTAAGGAATCTCCACACTGTTCTCCAAAGTGGCTGCACCAGCTTGCATTCCCACCAACAGTGTAAGAGGGTTCCCCTTTCTCTACATCCTCTCCAACACACATCGTTTCCTGTCTTGCTAATTTTGGCCATGCTAACTGGTGTAAGTTGGTATCTCAATGTGGTTTTAATTTGAATCTCCCTGATGGCTAGTGATGATGAACATACTTTTTTAAATTTTTAATTTATTTATTTGAGAGAGAGAACTCAAGTGGGGAAGGGCAGAGGGGGAGGAAGAAAGAATCTGAAGCAGACTCCGCACCAAACACAGAGCCCAAGGCGAAGTTCAATTCCACGACCATGAGACTGTGACCTGAGCCTAAACCAAGAGTCAGGTGCTTAACTGACTGAGCCACCCAGGTGCACTTCACAATCATATTATTTTCATAACCTGCTATTTCTATCACAACAGACCCATTTGCTTAATTGTTATTCAGTTTCAATTCATAAAAAGTAAATAAAATGTGTATCAATTAAATAAGATATGTCCTAAAGGATCAAAATTTATTAAAACTTAAAATCTTTGTGCTTCATCAAGGACACTTTTAAGTAAAACTAGGCATTTTTTTAAACTGCCAGGACATGGCAATAAGGACTACAATATCATTATTCCTGTAGCTTGGCACCATTGCCTTATTCATGCTAAGGCACTAATAATTTTACCCACAATTGCTCTTCCACTATTAGTGCAAATGTCAGCATAGTTAAAAAGGCAATAATACCTTTTTTCTTTTCCATTGAGGGATTTTATTTGCACATACATAGTACATCCCTAGAAAAAGAATACTAGGATTTTCCCTCCTGTGTGTTTTCATCCTGCTTCTTCATGGGCCAATGCCAGCTGAGGTTGTCAGTACAATGAAACCAAACTGGCAGGATGGGAGCAGATTAGTCTGCCATTTTTCTAGATCTTTGAGTTGTACATCAAATCTGGGGCTGATCACTTGATACTTGTTTAACCTGCTTGTGAGGTTCACAATTTTCTCAGCTCTGTGATCATCAATAATTTCAAGTTTGCCAATATAACCATGCTTCACCATCACAGTTAGGAACCAGACAGTGACTTTGGAGCATGACTTAATAAGGGTGTTTGCCTCTCTTTTCAGCATTGCTAATACTCTTGTGATCACCTGCCGGGATATTCATGCACACGATTACAGGGGCAGAGAAAGATGGAAGAAAGAGGAATAATGTCTTAATATTCTTATGAAAATGATTTTGACTTCACTGACCTTTGAAAGAGTCTTAGGGACTCCAGGCATTGACAGATCATACCTTGAAAATCACTGATCCATCACAATATTTCATATATTTCAAACTCAAATTGTACATATCTTGTTTGAAAAGCCTTCCCCTAAAATTCAGTAATCCTCTCCATTTCCATCTTTGAATAATTGTACCATAATCCAGTTATTCATCAAAGTCTAGAAATAACACCAGAAATAACACTAGAAAATAATCTCTTTTGTCTTTCACTAACAACCACACTCATCTTGTCAACTTCTCTCAGTAAAGTGGCTTCCAACTATTTCATCTATTACTCCACTACACTTTTCTGCTTTTATTGTCACCAGGTAGTCTCAAATAATTTCTTGTTCTTAACACTACAGTCTACTAACAATTACCTCTTCTTCCAGTCTTTCCCCATCCTCCCCCAACTTTCCACACTTCCATCAAAGTGATCCTTCCAAAATTCAAATCATTTTCTCTAGCCTACTTTCCCTTGGCAAACATAGTAGAATGATAGACAAAGTACTGCCGGAATGATGCCTACTTACCTTTATAATTTAATCTTAAATGCACTTACCTGCACACACATGCATACATACTACACTCAAACCACAGGATGTTTCATTAAACCCCTGATACATTCCTATTCATTTTTGTTTTGTTTTGTTTAAGACTCGTGCATATCCTCACCCAAGCAAAAATGACTATCTGCTCTTAAAGATCTGAAGGAGAAGAACCCGGCCATAAGAAAAATGGGGAGAAAGAGCCTTCCCAGAAGAACAGGTGCAAAGGAAAGAACATGTGCAAAGGCACAGTGGGTTGCCTGAAATGTTAGTACTAGAAATTAGGTCTAAAGACAGAATTACCTTAGACCATGTTACTTTAGGATTTTGTTACATGTAGTTGTTATACTTTTGGTAATAGTTTTTCATTAATGTTATGTACAACTCTTAATAAGATTTACCATAATAGAGAGCTACGCAGCAGGAATGCCTTAACTTCATTTTTAAAAAATAACAGGTATAAAAATGCAGGACATCATAATATACTAATGGCTATTTTTAAAAAGAAGATTTTATTTGAGGGTGCCTGGGTGGCTCAGTCAGTTGAGTCTGACTCTTGATTTCGGCTCAGGCCATAATTTCAGGTTCCTGAGATGAGCCTCACAACCAGCTCTGTGCTCAGCCAGGAGTCTGCTTCTCCCCCCTCTTTCCACACCCCTCTTCCCCCAACACACAGTTGCTTGCTTGCTCATTCTCTGACACTCAGCTAAAATAAATAAATATTTTTTAAATAATTAAAAATTTTTAAATAAATACATAGAGCATCTGGATAGCTCTCTAATGAGATTTTTTTAAATGTCTTCATCTTGACCAGAATTAAACCACATATGCTATTAACGTAAAAATTAAGCAAAACAGACACTTCAGTGCAATTCACCAGAAAAAGACATTTTTTTTTTCTGCACAGAAAAGAAATATCTATTTTAAAAATGCCAAAATGTCCTCCTTACTCTGTGCTGTCTTCACTTTTAAGGACAATGGGATCCATTTGCATTTCTTTAAGCAAATTCTGCTGCTCCCTTGTCTGCAGTTAATGAATGTGTCAGAGAATCTGATTGTCAGCTTTTCTTTTTTTTTTTTTTTTCTTTTTAATACCAGTATGAAGCAATAGCCAGGCATTTAATTTTGTCACACACTGAATTCCTCTAGAAAAGTCCTCTATGTTGGGATACTAGATTCTATTATCCTTCATACTACTAACCAGAATGACTGATTAATCTACACTTCTGAATATATCCAAAACACTGATAATTATTGCTAATAATAGCATCCCCAATATGCTGTATCTTAAAATACATAAATAATCAGAGTCAAAGGAAGGTTATATTTTAGTTCTTCTTAAATGGTAGAGCTGATCGGGGAGCCTGGGTGGCTCTAATCGTTAAGGGTCTGCCTTCAGCTCAGGTCAAGATCCCAGGGTCCTGAAATGGAGTCTCATGTGAGCCCCATGTTGGGTTTTCTTCTCAGCAGGGAGTCTGCTTCCCCCTCTGCCCCTTCCCTGCTTATGCTTTCTTTCTCTTTCTCTCAAATAAATAAAATCTTTAAAATAAAATAAGAGCTGAACATGTTTTTGCCCTACTTAAGCCCGTTTTTATTCTAATCCATTGCTTATAGTGAATTGAGTGTTCCATCAACTGATCATAAAATTATAAAGTGTGTATTCATCTTACAGAGTAAATGGTTTTTGAGGGGGAGGGAAAGGAGGATATACATCCATAATTACTTGTGTTAGAAGGTAAGACATCGAGGACCTTGGCTTTGGCCAACAACAAAGCTTCAGAGGAAGAGGAGAGTTGCTTTGTTTAACTTTTTTTAAAGAAAGATTTGCTTCTTGAGTTCTTGGTTTAGGGTTTTGTTCGGCTTTGATTTGGGGTTTTTTTGTTTTGTTTTGTTTTGTTTTTGCTTGCCTGTTTACTCCTGAGTTGCAAAAAGGAGAGAAGGGAAGCAAAGAATAAAGAGACAGTAGGGCAAGAAAGGCTGAAATGAGTAGAAGTTCTCCACAGTGGCACAGCAAACGGTGGATATTTTTAAAATAACATCTATATTGACAATTAAAATCATGTGCGTCACAGTAATATAAACCCATTCTCTGACTCCTTCATGAAATTCTCAGTAAATTCCATTTGCTAATGTTTTGTGGGGATGATCTCGGGTAAGACTCAAAGAAATTTAAATGTTATGTGTAGGTCACCATTAGATAACATGTTCTCAGCCTCAGAAGGAGGTAAAAAGTCATTGCACTATAACACCTGAAAGTTAGTGTAAATCCAAACGTGGCCTTTACACTTGCACAAGCCATATTTTAGTAAGCTTTGGGTCCAGGTATGCCTATTGGTCCTGAACTTCAATTTGACTACTTATTAGCTACGCTGCCTTGGGCAAGCCTGTTCATTTGGCGAGTCCCCATTCTCTTACCTGTAAGATAAGAATGTATGTTTACTGAATGTAAAGAATGTATGTCTGTATGTTTATACATAATGACAGTGCCCCATTAGGTACCTGGCACTGAGTAAGCACCCATTATCTGTTCGTTACATGAACTTCAAATCGCTGAGCAAATGGATTTGCTAAGAGCCGGGGCTCTTGCAGAGCTGGTGTACAGTGAAAAATATAAACATTTTGTTGAAGAGGCATTTTTTGAAATCACATGAAATTTCTTTGAAAATTACGACTGTCTTGTGTGGTAAGGCAGTCCCACTGAGACTCAGTACCACATGGAAGGGACTGTGATGCTCCAAGGATGTCTTACTCTCTATCCCTGCTGCGCAGTCTGATTGCCACAGGCTGTTCATTCCAGGAGACCTTTGGAGAGCGCCAAGGAAACCACTGGAGCCAAGTGCCCAAGCAACCGTCACAGAATGCCGAGTTGGTAAATAAGGCCCATGGGCCGCCAAAGCTGGCTGCCACCACAAGGCTGGTCAGGCCTAGGGCAAGGCTGTGTGTTGCTCCAAAGTGCAAGGGAGCCAGGGTACCCACTTCTAATACTAGTCCTATCTCTGTGCCTATCAATCAACACTGTCCCAAAGAACTTGAGAGGTGTGTACTGCCTAGGGATTCTCCATTGCCTTTTTGGAAGGGCTCAAGGGAGTCCTCCACTCTTTAGTTCTTTTTTTTTTTTTTTTTTTGTAATATTAGATCTAGCATTAATTGAGCATTCCACAGACTGATCATAAAGAAGGAAGCACAAGAGGAAGGCAAAAAGAAGAGAAAGTGCAAAGTATTAGCCAACACCTTATGAGATACTCTTGCATAGAGACTATCTGATGGGATCAAATTCAAAGGCCAAAGTAAATGTCACTTTCCAATTACTAGCCTGGAGCTTTAGTTTTCACTGAACTACCTCCAGCTCCTGCCTGTCTTCTCTCAATGGTCTTGTCTAAAGACATGACTATTACTTTAATTAGCTCCTTTTTTTCCTATTTCTTCATATTAAGGTAGCCCTTCTTAGCAGTACATGGGTAATCATTCCTTCTCATACTTTTGCTTAGAGAAAGTGTTGAAAAGTTTCTGAAGTTCACCTGTAAATGTTAACAACAACCAAAAAACAAAACCAAAAGCAAACAGAGAAAGCCTGACTAGTAAAGGTGAGAGCTAGCTTTGCCCAGTATTTGCAAGTGTTCTAGATTACGCCCCATGTGGCTTAATTTATAAACATGAAAAGAATTTCCCACCCCTAAGAAAGTAGTAATTACAGGTAGATTGCAGACTTTAGGACATGAAGAGGGACGTACAAGCAACGGAAGAGAGCACTGGCTGAGATCTGAGGGCATCGATGCAAATTAAAAGGGGCTGGAGACGGGGCGCCTGGGTGGCTCAGTGGGTTAAGCCTCTGCCTTCGGCTCCGGTCATGATCCCAGGGGCCTGGGATCGAGCCCCGCATGGGGCTCTCTGCTCAGCGGGGAGCCTGCTTCCTCCTCTCTGCCTGCCTCTCTGCCTACTTGGGATCTCTGTCAAATAAATTTAAAAGATCTTTAAAAGGGGGGGGGGGGAGCTGGAGACAAGCAGAAATAATAGGGCTATTTGGGCTAAACTCCTAAATTCATACTTCTGTATAATAAGAAGCTGGCCTCTCTCATCCACTGGGAGACAAGTGTTATATACTAAGGCTAGAGGTAGAAGGTTCTTAAACAAACATTCTCACGTCTTGAATTTGAATTTTTCCATGTGTTCTTCCTGAACACCCGAAGTCCTGGATGAATCACTGAGGAGGTGTAGTAAGGTTGATGTGAATACTATGGCAGTGACATCACCCTGTCCTTTTGATCTGACCTTTTCAGCGTCAGATCAAGTTTCTTGCCAATAATTGGCCTACAAGTTTGTGCTAAATAGAACCGACAGAGGCAAAAAGTTCTGAAAATTCGATGTGATTCCCAAAGGACTCTGGGCACCTGGATCTTTTCAGGCACAGCCCCAGGAAGCAGGTCCGCCACAGCATAGGCCAAAAGGGGATCTTTAGGAAAACTCTAGAAAAAATTATCTTCAAAATATATGACACAGATGATTTGAAATGCCTCTGGACCTTCCTAAAGTAAATCAGACCTGATCCCAAGGCTTATAAAACAAGGATCTAGTGTTTTATCCCGTGTTTGCTTTGGTGCTGTAGCTTTACAAGGTATTCTAGTTGAAAAATACAAGTCTTTACCCAGCATCTCTTCTTTCTACCCTCCCACCTCTCCCCTCCTTTCCCCCCTCAAAATTCTATAGACACTTAATCATTTGTAAGTGTACAATGATAATATGAATGTGTCAGATCACGTACAAAGGGCCATTTGTTGTCAGTCTCTTCTATGACATCATCTTCCACAAATATCACAAGCCTCACAAATACCAAGATTTCTCCAAAGTCTTGTTTCCTCACTGACACCAAAGCTTCATTATCTGCAGATAGACTGATGATTTCAAATCTGTATATTTAGCTCAGGACCCTCCCCTGGCTTCAGGCACATATATTCAATTTTAGAGTGGATACACCATAGTCCCTTTTACCTGAACACATCCAGAACAAAATATCATCTGTCTCCCAAAACCCTAGGTGTTTTTAAAGATTATATTTATTTATTTTTCAGAGAGAGAGAAAGAGCACAAGGGGGGGGGGCAGCAGACAGAGGAAGAAGCAGGGTCCCTGCTAAGCAAGAAGCCTGATCCCAGGACCCCAGGATCATGACCTGAGCAGAATGGCAGACACTTAACCAGCTGAGTCACCCAGGCGTCCCCAAAACCTGGTGTTTTTTTCTGCATTTCCTATCTTATGGATTAGCATCACCAACCTACTTGGTCATCATGGGATATAGAAGAAATACCAGAGACATCCCTGTCATGTGTCTTTAACCTGTTCCTTCTCCTCTACTCCCACCATCACTGCTTAAAGTCTGAATCTCTTTTTGTCTGAATATTGCAGTAATTTAATAAGGAGTTGGCCTTCCCTCAGTCTGGCCTTCTTCCACTGCTCCTCCTAATTGCTGCCAGAATGATGTTCCTAACTATGAACACCATTTCTTACCTCAGCTTGAAAATGGTTTTGTAAATCCCTGTAATTTTCATATTCAAGTTCAAAATTCTTCACTTCATGACAAGAAGACCTACTCCAACCTCTTCCATCACTCCTTCACGTTCTTCTGCTCCCTGCCCCACATCAGTTGATTTTATAATTCTTTAAATGGATATATCTCTACTCATATGCTTTTTCTTTCATTTTTCAAGGCTATTCCTACTTAATCTTTCCAAATCAAATCAAAGGCATCTTACTTCTAGAACCACTGCAGGATCCTTCTCTCTCCAATTTGATCTACTGAGCAGACCTCTACTATAGCCTTTATCCCATAGGACTGGAATAGTTGATTCACAAATTTATCCCTCCCATTAGACTGAAGGTTCCCCCAGGTCTCAGTCAGACATGCCTACTTTCTCTCCCCAGTGTCTAGCACAGCACCTCACAAACTCTTGCTTCAAAACAGAGCTGGTGAATGACTTGTTGAAAGAAGGGATGCAAAGCATGAGCTGCATTCAGCAAAATCCTTAGATTTTGCAAAATATTCTTCAAAACATTAGGCAAACATTTACGAAAAACCTATGTGCCAGTTTAGGCCAGGTTTCTTTCTCCTAAGTAGATAGCAACAGGGGCACCTGGGTGGTTCAGTGGGTTAATCCTCAGGCTTGGGCTCAGGTCATAATCTCAGGGTCCTGGGATCAAACCCCACATTGGGCTCTCTGCTCAGCAGGGAGCCTGCTTTCTCCTCTCACTCTGCCTGCCTCTCTCCTACTTGTGATCTCTGTCTGTCAAATAAATAAATAAAATCTTAAAAGAAAAAAAAAAGATAACAGCATTTAAGGACATAGGGAGAAACTTTATCAAGATTTTAGGAGACACAGAAAAAAAAAGAAAAGGTGGTTTTTTTTGTTTGTTTGTTTTAAAGTGAGGCGCCACTTTGGGTTGGAAGGTGGCAGTTTTTTGTTTTTTGTTTTTTTTTTCCTTAAGATTTTATTTGACAGGGACGCCTGGGTGGCTCAGTTGGTTAAGCAGCTGCCTTCGGCTCAGGTCATGATCCCAGCGTCCTGGGATCGAGTCCCACATCGGGCTCCTTGCTCAGCGGGGAGCCTGCTTCTCCCTCTGCCTCTGCCTGCCATTCTGTCTGCCTGTGCTCGCTCTCTCCCCTTCTCTCTCTCTGATAAATAAATAAAAATCTTAAAAAAAAAAAAAAGATTTTATTTGACAGGCAGAGATCACAAGAAGGCAGAGAGGCAGGCAGAGAGAGAGGAGGAAGCAGGCTCCCTGCCAAGCAGAGAGCCCGATGCGGGGCTCAATCCCAGGACCCCGGGACCACGACCTGAGCTGAAGGCAGAGGCCTTAACCCACTGAGCCACCCAGGTGCCCCAAAAAGAAAAGTATTTTAATTAATATATATGAAATCCAAAAAATTTAATATAACAGACCACAGGGAAAAATAAGCACAAAAAAACAATGAAGCAGAATATCATTTAAAATAATCATTTATATTTCTATATCCTTCCCCTCAGCCACATAAACACAATATAACATTCAAGAGAATTAGAAACTTTGAAGGGAAAAGAATGGAAGAACAGGTCACTACTCTATAGGATTCAAAAATATATATATACCTGGGGCGCCTGGGTGGCTCAGTGGTTGAGCCTCTGCCTTTGGCTCAGGTCTTGATCTCAGGGTGCTGGGATCGAGCCCCGCATTGGGCTCTCTACTCAGCAGGGAGCCTGCCTCCCTCTCTCTCTTTCTGCCTGCTTCTCTGTCTACTTGTGATCTCTCTCTCCTTGTCAGATAGATAAAATCTTTAGGGGAAAAAAAAAACAATATATATATATATATTTCTGGAGTGCCTCGGTGGCTCAGTTGGTTAAGCATCTGACTCTTCATGTTGACTCAGGTCATGATCTCAGAGTGAGGCGGAGCCCTGCATGGGGCTCTGTACTAAGCATGGATCCTGTTTAGATTTGCTTTCTCCCTCCTCCCCTCCCCCTTCTCTAAAAAATAATAAACAAATAAAATTAAATTTAAAAATCCCTAAAGAGAACTCATCAACCTATGCATAATAAAATGGCTGAATGGAAGTGTCCGGCTGTCAGTGTAAGTTTTGGAACTCACTATGGAGCACTGGCACTAACATTTACCTCCTAGTGATAAATGGAACCTCTGGGACATCTCCTAAAAAAACATTAACATAAGTACATTTTATAATAACAGAGCAAGCTTCTCTATTAACCTTTATTTAGATAGATGAAGAAGTGTCAAGATTTTTGTTACTACTTTAAGAGTGACCCAGGCAATAGGCGCCTTCCATAATACCAGAGTCATAAGGTTCCCATTCACTGCAAGCCCAATTATTTTATTTCAGGTGTAACAATTTACAGATAACTAAATTGCTTTAACTTAAAAATATTTGCTCATCAAATAGATAAAAAGAACACCTTTGAATGAAGCCATTTCTCTGTAAATTATGGGTGGATTATTTCAATCCAAGAGCAGCAGAAAGAGTTATCAAATAATACACAGGTTGGGAAAAAGAATACTGTTATGTTGAAGTCACTCTGTACCCCAGAAGTTAATGACTATCCCCAGTGGTTACTAGTAAGTTGATTTAAACAGTACCAAAACCCAAAAGTGAAATGAATTTCATTATAAATTGGTGGCATGAACAGAAATTAATGTTGCACCTTAAATGTTCTACACAGAGGATATACGGGAACCCTGTACCTTCAGCTCAATTTTGCTCTGAACCTAAAACTGCTCTAAAAATAGTCTGTTTTAAAAAAGAAAGAAAGAAAAGTTGACCACATGTTTTCACTTTGTCAAAATGTTACTTTGTTTTTGTTTTATTTTGTTTTGTTTTTAAGATTTTATTTATTTATTTGACAGAAAGAAAACACAAGAAGGGGAGAGGGAGGAGAGGGAGAAGCAGGCTCCCCGCTGAGCAGAGAGCCTGATGTGGGGCTCAATTCCAGGACCCTGGGATCATGACCTGCGCGGAAGCAGACGACAACACGGCCCAGGTGCCCCCAAAATGTTACTTGGTATGTATGTATGTTACTTAGTATGGTGAATAAAATGTTCTCCAGCAATACAAACCATAGGATAGTTAAACTATAATAAATCAGTTCTCTCTCTCCCATTTGAGGTCCTTAGATGCTTACATTCTACCTTCTAAGCTATAAAGAAAAACAAAACCATTCAAAATAATCTGTTTCAAGAATAGGCACCTTTTCTTATTTCTAGATCAGTACATCTTCATTTCCAAACAAGTGCTCCCCAAAATCAGCAAAAGAAACAAATGGCAGTGCCTCTGAGACAGCACATCCATAGAGTTTTTCCAATGCCTCTCACTATTGAATCAAGACAACCTGTATCAGAATGAAAAATGGGCACCTGGCCCACAGCAGTGAGGTTCCTCAAAGCCTTCTTCAGTGAATCTCGTTGGAACATGAAAATTCTCAGGCAACTTGTTTACCACTTATGGGTAGACTCATACTGTTTATCTTTGGTGGAGAGTTGTATAAGTGTGTACATGTATGTGCATGTGTACATCTTGTTGAAAGAGTATACTTATCTACAAGACAATCAGAATAAATTCATGCCTTTGGGGAAATGTGGATCATTCTGTGGGACATGGAATGTCATGTCATGTTTATTTGTTTTTAATGAAAAGATGCCCCTTAGCAATTTGGGAAATGTACTAGGTACATGGCTTTGCAAGTGATGCTTACACGGCCATTTTGATGTCTAGAAACCGAGTAAGGCAACACGAGGGGCTCACTGATAACTACTGCAGAAGGCCCAAGACTTGCGTCTGCAGCCAGAACCCCTCCTCCTTCAGCAAGGAGACACACATGGTACCCCTCACTGTACTAGTTCGGCTGGCTCCCAAGACCGTGTCAGCCACTATTTGAGAGAAGAGGAATGTTTATATTTTTAAGTCCATATATTTAAAATCCAAGATCAGAAAATTCTATATTCCCATGATCACCAGTTGGAGATCCTAATGGAGTCCATTAAAAAGAAAAAGGTGAAATTGAAATATTTTTCCCATTGTTTTACTTATATAGACGTTCTTAATAGCTATAAGGCTGACATTCCTGTTATTATATAATGATTGGATGTATCTGAATCATAATAACTTAAAATGAACAAACCTGTAATCTTTACAGATTAAAAAAAAACTGTTAGTAAAAGTTTCTTGAAGGTTTAGATTTCTATTATTTATTTTTGTTTTGATGAAACGAAAGGAATGAACCTTGCCTGGTTCAGTGGGTGGGAATGGTTCACTGGGTGGCAATGAACTCTCTTAGATGTTACCCTTTTCCAAATACTTCAGAGAAGGAGAAATGAACTGTTGGAGGAATCAGGAGACCAACTGGTTCTGGTATGAATCCAGGTCCTAGGTTAGGAGAAGAGGTTTCCTTAAAGGTGTTTAGAGAAAAGGTACTCTCAAGAAAGAACTTAACAGAAGGGAGCAATAGAGAAAGGCACCCTCTGAAAGGCTGGATATCTTAGATGGTTCTCCTTGACCATGAAAAGTCCTATTTTAAAATATAGCTACCATTTTCTACTATCTACATGGAATTAGACACAGTTACCAGAATCATGAGTAAAGTAATAAACCACAGAGCTTGATATGATATTATCCTAGAGCAAGAAGGGCTTGTCTTTCCAAGGGAAACTTCATGGAGGCAGCAACTCACTGTAGGACTGTGTCTACACATTGCCAGAATGGGACCAACAGGGAAGGAAGAGATGGCCGACCTAGGACTCAGAGGTGGCAAGGAATGGTACCTTGTGCCAATGAACAAGAGTCTTCTAAAACTTCAGGACATAATGAGACCCTCCACCTAACATCCTTTGGCCACAGGAAGTATCAAAATATTGCAAAGCCAAGGCAAGATTGTCAGCTCAGATGCTGACAAGAAAGCAACTATGTTAACTAAAAGGAACATAACAAAGTCCTGCCCTTCATACCTGTCCTCCTCAGAGAATGCAGCTGACCCTGGGAACCTATATGCAGGACAGAGCCTTGAGGTAAGAAAGGGAGCAGCAAGGCCAGGCAAGGCGACCAGAGCTGTTCCTCTGCAGACAACAGAGCCATCAGCCAAGATTTTCAGAGCACCTTAGAGAGAAATATGGCATTTGGTGGAAATCAAGAAGTAAAGATTTTGTACTTGAGGGGAACACGATGTAAAATGAGGGACAATGAGTAAATAGTAGACCCAATACAAGAACACAGCCATAAGGAGACTGTACTCTCAGGGGCCATCGGTCTCTTTTTTTTGTAAATAATAACCCCAGTATTGGCTAAAACTAAACGAAACATGCTCCAGCCTTCATGAGAGCAGACAGTTGTCATGTGACTAACTCTAAAGAATAAGATAGAAATGGAAGTGTTGAGTAGAACCTCGAGGAAGACTGATTAAAAGTAGCTGCCCCAGGGTGTCTGGGTGGCTCAGTCAATTAGGCACCTTGGGCTCAGGTCATGATCCCAGGGTCCTGGGATTGAGCCCCCATAGGGCTCCCTGCTCAATGAAGAATCTGCTTGTCCCTCTGTGTATGCACTCTCTCTGTCTCAAAAAAATAAATAAAATCTTTTTCAAAAATAAAAAGTAAATAAAATAAAAGTAGCTGCCTCCTTTGGAAGGAAAGTCCCTGTTACCATTCCTTGTTCACTTCCTTTTTTCTGTGGCCTGTAACATGGATGTGATGGCTGGAACATCAAAACCCTTCTCAGACCATGGGGTGACTTTGAAAGTGGAAGCACATGCTAAGCATATGGGGAAACAGAAACTATAAAACGTCTCAGTCCCTAGTGACTATGGAGCCACCAAACCCGCCCTGGATTATCTCTGGATTTCATTGCCAAATAAACTGTGATTTAAGTAACCATTATCTTAGGTGTTCTATGATATTCGGCTGCACCTATCCTAAATGATACAATGACAACCCCAGCAGAGAGCTTCTGGGCAATAATGCCAGAAGTGAATATCAGCGTCACTGGACAGAGCTGAGGAAAAGAAGAACACAGACCAAAAAGTAAGCCATGAACTTGGGTATATGTTGCTGTTAGTGAGACGCTTAGTCATTCTCCACAAATCCTCTGGTCACGTTTTAAAGTTTGGAGACAAAGAAACAGCAGTACTCTCAGAAACTGGGACTTTGCCTATCTTATATTATCAAGTCTCTGGAACCCATAGGAGAAAAACAGACCAACTGCACTCCTTATACAGTACAGATATTTACAGACTTCCTCCTAAGCGTGATGCAAGCTACTCGAGTGCCACAGACAACAACACAACGTAAAAAGTTATTACATTTAATAACGATTTATTGGGCATCTATGATTACATGGGTCCTAAACTAGGCACAAGAAGCAGAGGACAATAATACATATGGCTTGCCCTCAAGGACCTTTACTGTTTAAAAAGGGACCAGGATAAGTAAACAGTGTCATGGAAGGGAAGTGTCTCAGGATTCAAAGGAAGCAAATTGATTCAACCACAAGAGAGGAAGAAAATGCATCTCACAAAGCATTACAAAAATACACATTAGCTTTCCAGGCAAAGATACATAGAAGTAGTGTAGTAGAAGTATTGCCTTACCCAGGCAAGGAAAGTCATGTACAAATACAGGAATATTCAAGAGAACAATGTATGTTTAGGAATATTAAATGAGCTGCATTTGATAGGATACAAACAGAAATGTGCTTTCTCCCTTATTGCTGGGTCAATCACACTCCTTTGCATCTTCTCTGCATCCGGCCCCTTGAATGCCATCCTGGGCCAATCCTATAACATTTCAGTCATCTTCACCTTTAAAAATAGCTTCAGTTTCAGGTATTAAATATTCCAGAGCCATATACATGAAGACTTCATTCTCATAGCTCTCTACAACATCCACACACTGACCACTTCAGCATCTCCCTCTCTAGGCCTAGCTTCTCCCTTGAACTTCAACTGTCGGCATTGACATCGGCACTCAGATGTCTAACAGACATCTCAGAATCAACTTGTCCCAACCTGCTCCTCTCCCAGGAGCACCTTCCTCAAGTAAAAAGAATTTCATTTCAGTGGCTCAGGTCAAAAATCCTGCTAGTCTGCCCTGTCTCTCATTCCCCACACCCAATCTTTAGCAAACCTGGTTCTTTATTGCTTGGCAAACATTCCTCATCTTTTCCACTCTGAACTCCCTCCCCACACTTCCTCTTCCCTTTCTTACTTTATTCTTTTTTTTTTTTCATAGCAAATATCATCGTTTACAAATTTCATTTAGTTACTATTCTGATTTGGACATTTTTCCTCCTCTATTAGATTATACAGTCTGTAAAATTGAAATTCTTCCTATGCTTTGTTCACTGATGTATTATACCCTGTATCTAGAACAGTGGCAGGCATACAACAAATGCCCAATGAGTTAAGCACATCCTAGTCACACTTTCTTTCCTCTCCCCAGCTCAAGCCTCCCAGACTTACAGTGGGTAGGGACCTGCATCTGTCTCTTAGCTCTTCCTGCTCTATCCCCTCCACATGGCTGTAAGCCTCCCTAAGAGAGGGAGGGAGTAATAAGGGGAGGAGGGGCTTGAAAACAGAGGTCCTATCTGGCAGATGGGCTTATAGTTCTCTCTTGGCCGACTCCAATTGGATATCAGACCCTCAATTATGGTGAATGTTCTAATACTGGTTGTTTCATGAGATGCTAGAATGTTCTCTAGAGATTGTCCCTGGTCTCTACAAGGACCTCTGCACTGTATCTGATCCAAACACACAGCACACTTCCTCCACTGATATTTTTAAAGATCTATTTATTTTTTTGAGCGAGCGAGACAGAGAGAAACCCAAGCAGACTCTGCACAGAGTCCAAGCAGGGCTCAGTCCTACACCCTGAGAACACGACCTGAGCCAAAACCAAGAGTTGGACGCTCAACCTATAGCACCAGCCAGCTGCCCCACTCCTCCTCTGATTTTTGGCAAACTCTCTTAAGAAGTTTATAAATGACATATAGAGGGAGTTGGGTATTGCCTCCATGACATCAGCTTGGACTATGGGAAGCACCCACATCCTTGTCCTGAAAAATATTTCTTCTACCAGCTGTCACCTGGTCCCCTTCATATTTTTACTCTCGGCTTCCCACTATTCAAATTCACATGTTTCCAATCTCCAGGGGAGGCTTCTCTCAACTCTCTGTTCCAGTACACACCAGAGGGCAATGCTACAGTACAGTACATAGACAGCAAGGTTTCGAGATGTGGTTCCCTCTTTCAGACACCTCTAACCTCTGATACTCTTAATGATTTCTTGTATGTCTTGTCTTGGGAAAGAGGATGTAGCTCCTCTGATTTCCATGGAGAGAGAGGGAAAATACTACAGCCTCATCTACTGACTTCTTGCATGTCTTGTCTTGGGAAAGAAGATGTAGCTCCTCTGATTTCCATGGAGAGAGAGAGAGGGAAAATACTACAGCCTCATCTACTGCTAACAGTTCTGTCATCCAACAAACTGTCTTTTGAATTTCTGATTATTTCCTTGTATAGGCTAGAGGAGAGTTATGGAAAATGATAGTCACAAAGTCATACTGTTATCTTTCAGAAAGTTCTCTAGAAATGTCTAGTAGCTCTCTTTAGAAATTGTAGATACCTGGGGCACCTGGGTGGCTCAGTGGGTTAAAGCCTCTGCCTTCAGCTCAGGTCATGATCCCAGGGTCCTGGGATCGAGCCCCGCATTGGGCTCTCTCCTCAGCAGGGAGCCTGCTTCCCTTCCTCTGTCTCTGTCTGTCTCTCTGCCTACTTGTGATCTCTGTCTGTCAAATAAATAAATAAAATCTTAAAAAAAAATTTTTTTTTAATTGTAGATACCTATTACCTGCAACCTTTAACTCTGAGGCTTTAGCAGAAATTCTAAGACAAGAGTAAAGGTTCCACTCCACATTCACCAACATAGGCAATATCTGTGTTCATCTCAGTATGGCAGGAGCTTAGAGTGGAATGTGGAAGGAGCTCCCAGATATTAATCTGGATAGCTAAGTGCATCAAAGGAGTCTGTATGCCATGCTAAAATTTTGGAAGTTATTTTTAAAGCATTTCCAAACCCAGACACCTAGGTGGCTCAGTTACTTAAGTGGTCAACTCTTGGTTTCAGCTCAGGTCATGGGCTATGGGATCCAGCCCTGCCCTGACTCCATGCTCAGCAGAGGGTCTGCTCAAAGATTCCCCCTCTCACTCTGCCCCTCTTCCTGCTCACTCCCTTTCTCTCTCTCTCTTTAAAATAAATAAATAATTCTTTAAAAAAAAAATAAAAGGCATTTCAAACTCCACTGAAAAATTTTAAGCAGGAAAGCAAAAAGGTCACATTTCCATTTTGGCTAATGTCATTCCAGCTGCATGAAGGCAAAGAGATTAAATGTGAAGAGTGAGGGATCCTGACTGATTGTGGAAAGCTGTAGCAATAATCTAGGCAAGAGATGATGACACCTTTCATTAAGGAAAAATGTCAACAAATGGTAGGTGACAGAGATACTGTGGCACAAGACTTTGTGGTTACACATTGAGGAGGCAGATGGGAGAGCCACCAATGATGACCAGGTTGTGCCTGAACACGTGTTTAGATGATTTTTCCATCATTTACCAAGACAAAGCCGTGGAAGAGGAACAGAGTTGGTGTGAAATTCAAACCATGAGCACACCAGCAATATGAGAGGTAAATGACATGGGCCAAAGAAACGGCACAGTCCCCAAGGCCACAGGGGTTCAAAGGAAAAGTAGACTGCTTAGGTCTCATGTGGTCAGACGTGTCCTTGGAAGGAGAAGAGATTTGTCTTCTAAAATCAGAAAGGAAGGTAATAGAAAGAAAGGATGAGAACATTAAAAGTAGGGGAAGGAAATGAGCTAAGTCACAGAAGCCACAGAGAACCCAGATGTCATGGAAATGCTATTGCACAAATTGGGGGAGAATGTGGTACTTGGAAGCAGAAATTAGTTAATATCAGACTTTTAAAAAGCAGATGTATTCACAAAACACTGAGAAAGAGTGATAAAGAAACTAACCTCTCTCCTCTGGGTTGTAATTCGACATGAATAGCCTACAGAGGTATACAACACTTCCCTTACCCTCCCCTTAAAACAAGGCAAGTCTCTCTTTCCTACCTTGCAAACGAATAATATCCTACTAAAGAAAAGACACCTGGGGCGCCTGGGTGGCTCAGTGGGTTAAGCCGCTGCCTTCGGCTCAGGTCATGATCTCAGGGTTCTGGGATCGAGTCCCGCATCGGGCTCTCTGCTCAGCAGGGAGCCTGCTTCCTCCTCTCTCTCTGCCTGCCTCTCTGCCTGCTTGTGATCTATCTCTGTCAAATAAATAAATAAAATCTTTAAAAAAAAAAAAAAGAAAGAAAAGAAAAGACACCAGCATACACTTAAGTAGGAGCGACCTACTAACTGGGAAAGGCTATAAGGCTTTTAGAAAATATTCATGCCCAACCAACCTGCCATTATTCTTAAAAGGAAGGAAGAAGGAGAGCGGGATGAAGTACAGAAGAAGCAAACTAGTGAATAAATTCACATGTGAAAACAGAACAATCTGTAGTTTAATTTCTTTGGATTACTTAGAAGTCTTTGACAGCATTGCTTAATGAAGAATGCTTTGAGAATTTAACTTGATGTGGATTTGTGATGCAAAAGATACTTTATCAGTAAGGGAAAATTTGTTTAATGTCAGGGAAAAGGTATAATGATAAATGGGCTCTCGCTCGCTCTCTCTCTCTCTCTCTCTCAGTACTGAGGACTATTCTGTTCCAGATCCTTAACATAAATTCATTTAATGTCATCAATTCAAGAACCTCATGAAGGAAAAGTTATTATTTGCCACTATTAAATGAGATATATGAATGTTCAAGACCAAAAGAAAACTTCTGATTAAATCTAGGAAGGATCACATTAACTTTATAAATCAAATAGAACTTTTATGGGAAAGTCGTTCTTAAAAACCATTTGTAAATCTGGAATTATGACCTGTGAAGACCGTGGAATGGTTTTACCAAAGAACTGTACATAGACGGTAATGTTACTTTTTCTCCAAATTCAATCTGATTCTCTTTGATTTCTGTACAAGGAATGTTAACCTATAAAGCACTGACTTTTTAAAAATATAACCGATATATATTAGATAATATAATTAGAAGATGGGACTATGAGCAGAGATATTTTATTGCCTTTTTCCTATGAACTTGTCACAAATTTAACTAAAAATAATTTTTTTTTAAATCCTGCTGGCTATATCCTGTGTCATGTTATGCTTTTTCACATAGCTACACAATGCTTTCAGTATGAATCCTCATTTTTCCATCAACATGGAATAATGAGGTAAGCAGTGGAAGTCTATTACATGTATCATTATATGTATCTAAAAAGAAAGAAGCAGAGTTCTGATATAATACTGATATAGTAACTCCAGTAAATCCAATTACTTGAGGCAATCAATTTCTAAGTTGGCTATGAGGCCCAGCTAAGACTAAGAGTTTGTTGGCAGTCCTAGTTTTTAATGTTTTTTATCTAAAGTTCCCCACAGGGCATTCCTGTTAATGGAGCTAATCAAGCTTCCTAGGCCACAATGACAACGACATGTAGACAGAAATGTGTTTTTGCTTGCAGTCTCCATGTTCTGTGAACTCAGTGAAAATAGCAATACCAGTTATAGCAGGTAATCCAGATGTCTGGTACAAATACCACAATATATTCAGCATATCTGGTCTCAGATACATATACATTTTCTTGCTAAATAAATTTAGTCAACCCATTCATCTAACCACCCTGGACCACATCTTTCCAACTTAAAAAATATAGATATTTAATACTAGTATGTGATATTTCATAAGAACTGAAAATTCTGGTTTGGGTTTTTGTTTTTTATTAACATATAATGTATTATTTGCCCCAGGGGTACAGGTCTGTGAATCATCAGTCTTACACAACTCATAGCACTCACCATAGCACCTACCCTCCCCAATGTCCATAACCCAGCCACCCTCTCCCTCTCCCCACCCCCCAGCAACCCTCAGTTTGTTTCCTGAGACCAAGAGTCTATTATGGTTTGTCTCCCTCCCCAGTCCCATCTTGTTTCATTTTAAAAAAATTTCCAAGCACCTAAAATAAACCTTTATCAAAACAGCATAGAAAGAAAGAAGGTTACATGGCTTCCAGTTGTTGTTAAAAAACAGGTCTTATATGATGGCTCCAAATGCATTCAAATCCAAATATAATAACAACAACAAAATAATAAAAACAATGGGAGGTGATTATTGCGACTATCTCAGATAGAAAATAAGTACATTAGATGGAGCTCCATATTCCTCATTTTTGTTCCTTATAAAAAAGCCTCTTCCAAGCTACTTGCAATGAATAAGGCCATCACCCAAGGTCCAAAAGTCATCCTTAAAAAAAGAAGCCCTAAAAAAATGAAATAAGATGGGGGCAGGGATGGAGACAAACCATAAGAGACTCTTAATCTCACAAAACAAACTGAGGGTTGTTGGGGGGTGGGGAAAGGGATAGGGTGGCTTAGGTTATGTACTTTGGGGAAGGTATGCACTGTGGTGAGCACTGTGAATTGTGTAAGACTGATAATTCACAGACGCTATGGTGAGCACTATGAATTGTGTAAGACTGATGATTCACAGACCTGTACCCATGAAGCAAATAGTACATTATATGCTAATTAAAAAAAAAAGCCCTAAAGAGATAATTACTTATACTACTTGAGCATCCAAAAAGAAGTAAATTGTTATATCCAGTCTCTCTGCTCTGTGTTTCTTTTCTCTGAGCCAACATGACTCACACATTTATGCACACGTTTACAGACATATATGCTTCTTTTAACTGTCCCAATACTATTAACCAAAAGCAATTTTATTTTAAGTAAAAATATACATTATGCCCTTTATTTATTCTATTTATTCTTCCCCTGTCTTGCAAAACTTTTCCACCGGGGGAATGAGAGTGGGTTGGGGTGTGTGAGGGGATGAATCTCAACCTGACAAAGGCACAAGGCAATACAGTTTTTTTTTTTTTAATTTAATTTAACTTCTTTTGTGTGTGTTCCAAAATTCATTGTTTATGCATCTTACCCAGAGCTCCATGCAATATGCGCCCTCCCTAATACCCACACCAGGCTCACCCAACCCCCCACCCCCCTCCCTTCCAAAACCCTCAGTTTGTTTCTCAGAGTCCACAGTCTCTCATGGTTTATCTCCCCCTCCGATTTCCCCCAACTCACTTTTCCTCTGCATCCAGTCTTAAACAAACACTGGACACCAACACCAGCCCCCACCCCCCCACCCCACCCCACCCCACCCCCGCCAGCACCGCCTCCTCTCCATTACAGTGAGCATAGCCACAGGCAAGGGGAAGTGAAGACAATCATCCAAAATATAAAGCACTTTCATAGTCATTACCTTGTTTCAGCCTCAGAGCAACTCTGTTAAGTCAGAAAGTCAGTAGTTTACCTGTAACATTCCCATTTTACAAAAGAAAATGTAGTTAAGGAGCTTGCTTAAGTACTAATAGCTAGTAATCGGTGAATTCAGGTGCTCTCAGACAAATACAGTGCTCTTTTACCAAATTACAATGCTTCCCTAAACCATGTTACAAGAGAAAGGATCTTATCCTGGGATATCAAGAAGTGGACCTGGGGACTGACCGTATGTGGAGGGTGAGAGAAAGAGAAGAAACAAACAATCCAAAATTTTTTTTTACCCAAGTCATTTAACTGAAAAGGAGAAACCCAAAAGCAGAGCAGTTTTATTGGTAACATGAGAAATATATTGTACATCTTAATGATGGAGACTTCTATACTTTGATTTCCCACTGTTAATATCAACATTCAATTACATGTTTATGTACACATATTATATATACATATATGTGGATTTTTCTGGTTATACAGAACAAATTTCTAGAAATAAATTGTAGGTTTATAGTGTATTAGAAATATATTAAGGTTTTTGACACATGATGCCAAATTGAGTCCTAGAAATATAATAATCACAGTTCTACCAGAAATGTGTTAAGAATGTCCATTTTCTAAATTTGTGCCAACACTACCTATTATTATTTTTTTATCAATTTACAGATACAAAATAGAAATTTTTGCCTATTTGGGTTTCTGTAAAAACTATGGAGATTGAACATTTTTACTTGTGTTTTTAATGAAATTGTAATTTTTATATGTTTGTGTTTGCATGGATTGTTCATATTTTTAGCATTTTTATACTAATAGGGTATTAGACTTTGTTAAATTACAGGCTCTCTTCATATACTTAAAATAATAATGCTTCGTTCAACTCCCCCAAAAGAAACAATGTGACATGATCATGTAAAACTACTCCTGTATCTGAAAATATATATAGTAGTCATCGTCTTTCCTTCCATATATTCATCTTTTAGGTAAATACTTTTTAAGCTACTGCTAATCAGTAAAAATATTTTCCAGGGAACAATTTCCATGCAAAGAATTCCTTATAGTACTGACGAGAGAACCTCATAGATATAAATATTTACAAATGAGGAAATGTATATAAAGCTGTATAAATATGTATATGATCACATAGCTAGCAAGCCTATGCTTCTGTCACTGCTAGAAATAAGGAAGAAATTCTTGGAAATTATAATTTATGTGAAGAGAGTGAACATTGTCAATCTACCTACAGAAGGGGAATAACTTTGTATTCACTTCAGTGTCTCATCTAGAGAAGTTCACATTGTTTGAATTTGACATCCACACTCGTTTGTTAGTTTGTTTTTTATTAACACATAATGTATTATTAGCCCCAGGGGTACAGGTCTGTGAATTACCAGGCTTACACAATTCACCGCACTCACCAGAGCAGATACCCTCCCCAATGTCCACCACTCAGCCACCCCATCCCTCCCACCCTGCTCCCCTCCAGCAGGCATCCACACTTGTTAAAAGCAGACCCACAAAATCTCTTAATTTCTGAGTTTTTAGAACAAGAAGCTACATATGTAAAAGATTTAAATATGGGTAACATTTTTAATCTGGCATCCATTTTTGAAATTACAGTATAAAGAAGCATATGTGCCAACTGTCCTTATTAAAATAAGAGAACATAAAACAGGAAAATATCCTTTAAATACTGAGAAATCTGGCAAAGATTCCTAGTGAGTCATAGACAACTGGGTGTGAATATTGCTGATGATTCATAAATGGTAAGTCTGGGGAATACAAAGCCAGATGGATAAATAAGTGGAAAGAAGAAAAACTGGCAGACCTTCAATGATAACTATGTCCAGGAGATGGAATCTTGCCCCAGAAGCAAGGATTGGTAGATGTAGTGCTCATAACATTTTGGAGGAATCATCTCTTGAGATAAGTACCATAGGAGAAATTACATCAGCTAGAACTTGAGCATAGGCTCTAAAGCACATGGAATAACTGTAAATGTAAAAGGAAATCCTCATAAAAGGAAAGCTGTGTAAGAACCTTTCTCAAGAAAATATCTGCCATCATACAAGTCAATGGTGCCCAAGGACTTTCTTAAAAAAAAAAATTCATAACTACCACTGTTTTAGAAACACAACATAAACACAGGAGCACCGGGTTTGTTCTAATGAGTTACTTTACATACTAAACAACTGAGTTAAATGGATACCAGTGGAAAAACTTGAGACTGGGGTCCCAAACCCTAATGCAGCAACTTGTAGTGGTTCTAAGCAAGATCAAACATAACTTACTAAAAGAAGGCAAGAAATGTAAGAGGGTTTTCAAAGACAGTATTTAACATCATGGATGGTTTTCAGACAATCTAAAGAAAATGCCAGTCAACAGCTAGCCACTCTATTCCGATTATTTAATGGATCAGAGAATAGGTAATGAGTACTTTTTTTTTTTTTTAAATTTTGGGAAGGGCACCTGTGTGGCTCAGTCATTAAGTGTCTGCCTTCAGTTCAGGTCATGATCCCAGGGTCCTGGGATAGAGCCCCGCATTGTGCTCCCTGCTCAGCAGGAAGCCTGCTTCTCCTTTTCCCTCTCCCCCTGCTTGTGTTCCTGCTCTGGCTGTCTCTCTCTGTCAAGTAAACAAACAAAAAATCTTTAAAAAATAAAAATTTTGAGAAGAATTAATATGTTCAGTATCACCCTACAAACTCTAAAAATAAAATAAATTCATGGAATAATAAACTTTCTTATTTCTGCATATACTATTATAAACTTACAGATTCAAGGAAATTTTCTTAACAAATCAAATGCCCAGTTTAAGAAAAAAAAACCTATGTTATCATTTCTTTACCCTAGAAACTTAGTTCCTTGAAGGCAGAGGTTCTTTTTCGTCTCTGCATTCCGAAGTAGCTAGGACAGTATCTAATGAGTTGGCACTTGATTAATACTTATTAATGAGTAATTAAATCCTTTTCAATAGAGGCAATGATTTTACGTCATCTAGAAAGGTATGCTGATAATTCTACCAGTTTAGTTTCCTAAAGCATTTTCACAAACACGGTTTGGTTTTCACTAAAATATGACATGTCACCCAAAATCCATATTAATACAGGACTTTATTTGTGAGCATCTAGTAAGAGCTTCCTTGTATCAAACACTCTTGTGGGTTCTAGGAATACAGAAGAAGAAAGACTTTGATGGGACTTGGGTAGTTGCTGCTTCCAGAGCTCACATCCTAATGTGGACAACAATAAGAAGTCAAAGAAGGAAGAAGAAAAGAAGAAAAATGAGAAACACGTACTATTCCAAGCACGGTTCTCAATGTGTTAAATCATTTAATCCTTGAAATCATCCCATGAGATAAACTGCCGTAATTCTATTGTACAAATGAATGGACTGAGGGACAGAGAGCTTAAGCAACTTGCCCAAGATCTGGTAACAGTAAAATTAAATCTGGTGGTTTCTATCTCCAGAGGTCAGGTGCTTAACCATTCTGCTCTACTGCTTCTCAAACCCCTGAACAAATAATTTTTTTTAAAATTTATTTGACAGAGAGACATCACAAGTAGGCAGAGAAGCAGGCAGAGAGAGAGAGAGGAGGAAGCAGGCTCCCCGCTGAGCAGAGAGCCCGATGCGGGGCTCGATCCCAGGACCCTGAGATCACGACCCGAGCCGAAGGCAGTGGCTTAACCCACTGAGCCACCCAGGCGCCCTGAACAAATAATTTTGAAAGAGTATGGTATGTGCCATGGACAAGGCATTGGATGCTCAACAGCATATAAAAGTACCCTACCCTGAACTGAGGGATCAAGGAAGGCCCCCTGGAGAAGATAATATCTGCACTTAACCTTGAAAACTGCATCAAGTTTGCCATCCAGAGAGGATGGGGAAAGAAGGATATAGGCGTGATACACAGTAGAAAAAGCAAGGGTTCAGTTAGTTTATAAAGAGAAAATGAGACAATGCCTCCCTTTTTCTTTACCATCCACAAAAATATATAAATGTCCTATTCCCTCTAATTCAAGACGCTATCAATTAAATAATACATCTAGATGTTTCATTATAAAATGTGGGGAAATGTGCATTTTTGAATCACTGACAGGCAACAGGCAAACCTCTATTAACAATGAAAGCTCAAAGAAGCACAGGAATCCCCTGCTCTTGGAATCTAGCTGTTAGGCTCCAGCTTTGTGGACATAAAGAGAATGCTTTTAATGGAAAACCTATTGTGTTTCATATGTATATTTTGCTTATTTTGCTTATTTTGCTTATTTTTATATTTACCCTTGTATAAAATGACCTGAAGAATTTTATTTTTAAAAAATCTGCCCTAAAAGATTTCCTAAAAATAGTAAGAAAAAGATAAAAGGAAGATCTTTAAAAAGTGAGAAACAAATTGGGCTCTGAGATTGTTAATGATTGATCCGGAAAGAGAAATACAATTTGTTATTCAACAGTTTTCCTTACATGAAAACAAGTAGTAACTGTCAAGAAGCAAAATTATCCACCCACTACTAAGCCTTGGAAAGAGTCTCTCCCCTGAATTCTTATGAAGACTACATCTTGATAAAAGGTGAATTCTTAATGGTATTTCTTTTTTTTTTTTTAAGATTTTATTTATTTATTTGACACAGAGAGAGAGAGAGATCACAAGTAGGCAGAGGCAGGCGGGGCGGAAGCAGGCTCCCCACTGAGCAGAGAGCCTGATATGGGGCTCGATCCCAGTCCCTGAGATCATGACCTGAGCCAAAGGCAGCGGCTTAACCCACTGAGCCACCCAGGTGCCCCTTAATGGTATTTCTTAAAACCTCTTTCAGTGCGGACTAATGGTATACTACCAACTGCAATTTAGTAAAAGCAATTCAAGAAGGGGTTTAAAAGGGCGCCTGGGTGGCTCAGTGAGTTAAGCCTCTGCCTTCAGCTCAGGTCATGGTCTCAGGGTCCTGGGATAGAGGCCCTCATCAGCTCTGGGCTCTCTGCTCGGCAGGGAGCTTGCCTCCTCCTCTCTCTTTCTGCCTGCCTCTCTGCCTGCCTCTCTGCCTACTTGTGATCTCTCTCTCTCTCTCTGTGTCAAATAAATAAATACAATCTTTAAAAAAAAAAAAAAAGAAGGGGCTAAAAAATTTTCACTCTAAAGCACACACCACTTTGACAATCTGGCTTAATTCAGGGATAAACTCTCATGTCTAAAATGGGGAATGGATGGACTGCACATCATTCCTGTTATCCCATGGCTAGAAAAATGGCCAGTCTCAACTTCCAAAAAGCATTGTGTAGGCAGGCGTAAAATCAAATACCTGGACTGCACCTATCGTATTTTTCCAATCAGTTCAATGAGCTTAAAGCTTAACACCATTCTTTTAATATGGAAAAGCTTAATCATACCTAATATGTATAAATAAGGGTGCTCTTAGAATATTTAGCCACAAATAGTATGTCATAAGACACCAACTGTAGTGTGGAATAGGTCCCAGCAGCCTCCTACTTAGCCAAAACTTAACCCTTAACTTGATGGGTAAGTATGGATAATTCTGGGATGAGCCGCTGACTCACAGGGGCGGCTGAAGCAGCAGACTCAGAGGGTTTAGAAGCAGCAGCTATAGGCTTTCATGCATGAAAGTGCTTAATGTTTTAACAACTACTCTCCCTGTATCAAAATATGCTTCTGAATTTCAGTACTCAGTATTTGTAAATTCCGCTTTGTAAGATTTGAGAACAGATAACAAAATATCATAAAAAACCACAAACACTAAATTGAGATTATTCTTTTTCACTGATCATTCACTCTTTCTCTGTAGCAATCGTAAGCATTCTCTGACTCCTTTGCCTCTCACTCTGTACATAGGATTCTTCTGATATTCCATATTCCATCTCTTGCTGACCCTCAAAATAATATTTTAAAAGATATTAAAGGAAATCAGTTAAGGCTATATTGCAGCCCAGAAAAGAAGATGCAGAGAAGGGCGTGGTCATCTTGAGTTCTTAGCTGTATTGTAAGCTGTGTATAGGCAGGGGAAAGCATAAGCCTTGGCAGAGAAGAGCTAGTGAAGTGTTTTGAGGTCACCTGATATTCTAGAGGACACACAAGAGGGAATTAGAAAACCAAGGAGAAAAGATTTTTAAAAAAGCAAAACACAGACTCAGGGATCTGTGGGAAAATATCAAGCAGAGTAATGTGAATGTAATTTTACTTTCAGAAGGAGGAAATAGGACAAAATAAATAATTGCTCATGCAACTGATCAATATGGATGGACTAAGGTCCATTTTCTTGCTTTTTGTTTTTCCACTTGCTCCATCTGTTCTTTGTTTCTTTTCCCTTCTTTTCCTGTTTTCTTTCAGATTAAGAAAGTTTAGTTTTTTATTCCATTTTATCTTGGCTCCTTTTTTCAGCTTTACTTCTTTGTTATTTAGTTGGTGGCTCTAGAAATTACAATATTAATTTTTAACTTATCACAACCTTTTGCCTTTTCCTGCAAAGTGAAAGAAAATTTTAATGAGAAACTTCCATTTATCCCAATTAAAAATGGTCAAAAGATTAATACAGACACTTCACAGAAGAAGTTATATCAACAGACAATAGGCACATTAAAATGTGTTCAACAGTGTTAGCCACCAGGGAAATGCAAAGTAAAAGTACAATGAGACATCACTACATACCCACTAAAATGGGGCAAAAAATTAGAGATTTTTGGTGCCAAATATTGATCAGGAGGTGGAACACCCAGAATTCTCAGCATTGCTGGTGGAAATATAAAACAGACAATAATTCTGCGAAACTGTTTATCAATTTCTTGTAAAGTTAAATATATTCCCATCCTATGACACAGCAATTCTACTTTTAAGTATTTACCAATAGAATAAAAATATACACCCACAAAAAAATCTGTATAGGATTGTCCTTAGCAGTTCCATTCATAATGATACAAACCTGAAATATTCTATATTTTGATAACAGTGTGGTTACCATGGAGTATGCATTTGTCAAGTTCATTGAACTTATAATGTGTATTTCAATAAGTAAAGACTTATCATAATTTTAAAATAAAAAATGAACTGATAATAAAAATAATAGCTTAAAAAGGTCAACGTATTTATTACTCTCACTTAGAACCAAGTGAGCCGTGCTAAACTCGGGAATAGATGTTTATTAAATGTCTCTGATTATATCATTTTTTGATTTGGAGATTCTTTACTTATCCCAGAATTTAAATGCATTTACTTTTTCTAATCCCAATCACTGAGTGCTTTCTTTGTTCTAAATTATATGAATAAATTCAAACACAAGTCAATTGGTAACCTCATCAACAAACTACAGCATGAGAATCCATATCTAAACATCATATGAAGACAAACTAGAAAAGTGGCTTTCACAACCCACTACAGTTAAAAATACTACTCAATCCTGAACCCTTACAACATGAGGAAGTGAAGTGCCTCTTAGCCATAGGTTATTTAATTTGAGGTGGGAAAAAATGAAATCATGATGGCAATCTTCATAGCATTTTACACATGAGCAATGATGACAATACTTCGATAATGTGCCACTTTCCATATTCTCTAATTACAAAACCCTGTGTAAGGCAAGAGGCATAAATATTCTCCACTTGCTACTCCTGCCATTTTTTCCAGCCTCATCAGGGCTCAGGAATTCTGTATCCTGGTGAATGTGATTAGCAAGAACAATAATATAATCTTTCTATTCTAATGGTGCAATCATGATCAGAAGCAGTGGTCTCCTTTCCAATAGTGAGGCTTTGTTACCTTAGACATCTTGCCAGACTATTTCTTCCTCCTGACTGTTGATGTTTGTACCATCTTTAACATAAAGTAATGACAAAGAATGTCTTTTTTTTTCAATAAGCAGAGATATAACAAATAGGATCTATCACAACTTTAAAATCCTTAAGCTATCTGTGTTGTAGAAAGCAGCCCAGAACTTCCCCTCCTAGGTCTTGTTGCAATAAAATAATTGATTCTACTTGGGAAATGTTTGTAGCTAGTGAACACACACAAAAAAACACACTTTCTGCAGTCCTAAACTCTGTATCTTTAAAAGTAATTTTAAAACCGCCAAAAAGTTAATATTAATAAGAAATAGTGCACATTCTAAGAAGGTACCTAATGAAGTGGAATGTGACCAGAAAAGACAAGCAATTGCCAACGAAAAATTTCCAAGATGGTTGTTCTCTGTAGTAAGTTTACTGAAGGCATAAACTGTACAGAATACTTGCATTTGTGACCACAAAGGAAAATAATCAGGTTCTCAGAATCATACCAGAATAACGAAGATCTCAGATACTCAAATAACAATTTTTTCAAACTGGAACCTTCTTCCCCACAACCAAGCTAATAATAATACAAATTATCATAAATTTGTCTACCAAACATAGATGCAGAACAAGTGGGGTTAGTTGATAAGATCCAGCTCTCAAGTGAAGTGATTTATCACCATTATTTCTTGAACTCAGTTAGTGAATTTAGTGCGTCCCTACTATGGGTCAGTAAACAAAAAATGTACAGTTCCTGCTCTCACGAAGCTTATCTTAAGAAACACATACCTAGTTGGACACTGCTTAGATGGGCTCTGTTAACATGCGCTCCTCTAATGGTCCTACCTCAGAGCATCCAAGATCGATCGTTGTCTCATGGGCTCCATGGTGAGCATAAAATCATGGAGGAGGCTTCCTCTCCCCAGCTACTATTTCATTCCCCTACTTTCTCCTATAAATGACTCTGTCCACTTCACCTTTATTTGTGTTTTAATTGTTCCTTTACTCAGTTACGTATTTGCCCTTACAGTCACATATATTTGGACTTGATCAGCTTAACTCTCAGAAGACCAGCTAAATTTTCTAAGTGCTTGGGAGATAATTCATTAAGTTCCCCATATCCTGGCACCAAACACAAGGTTTACTTTTCCACACTATGTAAATTAACCATGTGCTTGTGTCACATTTTGTCATTATCTTTATCAACCTTGACAAACATTAGACCACAGATTCCATTTTTTTTTAATTAAAAAAAGGCAGATTTCTCTTTTCAGAGAAAAAGAGAAATTAAACTATACACCACCTGGCCTAGTTCAGTTACAAAAGAACCATCATTCTTGGCTGATAGCTTCATTCTGAATCCTCTCTGTGCTCGCTTTAGAGGTCGCAGCAGGAAGCTGAATCTGAAAACAGTTTCCATGTTAAGGGGCCTATAGCATGCCTGGAGAGTCTTGAAATCATCTCTTCTTGAATAATATTACTTGGTTATGGTTGGGAACTTTCATGCACTACTTCCCAAAGAGTGTTCATATGGGCAGGCATTTATACTGTGCAGCCTAATCACTACTGCTGGTTTGACGGCTCAGCAGACAGAGGTAATACACCTGTAATCACAGCCTGATCGCACCACCTTTCACTGCCTTCACAGCAGCACTCAGCACCAATTCATCATTTCCTTTTCAAAAGAGGGTCTTTGCTGCTTTGTTTTGATAGGATCTTGAAAGTCTGACTATTTTCCAACAGATCAGGAGTGGAGATTTGAATTATCCTTTTGATAATAAATGACAGGACCAGTCGTACAAATATGAAAGAGCTTTTCTGCTTGAAAGAACTGTGCTTCCTCTCCATATTTAAAAAATTATTGTTCCTTTCTCCAAATCTCCTTCTTTGGCTGTATATTAAAGGAAAAGACACTGGAAAGTAAGATTAGGAAAGTTGTTTTCATCTGTGATCAGATACCTTAGGGACTACTTAGGGTCCTTCTTGGAAGAGGAAGGGAGGAATTTGGGGGGATAGAGGGAGAGGAGGAATTAATGGATCTCACTGGGGTTGGCCCCAGTCTCCAGTGTCAACCTGGGCAGCTTTGACTTTGGGGCGTATTTATCTTAAGATGATGAGGCTAAGCCTCAAAGACCCTCATTTGCAAAGACCCTTCCAAGACCCCTGGCAATGTGTTCACATGGTCATATGTTTTGTAAAACATGAAAAAGTAGGAAAAAAATTGACCATAATTAATTAAGGCCTCTGTCTCTTTCCATTCTCACCCCCCTGGTGTTAAGTGGTAGTTAAGGAGTTATTAGTTAAGGAGTTATATAAAGTTAAGGAGAAATTTGGGGATAGATTTTGTTTAGATGTAGCAGGATATCTTTCTAAGCTTCAAGCCACCCCTGTGCATGGTTTAGTTATTTCCAGCTATCCCAGTGTAGGGATAACTTCCAGTAAGGCTCCCGGCACCCAATGGTACCAAGTCACCTAGCATCATGACCCAAAGGTGTAAGGCCAAGGATGCTATAGTGAGATGTGCATGTCCTATAGAAAGCACAAAGTTTGAAATGCACAAAGCCAGAAATATTTTGTAGGAAATTTCTTCCATCAACAGCCATGTAAATACATAAGTGGACTCCAGTTCTCGTGCACATAGTCTAGAGCACAACCTCTACACTTGCAGGCGAGACAGGGAGGGAGAGAGAAAATCAATCATCAATCAATCAATCAATCAGTCTATAGATACAAAATCAATAGGGACACTTCTATAAAAAATAAAGCAAGGATGAATAGGAGGGTTGAACTTTTTAAGTAGAATGATGTGAAAAATAAGGTACCATTTGCTCCAGTTTCATAACAATGACACGGAGTATGCCAAGTGTCAATATTGATTAAGTGCTGTGGGTTAGGCAATACTTAGACACAACTGTGAACTATGTATGAGTAATCCTTGTTCAAACAGAACTTCCAGTATAGAGGGTTATAAAGCCAGTAAACAAGTAATTGTAATTAGGTGTGTCACGTACTATGGGGGCAGACAGTTTAAGAAACAACTTACTTGACTTAAAGGATAATGAGATTCTTCCTCACAGAAAAACTATTATGCCAAAATCTAAAGGATCCATAGGAGTTATCAAAAATGAGGTGATATATATATATGATATATGTATATATGTATATAAAACCACTATATACCACCGTAAATATATATACACAGTAGTGGAGTTGTGGAGTTATGGCATCATATGGGGTTTCTATTTTTAATACATTGATAAGAATATATAAGAATTCTATTTTTAAAGAAATTACCCTGGCTTTCATGTAGAAGAAAGAGAAGAATATAATACTAAAGGGAAAGAAATCAGAAAAAAATAATGATGGCTGAAAGTTGGGAAGCAACAGGTAAAATTCACAGGAGTGATAAATTTAACAGATATTTAGGAAATAGAAATCAGTGATGACTGCTGAAAGTGAGACGGTAAGTAGAGAGTAATAAAAGACAATGTCCAAATTTCTGGCTTGAGTTAACTGCTTGGTATCTGAATTATTTAGCCCCCAAAATTCATATGTTGAAGTTCTAACTCCCAGTACCTTAGAATGTGCTATATTTGAAGATACGGCCTTAACTAAAGCAAGTAAGTTAAAATGAGGTTATTAGTGTGGGCTCTAATCTCCTATGACTAGTGTCCTTCTAAGAAGAGGAGATAAGGACACAGACACACAGAGCAAAAAGACCATGTAAGGACAAAGGAAGAAGACGGCCACTTATAAGCCAATGAGAGAAGCTTCAAGAAGAGCCAACCCTACTGACACCTTGATCTTGGATGTCTAGCCTCCAGAACTTTGAGAAAATGAAGGCCTGTTGCTTGATGCACCCAGTCTACAGTACTTTGTTATGGGAAGCCCTAACAAGCCTGTAGTACCCTTCATTGAGAAAGGGAATACATAAAAGGAGAAGTTTGGGATGGAGGAGATGATGGAATCTTCTTGGAGAAATTGACTTGTGAGTATCTACAAGACATCAAGATGAATTTGTCTACAAGGAATTTGGAGCCCTTGCAGAGGCAAAATTGGAACAATGATGGCATACTTCCATCATGTAGAATACTCTTGATTTCCAGAAAAAACGCTTCTCATGAAGACTAGCTCACAAGAGTTTAAACCACCCCTTTTTAAGGGTCATCTAAAGCAATGAAGGAATGTGCACTCAAAATGGAATGCAGTAATCTATAAAAGATAGGAATAGAAGCCATGAAGCAAAAACAGAGAGTAAAAAAATAGCAATAAATCTGGAAAAAAATTTTCATGCTAAAAGTGAAAATTACAGTCATTGAAATAAATACTTCAAGGGATAGGTTGAAAAGTTGACCAGATACAGCTGGAAAAAAAATTAGTAAACTGAAAGGAATTAAAGTAGTTACCTAGAATACAAAACAGAGGGACAAGCAGATGAGAAGTATGAGAGGCTATCTGAGTGACATGGATGACAGAATCAATAGTTCTAAGATATGTATAATAGGAACCCAAATAGAAAGAATATAAATAATAGCAAAAAAATTCTATTTAAAGAAGCAACTGAATTTTTTTTTTGAATTAAAGGACAGGTACCATTCTCAGACTGAAGGACCACAAGTCTCAAGTAGGATAAACATAGAGTGAAAGGTAGACTATCAGATATAAAGAGTACCTCTTATAAAATATCTAGTGAAAACACAAATTATCTACAAAGGAACAACTATACTGACAGAAAATCTTAAGTTATAATACTTGCCAAAAGATAATTTCAAAGTGCTGAGGAAAAAAAACTATTAACCTATATTCAACTAACGTATCATTGACAGGTAAGAGTGAAATTAAAATACTTTCCTGCACAATAAGTCTGATATATTTGACACTTTGCTGAAATAACTAAGTACAGAATGCAATTATAAGAAAATTGAACCAAGGGGGTACCTGGGTGGCTCAGTCAGTTAAGCATTTGCCTTCAGCTCTGTCATGATCTCAGAGTCCTGGGATGGAACCCCACATCAGGCTCTCTGCTCAGCAGGGAGTCTGCTTCTTCCTCTCACTCTCCCTCTCAAATAAATAAATAAAATCTTTTTTTTTTTTTAAAGAGAAAGATTCTGTCTTCCTCTGCCCCTCCTCCAACTTGTGTGCGCTCTCTCTCTCAAATAAATAAATAAATAAATCTTTAAGAAAAGAAGACAGAAAGAAAGAAAGAGAGAGAGAAAGAAAGAAAAGAAAAGAAAATTGAACCAAGAAGAAAAGCTTAGGATGCAATCACCAAGAGTAAATAAAGAAACTGCTAAATATGAGACACCTGGTCGGCTCAGTCACTTAAACATCTGCCTTCAGCTCAGGTCATGATCTCAGGGTCCTGGAATCCAGCCCCATGGTAGGCTCCCTGCTCAGCAGGGATCCTGCTTCTACCTCTCCCTCTACGCACTCTCATTCTCTCTCTTACTCTAACTTTCTCTCAAATAGATAAATAAAATCCTTCTTTTAAAACCTGTAAAATATGATATAAATTTAAATAAATGTTAATTGTTAAAATACTAATAATAATCACGGATAATAGGGGATAAGAAAACAGGATACAACTAAAATCGGCAACAATGATAGTGCTGAAGTTGAAAGACAGAAGGTCAGAGTTAAAGCATTTAACTTCCTTACATTGGGAGAAGAGTAGAGCTCTTTGTCCACTTTCTCACTTATTGTATGTTTATGTTATAAAGTAAGAATGATCATGAACATAAAAGAAATTGAATGCCTGATTTTCCAACCAATAAATCAGTAAGAAAAGCTTCATCTGTAGAAGATGCAGGCAATATCTCCCCTGGGTTCTACAACCAGCTTGGGGAAGTTGCCCTTGACATTGCCCATTGTATGGCACCAAGTAGCAGCCCTACACTGTTGCATCCAACTTACAACCTCAAATCTTAATTTCATCAATGCTTTTTGAAAACCTAAACAAAAAGAGACAAAAAGAAAAAGAGGGAGAAAATCTTTTTAACCATCTATATCTCTTCCCTAATGACCACCCTAATATAATCAATAACAAATGGTAAAGAGTCAAAAGATGGGTGGTGTAGATTAAATGAAAATGCAACAGAAGTACAGGAACATTCCCCAAGGTGAGTAATACCTTAATGATGAAGAATTGATGGCACTGTTTATTTTCACTGTCTGACAGCCACCGTAGCTACTACTGTCTTCATTTCATGAATGACTCAACTGAGGTAAAACAAGATCACACAATTTTCCTGGAATAGAAACAGAAACTTCATAATCTTTAAATCAGACTCATAATCTCTAAATTTATAATCTAGCTTTCTATCTTGAGCATAGCTTCGGTTATAAGATCTAAAAACACTGATTCATTCTTTCATTGCTCTGGATTTGTAAATTCAAACACTTCTTCTAAGTCAAATATTGGATTACATTCTAGGATTCCAAATTTTTTCAGTAAATGCTATTTTTGCTGTTAGGTTATCCAGACTTTTACATGAAGGAGTCCTTGAGTTAATTTAGCAAAAACTTTACATATTCCTTTTTTTTTTTTTAAGATTTATTTATTTATTTATTTATTTGACAGACAGAGATCACAAGTAGGCAGAGAGGCAGGCAGAGAGAAAGGAGGAAGCAAGCTCCCCACTGAGCAGAGAGCCCAATGTGGGGCTCGATCCCAGGACACTGGGATCATGACCTGGGCCGAAGACAGAGGCTTTAACCCACTGAGCCACCCAGGCGCCCCATATTCTAAAGAAAACAAACAAAGCTGATCGTTGACTTACTCTTCCATTCTTCAATTCTTTCTACAATTGGCTATGTAATTACTGGGAGGCATAAGGAATTCTCAATGCTCCATTATATTTTTTCTTTTATACTCCTGAGAGGTACAAAAGGAAAACTTAAAACTAGCTAAGACCAGTGTCCTAAAGACTTACCAAAACCTTCTACCATGTTACAAAACAAACGACCTTATTCTGACCTCTTTACAAATGACCAAACACAGCTCTCTAGCAGAAGTCACTTAATCAAGAGCAGACATTTAATCACATTAAAAAATGAAAGAACTGTTCCCTTACAACTTTCACCAGAACTTTTTAGAGTCCAAAATTGTTCTTTGTCATTTGATATATGAATCAATATGGATAGGACTTTGGTCAAACATTAAGACATTTATAAGACGGCCTCAAAAACTCTTTTAAAGTACTTTAATAACATATTATAACATATTTTAATTGCCTGTGTTCTTGTCTGTATCCCTTAAGTTCCAAGTTTCTCACTATTATATCACAAAGACTTAACACAATGTCTGGCATATAGATTGTCAGCAAATTAATTGCATGTGTTAAGACAGAGTCTAGTAATGGCTTATAATTTAATGAGGAGTTTCACTTCTGCATTTATTTATGAGCTTAAAACTCTGATTATAAACTGTTATAATTCAGCAAGCCTTTGTAGGAACAACAGAAATAACCAAACATTAAATAGGCATGTTTTAATGCACTGAAAAATAACAAAGAAATGGGACTGAAATTTGGCAAATATGAAGTGTTATTCCTATTAAAAGCTATTGAAAAAAAAAGCCATTGAATACTCCATTTAGCTAGAAATAATAAAAAATATAATATTTAGATGAAGTATCTGCTGAAATAAAAGAGAACACAATGGTTGCTGTGGCAAATGCCAGTGAAGAAGCTTCCAAGTATTTTTTTTTTTCCTTAAACACTTAAGTTGGTTTGGTTTGATGTTTGAACCCAAATATTCCTGCTGAGTATTATATTTCAATGGTTTGAATCTCTCCAATGATCAATATTTTTCCTAATACTTTAAAATTCACAAGTAATTTTATGTCATGTGAGTTGAGAAAATGACACAAAGTCTAAAATTCAAGCTGTGAAATTGGATAATCTTTTTCTTTTTTGCCCCAAATTTGAACCAAATCAATGTACTACACATTGCATTCTATATTTATAAGTTTTTCTGGCCCTTTAGGCTCAAATTTCATAATCTACTTCTTTTGAAATAGGAATAAATTGCTTATAATCCCATAAAGTCAGAAGAAAAACCTGTTATATGACCTTTTTTTTTCTATTGAATTACTTAATTGTTTTGAGCATATTTAATTATAAAACAAATTCCTAGCAAATAAAGTTGGGAGAAAAAAAGAATGATTAAATCTAGAAATTTCAGCTTCCATAACAGAATAGAAAACCCAGAAATAGACCTACAACTATATACCCACCTAATCTTTAACAAAGCAGGAAAGAATATCCAATGGAAAAAAAGTCTCTTCAACAAATGGCACTGGGAAAATTGGACAGCCACATGCAGAAGAATGAAACTGGACCACTTTCTTACCCCACACACAAAAATAAATTCAAAATGGATGAAAGACCTAAATGTGAGATAGGAAACCATCAAAATCATAGGAAAATACAGGCAGCAACTCTTTGACCTCAGCCACAGTAACTTCTTACTAGACACATCACCAGAGGTAAGAGAAACAACAGCCAAAATAACTCTTGGGACTTCATCAAGATAAAAGGCTTCTGCACAGAAAAGGAAACAATCAATAAAACTAAAATACAGCCAATGGGACAGAAGAAGATATTTGCAAATCATATTATCTGATAAAGGGTTAGTATCCAAAATCTATAAAGAACTTACCAAACTCAACACCCAAAAAACAAATAATCCAATTTAAAAATGGGCAGGGGCACCTGAGTGGCTCAGCGGGTTAAAACCTCTGCCTCGGCTCAGGTCATGGTCCCAGGGTCCTGGGATCGAGCCTCGCATCAGGCTCCCTGCTCAGCGGGGAGCCTGCTTCCCTTCCTCTCTCTCTGCCTGCCTCTGCATACTTGTGATCTCTGTCAAATAAATTTTAAAAATCTTTAAAAATGGGCAGAAGACATGAATAGACATTTTTCCAAAGAAGACATCCAGATAACAGACACATGAAAAGATGCTTGACATCACGCATCATCAGGGAAATACAAACCAAAACTACAATGAGATGTCACCTCACACCTGTCAGAATGGCTAAAATTAACAACACAGAAAACAACAGATGTTGGCAAGGATATGGAGAAAGGGGAACCTTCTTAACACTGCTGGTGGGAATGCAAAATGGGCAGCCACTCTGGGAAACAGTATGGAGGTTCCTCCAAAAGTTCAAAATAGAACTACCCTATGACCTAGCAATCGCACTACTAGATATTTACCCAAATTATACAAAAATACAGATTCAAAGGGGCACACCAACACAATGTTTATAACAGCATTATCATTATCAACGACAGCCAAACTATGGAAAGAGCCCAAGTGTCTATTGACAGATGAATGGATAAAGAAGAAATAGGGTATATGTAATGGAATATTACAAAAAGAATTAAATTTTTCTATTTGCAAAGATGTGGATGGAGCTAGAGGCTATTACTCTAAGCAAAATAAGTCAATCAGAGAAAGATAAATACCATTTTATTTCATTCATATGTGGAATTTAAGAAACAAAGCAGATGAACATGGGGGGGGAGAGGTAGACAAACCATAAGAGACCCTTAAAAATAGAGAACAGAGGGCTGATGGCAGGAAGTGGGTGGAGGATTGGCTATGTAGATGATGGACATTAAGGAGGGCACCTGTTACAATGAGCACCAGTGTTGTATATAAATGATGTAGCACTGAATTCTACTCCTAAAACCAATATTGTGCTGTATGTTAACTAAGTAGAATTTAAATAAAAATTTGAAAAGAAACATAAATAAATAAATAAACAATCATGCTGGAATTTTAAAAAGTTTAATCTTTCATAAAAAAACAAAATAGCAGTAAATCTGATTAGGCTTTATCTGAGGTTTCTCACTGGGAAAAGTTTATATTTGTAAGATATATGTAAGAAAAGGTTATATTTGTAAGATATATTTGTAAGATATTTAAAGATAACTCATATACCAAAATATTTATTTAGAACTCAATTACATTATCATGATAATAACTTTAATCCAAAATATATGTGAAATTATTAAAGAAAAACTGTCAAAGATAAATCTTTAAAATTTAAAAAAAAATCAAAAAACAAAAAAACAAAATAGAGGATCATAGCGGAAGAGAGGAAAAAATAAAACAAGACAAAACCAGAGAGGGAGATAAACCATAAGAGACTCTTAATCTTGGGAGACAAACTGAGGGTTGTTGGGGGAGAGGGGTTTGGGGGGATGGGTTAACTGGGTGATGGACATTGAGGAGGGACCTTGATGTAATTAGCACTGGTTATTATATAAGACTGATGAATCACAGACCTCTACCTCTGAAACTAATAGTACACTATATGTTAATAAACTGAATTTAAATTTTAAAAATTTTTAAAAATAAAATTACATTAAAATGTAAAATAGTTCACTAATAAAAATAACAAAAATAACAAAATTTTTAAAAAGTATTTCATTCAATGGTGTCTGTATGTTCCATAGTGTCTTATGGAACATAATAAGCAACCTAATGGAATCTCATGCAAACACAACTCTTATGGTTTTTATGCTTATTGATCTGTATGTCTTTCTATGTGTATCTGTGTGTGTGTCTACCTGGACGTTTCCACAATAAATGTTCTCTTTCACATCAAACTTAGAGAAAAAAGTAACAAATGTAAGCAAACATTAATTATAATTTAAAGGCATGATAAAAATCAGAATTTTCCTTTAAAAACTAAAAATTACTCAGTAAATGATGTTGGAAAAACTAATCCAACTATTAAAAAAGAGGAACATTGACTTTATACCATGTACAAAAATGGGCTCAAAATTAATCAAAGAACTAAAAGTAGGAAATGAAATCATAAAACTCTGAGAAAAAAAACAGAGAGGAAAACTTCATAGCACTGGATTTGACAATGATTTTTTGGAGATGACACCAAAAGCACAGTAACAAAGGAAAAAACAACAAGTAAATGGATTTCATCAAAATCGTAAATTTTTGTGCATCAAAGGATCCTATTAACACAGCCGACAGAATTAAGAAAACATATGCAAATCAGATATTTGTTAAGGGATTAACATCCAGAAAAACGAAGAATTCCTCCAACTCAAAACCAAAAAACAGCTCAAGTCAAAAATGGGCAAAGGACTAGGACGCCTGGGTGGCTCAGTTGGTTAAGCAGCTGCCTTCGGCTCAGGTCATGATCCCAGCGTCCTGGGATGGAGTCCCACATCGGGCTCCTTTCTTGGCAGGGAGTCTGTTTCTCCCTCTGCCTCTGTCTGTTTGTGCTCACTCTCTCCCCCACCCGCCTCTCTCTGATAAATAAATAAAAAAAAATCTTTAAAAAAAAAAATGGGCAAAGGACTTAAATAAAGACATTTTTTCAAAGAAGATATACTATATGAGTAGGCAATAAGCACATGAAAAAGTATTCAACAGCATGTCAACAGTTTTGCAAACCAAAACCAAAATGACATATGACTTTACATCCATTAGGATAGTTATTATCCCAAAACAAAAAAAACAACAGAAAAAAATAAGTGTTGACAAGGATGTGCAGAAATTGGAAGCTTGTGCATTGCTAATGAGAAGGTAAAATGGTGCAGTCACTGTGGAAAATGATATGATCGTTCCTCAAAAAATTAAAAATAGAACTACCATATAATCCAGAAACTCCCTTCTAGATATATACCCAAAGGAACCAAAAGCAGGTTAAATAAATATTTGTACACCCATATTCATAACAGAATTATTCAAAATAGCCAAACGGTGAAAACAACCCCAGCGTTCATCATTAGATGAATGCATACATACAATATGGTATCGACAGCCTTTAAAAGAAAGAAAATTCCGACACATGCTACAACATGGATGAACCTGGAGGACATCATGCTACGTGAAATAAGCCAGTCATAGCAGAATAAATATTATATGATTACACTTGTATGAGGTGCCTAGAGTAGTCAGATTTATAGAGACAAATTAGAATGGTGGTTGGAGGGATGAGAAATGGGGGTTCAAGGGGGAGTGGGGAGGGAGGAATGGGGAATTAGTGTGAAACGAGTACAGAGAGAGTTTCAGTCAGGGAAGATGAAAACCTTCTGGAAATGGATGGTGAAAATACCAATGTGAATATACTTAACGCCACAGAATCATACACTTAAACATGTATAATTAAAATGATAAACTTTATGTGATGAATATTTAACCACAATTTTTTAAAAAATTAAAAATTGTTTACCCATAGCAAAATCCTATCTGCAGTATTTTTAAGTCATGGATTTTCATTTCTGCTTTCATAGCTGAGATCACTAGGGCTATGACAAGGAACAAAACTATTCCTCTATCCCCATGCACATAAACTCTGCAAACTATGAAACCGTGCAATCTGAAAAACTGTTTAAAATAAAGGACGCTTACCTCTGCAGTCCCAGGATACATTCTCCCATGGGAATTTGCACTGGTCCTTCGAAGTTTTAAAACCTTGCACACTATTCACCACCTCTCTCCATACATCCTGTTGTCATCTTTTCCCCCAAATGGAACAATTTCATCTGTACCAGCTGAAGAACTTTCCTTCTCCTAAGAAATTGCATGATCGGCACTTGCAGCCTTTCTCTTCACTTTGATGTCCTGCAGATTCAAACAGGCCTGGAACTGAAGAAGCTGGGCGTAGCTTGTGGCAATTACCTCATAACCTCACTTTGACCATGTTTGGCCTTTAGCTCTTCCGGCAAACTCCGAGCCATCTTCTGAATTTACTTGAAGTTAAAGAACATTTAACTTTCATGCTGATCCTCTAGCTTCACAATCAAAAGTTTCTGAGGTTCCTGGATGGCTCAGTCAGTTAAGCGTCCGCCCTAGGCTCAGGTCGTGATCCAGGGGTCCTGGGATCCAGCCCCATGTCGGTCTCTGTGCTGGGGGGTGGGGGAGGACCTGCTTCTCCCTCTGCCCTTCACCCCGCTCATGCGCATGTGTGCTCACTCGCACTCTCTCTAAAGTTTTCAGATCTGACAAACACTGTTCCTGTTATCGCTGGAGTGGGCCCAGCCCTTTTCACAAATAGATGATTGCTTCTTGCTCTTAATGATTGCTTCCTGTAAGGACCTATTTAGCCAGAGCGATCCCATCTGGTTAAACAGTGATTTTGTTGTTTATGCAGTAAAACTTAAACAGACCCTGGCCCCCCTCAGGGAACTTACTTAAAAGCAAGTCCCGGAAACCAGTCCCAGGTCACAAAGCCCAAACACACGGGCAGGTCAGGCCGGGTGGAGACATCCAATTAGTAGGGCAGGCATACTGTCTCCCTAGCTACCAAGGAGTGTGGGCCCTCCCTTTTGGGTGCCAATTCTGACCAAGGTGATAGACTAGTTCAAATAGCTACTATGGGGTGAACCGTAGTTCAATTGGCCACCCGTGTGTGACCTAGCATGACTGTGCAGCTTTCTCTGTGTGTTACAATCTCATTGGCCACCTGTGTGTGGCCAGGCTCAACCACATGGTCTTTGCTCTATAAAAGTTAGTCTGGGCGTCTGGGAGTCACTCACTCTCTCTGTAAGAGGCGGCCCCCAACAGTCAGTTTGATTCTAGATGCTTGGCACGAAATAAAGCTTTGCTTGACCTTCGCTTTGTATCAGTCTCACTCCTTTGATCAGAGACCCATTATTGGGGGACCTAACACTTCCCCTGTGAAATGATTGATTCTATATACTGTATTTACATGAAATGGTTACCTTTTATCTTTTTTTTTTCCACTTCGATCTTTACCACTTATCCCTGTTCTTAACAAGTACTTACACAGCCAATAAGACAAACTTAAATGCCATTAAATGCCAACCAGGTCCAGGCATTTAAAATGAATAGGCTATATGTAAAAAAGATTGCTGGAGTTTTATAGCAAAACCTTCAGGGACATGTTCACCTGAAAGGACACAAATGGAATAAAAGGAAAAATAAAAACACTGAGTTAGTGCTCACTTTGGCAGCACATATAATAAAATTGGAATTAGCCTGGTCCCTGCGTAAGGATGACACGCAAATTTGTGAAGCATTCCATATTTAAAAAAAAAAAAAAAAAACAGTTTGCTGTCCAAGAGCCACCAATTAACAATCAATATCTTACAGGAAACCGTAAAAAACTGCCAAAACTAAAATGACTATGGAGCAGTAGTAAAACTATTTGTTGATGGTGAGCAGAATGCAAAGTTTGCTCTGCAACATAGTTCTGTTCATAACTACGGAAGCTGTAAATGGACTATAAATAAAAAATCATTGCAATAACATTACCACCACAAGGGAACAGGTTAAAAAACAAAAACAAAAACAAAAACAAAACCTTGGTAACTACAGAAAGGTGGTAAAAATGTTGTAGGCCAGCATTTTTTTTTTTTTATAATTCTTAGGCCAATTTTATTCTAAACTGGATAATATATTTGTCTGGGAACATATTTTCAAGGTCTTTGACTTTCATATTATCAGACAAGAGAGGAAAGCAAAAAGTGCCTCACTTAAGAGCTTGGATTTCTTAGAGACTTACATTATATACAACATTAATGAGGAATTTATATATTGCATTTGCAAGTACCCACTAAATTGAAATCCTTCACACTGTTTTGCAGGTTAAAACTGCAGAATCTCCTTTCTAAATGGAGAATATAATTAAAACTGGGTTAACACTTCCCTGTAGTTAAGAGGCACTCCATGCTGATGCACTAATAAGATGAAACCGATGAATTGATACAAAAAAAAAAAAAAAAAAAAAACTTTCCAGACTGTGTTTAAATGCAAATTTGCCATCTGCCTTGCAGCCTTTGTTGAGCAATAGGTTGAATACACTGAGAAAACCTTGTTGAAAAAGATGCGTAAGGTGATCTTCTAAATGAGGAAGCTGTGCAGGGAAAGTGAGTGCTGCAGGAAGGTCAGCTTTGGAACAGAGAGTTTGGAAAGGTAATTCTCAGCTGAATCTGCTGATGCTTGTTTTGTGGCTTTTATTTGCATGTGTGCTTATTTTTTTCCTCTTTTTTTCATTCAATAATATGTAAATTGTGTGAGATTTGTATAATATCTGTTACCCACTCACAAATCCCAAATGATCAGCTTTTCCCTCTTATGAAATTTCCATGCTCCCTAAACTGAGAGTTTGCAGCACAATTGGAATTCAAGCAATATGCCTAAAATTTTCCAATAAATAAATGTTCAATAATCCAGGAACAGGTGGAAATAGTAAGGACTATCTCCAATTTTTTTAATGATTCAATTTTTGAAAAAGGTAAAGAAGTGCCAGGGTACTAATGAATATTCCACAAAACTGAGGGTCTCATTGTAAACCATAATCTGTTACATATGCATTTTTACTATAATATCATTTACCACACTTATATCAAAAATGCAAAAAAAAAATTAAGTGAGAATGTGTCATAGATTTAATTCTTCTCATTATTTTTTAATATCAGGATTATGACCTTAATTTGAAACATGCTCATTTGTCAAGTATAGATTGAACCCCATGAAAATGCAGAGTTTCTACACAGTATGATATCAGAGTGATATCAGAAAAGCCACACAGAATCACTAACCTACATTTCTTGCATAACACCTGAAATTCCCATGTTGCCATCAACCCCTGGGTTTATTTTTGCTTCCCAGAGGGAACCTGTAAAATACAATAATACAGAATTGTAGCAAGGCTTGTGTATACATCCTCTTTGATCATAGCATCTAGCTGCCGTTTTGGATAGTGAAGAAAGCACCCTGGTGAGAAGGGCGTGGGGCAGGTAGCTTTTGAGGATGGGAGTATGGGTGCAAAAACTAAAACCACCCAGAGCCTGAGCATATCACATGACCACAAGTTGACACAGTGAGACAGGAGCCGTGACAAAGCTTAAAAACCTTACAATTTTGCTCTTCTTGCATAGAGCTATCAAAGAAGGATTACTATATAGCACACAACCTCCTCCTCCCACCATTAATAAGCACGATTTTTAGGACAAGTTTGTGGGTGTTTTTATTAAAGTCTCTATATGTAAGAGAAAGAACGAATCATTACATTCACCCACTCACGTTGCAGTCTTGAAAACTCAAAACACCCTTCAGTCAAGTCCAAGCTGAGCAAAAACATAGCTGTGTTAATATAAGAAATTTAAAACCAAATGAATATCACCTTTAAGAATTTGGGTTTCTTACCTGTTTTGTTAGAAATGACCTTATTAGACCCAGAAATGCTAATTTAGCAGTATAAATACACACAATCCAATGATACATTTTTCTTTAACTTTTTTTGGGGGGGAGCCCTAAATATTGATTGCTGAACATAGAGGGTAATCATTTGTTTTATGACATAAGGGACACTACTACCCCATGTAGGGATTAAATATGGATCTTCTGCTGTTTTTCTGGCAGCAGAGACAAATGTGTACCAAGTTACACATAACACTCTCAGCTGAACTCTCCTTTAGCCAACAGTCTGTATTTACAATACCATCCAAGCAATTGAGGAGAAGAGAAACAGTATGTGATTACATACCCTGGGGACACAAAATCAATACCCTGTATTTATTTACCAGTGTCTGTCAGCACTAAGAGAAGCTGTGGCTATTTGTGCGGCCTTCTCCAACTGCCATAGTTGAAGCAAATAATAATTCTTTTAAAAGATTTTATTTATTTGAGAGAGCTAGAGAACGAGTAGGGGGAGGGAGAGGGAGAAGCAGACTCCCTACTGAACAGGAGCCCAACGTGGGGCCCGATTCCAGGACCCCAGGATCATGACCTGAACTGAAGGCAGATGCTTAACCCACTGAGTCATCCAGGCTCCCCGAAACAAACAATACTTATATTAAAGATGGACAAGACTAAGAAGTGAAATCTTCTAAACTTACCAAAAAAAGGACCGAGATAATGAATTAATGACGAACTATGAAGGGTAATGCTATGTTAGTTTTGAAGCTCCTTCTTCAACACAAATGGATTGTTTTTTATTAAAAGACATAAAACATATTGTATTGTTAGATTTGTTTTATTTAAGTATAGAAGCTGTCAATTTTTATCTCCTTGTCAAGTACACAAGTGAAAGGAACTTGGGCAAAACCAACAGAGCCATCTATCTACCTTACTTGTCTATCTAGAAACATAGGATTTCTGTTCCTTGTGTGGGTATTTAACCACAGTGGAAAACAGCACAGGAGTCTCTGACCATGGTTTATCATGTACTAGCAAACATTAAAAGTCAGGGCATGAAATCCCCTGGCCAAAATGTTCATGTAATTTAATTACCAAAGATAAAAAGATTTTTTTAAAGATACCAAAGATAAAAATGAATCACTCAGGAACTTAAACATCATCTATCAATCCAGTTCAGACATGTTTTTCATCTCACCTATTTATAAAATGATTTAGACCTTCTAAAGAAAAATATTTGAAAATACCTTTTCAGCAAAACTAGTTTCAAAAAATACTTTTTTTTTTTTTTTTTTAGTTCCAAGAAAAGGAAAGGGTCATTCTATGGGAATGAGAGGAAAAAACTCTTGAGTCAAAGGCAGGGCTCCAGAAGGCCTTCACACATACAATATTATTTTTTCACATTCATTGAACTTAGTTCAGATAGCACTCCTACTGAAGTAGATGGGAGCTGAGTGTGCCAGGAAAATGTCAGGTCTCCTGGTTTTAGATGGAGAACAAAATATCTCTAGTGCTTCTCCTTTCCCCTCAAGGTCTTCTGATTTTGTGGATTGTAAGAACTAACTATTCTAACCCATCAGAAGCATCTCTTGGAAGAGCAATATGCCTTTTGATGTCTAATACCCACATCCTCAACACAGAAAGCTTCTTATAGAATCAGTGTTCTTATTAAACAAGGCGTACAAGACCCTCAACATCTGCAAGGCATTTTACATAAGACATAGCGAAGAGAACAGAAACAATGTCTAGAAAATAAATCACCCGTCTTTTCCAAAGGTAGATATTTTCCTTTATGACCCTTTTATTTATCTTTTTAACCATTACTATCTGTGAGATGTTCATTTAAGTCCAGGGTAGTATCAAGAAACAACCAGAAGAGGACCAAGGGTCAAAGAATAGAGACCCAAAAATAGAAACACACAAATACAACCAACGAATTTTTTAAAAAGATGCAAAAGAAATTCAATGGAGGACATGTGCTATTTTAACAAATGCTGCTACAGCATTTGGATGTCCGTGCATATGGACTGTGGTTCCTTGGTATTCTCTTGCGTCTCTGCCTTTACCGTAATGTAACATCATTATAACCTGGCATTTCTCCTTTTATTCATTTCTGAAATTGGTGATTTTTGTTGCCTTTCCTTTATTTTTGTCCGTCCTGCTACATTTGTACAAATTTTATTGAATTAACTTTTATTTTCATTCATTTTCTCTATTGCTTTTCCATTTTTAATTTCAATCATTTCTGCTTTTATTTTTTTTTTCTTCTTGCTTTGGGTTTATTTGCTCTTATTTTCCAGGTTCTTGATAGGAGATATTAAATTATTGATCTGGACTTTTCCCCTTTTCTAACATCTGCTTTTAGTGCTATAAATTGCCCTTTTAACACTGCTTTAAAAAATTTTGATATGCTGTGTTTTCATTTTCATTCACTTCAGTGTGCTTTTTCTACCTCCTTTGAGGTCTTCTTCTGTGACCCATGGATTATTTAGAAGTATGTTATTTAGTTTTCAAGGGTTTGGAGATTTTCCTAATATCTTTCCATTTGGTTTTATTTTGGTTAGAGAATACACTCTGCATGATTTCAATTATTTTAAATTTGTTGAAGTTTGTTTTATGACCAAGTTATTGTCTATCTTAGTGAATGTTCCATGGGCACTTGAAAAAAATGTATATTCTACTGTTCCTGAATGAAGTGTTCTATCAGTGTCAATTAGATTCTCTTAGGTGATACTGTTATTGAGTTCTATAGCTCTGATGACTTTCTGTCCCATCTTCTCTATCAACTATTGCAAGACAGGGTCTTGAAGTCACCACTCACAATGGTGAATTTGTCTATTTCTCCTTTCAGTTCTATCAGTTTTTAACTCTAATTTGCAGCTCTATTGTTTGCTATATCTTTCAAGTGGATAGACTCTCAGTTTCTAATAATTTTCTTTGTTCTAAGGTCTATTCTAACTGATACTAATATAGTTATTCCTGTTCTCCTTTGATTAATATTTTTCATGATGTATCTTTTCTTTCTTTTACTTTCAGCCTTTCTATGTCATATATACGAAGTGTTTATTCCTATATCATAAATTTGAAGTGAAACAGCACACACATTTGTAATTTTAACCCATTTTAACTAATGTCTCTTTTAACTGGTATATTTACCATAATTTACCATAATGACTGAAATCTTAGGGATTTGGTCTACCATTTTATTTTTTTGTTGACTGTTCTCCCTGGTTTAAATTCTATGTTCACTTCTTCATAAAGTTCCATTGGTTATTTCAATTTTTTTTATTCTATTTTGATTTGTCCATAGTGTTTTTGAGTGTATATTTTTATATATGCTTTTACTGGTTTCCTCTAGATACTTTTATTTATGCATAGCTTATCACAGTCTACTGGTGTTATCATTATCTGTTTAAGTAAAGTATAGAAATATTATCCACATTTGCATTCCTTTGTTGCCCCTCATAATTATTTTAAGTATTTCTGCTACATATAATCAGAATCATATCAGTGTTATAACTTTTGCTTCAATCATAAACATAATTTAGAAAAGACAAAAGGACAGTCTATTGTACTTAACAATGTTCTTGCTCATCATGTGCTTTATTCCTGTATGATCTTTTATGGTTCCTTATTTCATCCTTTCCTTTCTCTTCAGAGAACTTTTTTTTTTAAAGATTTTATTTATTTATTTGACAGAGAGATAGAGAGAGATCACAAGTAGGAAGAGAGGCAGGCAGAGAGAGAGGGGGAAGCAGGCTCCCTGCTGACAGTGAGCCCGATGCGGGGCTTGATCCCAGGACCCTGGGATCACGACCTGAGCCGAGGGCAGAGGCTTAACCCACTGAGCCACCCAGGTGCCCTTCAGAGAACTTCTTTAAGCCATTCTTTTAAGGTAGATCTGCTGGTGACAAATTCTCTTAGTTTGCTTTCACGTGAGAATGTCTTGATTTCCTCCTCAGAATGGGTTTTTTTTTTTTTCTGGGTATACAATTTGGTGCTGAAATTTCTCTTCTATCACCACCTGAAAAATATTATGCCACTTCCTTTGGCCTCTGTGGTTTGTGGTGACAAATCCACTGTCTTCTGAATTGTTGCATTTCTCTTTTTTTTTTCCCCTATAGATAAGGTGCCATTTTACTTTGGCTACTTTCAAAATTATTCATTGCCTTTAGTTTTCAGAAGTTTAATTATGATGTATCTTAATACATGTGTGGATTTTTTTGGTTTTATGCTTTTGAGGATTCACTCCAGCTTCTTGAATCTATAGGTCTATGCCTCTCGCTAAATTTAGCAAGTTTCAGCTATGATTTCCTTGGTTATTTTTTCAAGCTCACCCTCTTTCTGCTCTCCTTCTGTAACTCTCAAGATAGAAATGTTGGGAATTTTGTTGGAGTCCCACAGATATCCAAGGCTCAGTTTGTTTGATTGACTATTTTTTTTGTTTTGTTTTTGTCTTTTGGGTTTTTTTGGTCCAGGCTCTCTCTTGTTCAGATTATATAATTTCTACTGTTCTATATTCTAGTTCACTGGTTCATTCCTCTGTCCCCTCCATTCTGATGTTGAACCCATCCACTGAGTTTTGTTTTGTTTTGATCAGTTATCGTATTTTTCATTCCTAAAATTTCCACTTGGTTCTTTATATCTTCTATTTTTTTATTTTATTTTTTTTTTTGGTGGTTAAGGTTTTCTGTATTTTTCATTAGTTTCAGATTTGTTTATAATTGCTTGTTAAAATATTCTATCATAGTAACTTTGTCGGACAATTCAACAACTCTGTCATCTCAGTATTAATATTTATTGATTGTCTTCTTTCATTTACTTTGAGATCTTCTTGGCTTTTAATATGCTGAGTGTAGTTTTTTTTTTTAACTTAAACTTAAATATTTTAATAATATTACAAAACTCTGAATCTTATTTAAACTTTCTGCTTTAGCTTGGCAAGGGGTTGGGGGGTGGGGGGTGAGGAGACATTGCCTTATTATTGCCAGGTGGAGGCACACATCCATGTGCCTCACTCAGCATTAACTGACATTAAGGGGGAGGAGGAAGGCTCCTCATTACTGCTAGGCAGAGGGGGAGTTCCAGCATCCCATATGGTCTACCTTAGCACTGCAATAGAGGTGACCTCATTACTTCTGGGCAATGATGAAAGTCATGACTTCACTAGTCCTCCTCTGATACGGCCTCAGAAGGAAAGAGAGGGACACTTACTTGCTGTCAGATGGGAGTGGAAGTCCAGCCTCCCCACACAGGATCTGTATTATTTTTTAAAACCAATGTTGCATTCATTGTTATCCAAGTTCACTGGGGTTTTTTTAAGGTTAATATTTATTGTTTGAAAATTGAAGCATGTATGAAAAGGATCAGGTCTACACAATGTCATAATTAAATTTTGAAGAAGTCATGTATGAGTATCATGTGATTTTTTTCCTTCATAAAAAAACATCAATAGCTCCCATTTCTTATGGGAAGAACAATTTCAGCAATGGCATGCAACCTCTTCTACAGTCTGGCCCCAAATACCACTGCAGTCTCATACCCTTCCATTCTTCTACATATTCTCTACATAGTCTCAAGAACATTTATTAAAATTATTCAGAGTATTATTTTCCTCACTATATTTCTTATGATCTCCAATGCCCTCAATTATAAGGCACTGCATTATTTTCTATAAACGAAGAAAGAAAAATGCTGGCCATTATATTTGCACAATACTGTGAATTTTAAGATTCAACTCAACTTCAGATGTATTAAATATGAAAAACCAGGCCTAAAAATTAATGAAATGTGATAATCATTGAGTAGATACCAAAAAAAAACCCAATTTCTAATACATCTAAGGTATGAAGTTAAGAAGAATATACAACAGTGTGATCTGAACATACTGCAACATCTACCTTCCATATTTCATTCCCTGTCCTCATTTTAGAGGGATCACTATTTTGAATTTTTAAAAGTCACTGCCTGCCTTTCTTATCATTTTACCATACATGTTTGTACTCTAAGCAATATGTCACTTATTTTAGCACATTTTAAGCTTTTACACAAATGTGTTCTTTCATCTTTCTGAAATGTACATTTTTTACTCAGGATAACCTTCCTGACATTTATCCAGACTGGCACTGTAACTCCTTCATTTTTATTGCCATAGTATTCTACTATGTACAGTTGACCCTTGAACAACACAGATTTGAACTGTATGGGTCCAGTTAAACACAGATTTTTTTCAATAAATACGTGTACAGTACTATAAATGTATTTTTCTCCCTTATGGTTGTCTTACAACATTTTCTTTTCTCTATTTTACTTTCTAGTAAGAATAAAGTATGTAATACATATAGCATAAAAACTATATGTTAATCTACCATTCATGTTACCAGTTAAGTCTTCCAGTCAACAACAGGCTCTTAGTAGCTAAGTGTTGAGAAAGTAAAAAATTTCAACTGTGTGGGAGGTTAGAGAACCTAACCCACCCACCTGCCCCCCTTGTTCAAGGGTCAGCTGTACATTTACTACAAAGTTTCTGTCTCTCCTACTGTTCCTGCTGATAACAAACACTTAGGTGTTTGCTTTGTGTGTATGTGCTGTTACAAAGATGCTGCCATGAACATCCTTTTCCTTGTCTCCCTGGGCACATGTTCAAGAGTAATTCCAGGAAATAGACCCAGGAGTGAAACTGTCGTGTCTGAACAAATGTTGAACCAATGCGATTTTATAAGACAATAAGTAGAAAGCTCTTTTCCAAAGTTTTTATAACTATGTACATGTAAGCATGTCAATATTCCAGCTACACCCTTGAGTTCCAACGATCACTGGTCACTTAGTTTTAAGGGATTTAATTTCCCATTCTGTCAAAAACAATAGTTCATCAACGCTCCAGCCATCTCTTCAAAAATCTGTAACATGGAACTTAAAGGTGGAGATTTTAGAGCCAGACTGTTCAAGAATGCAATGAAGATTCGATCAGTTAGTACATATAATGTGTTTAGACTGGTACCTTGGAAATAATAAACACAAAATAATTATTAGGTATCGCTGTTGTTGGTGTTGTTATATTGAATTATTTACAGAGCCCTGAACACACTTAGACTTGTAGTCTCGTGTATTGGTGTATTGTACACATTGCTTTCTTAGGCTGGCATGTCTTTTCCTCCATCCTCCATCCAAACGTCAGACTTCAAGAGCAATTCAGTAAATCACACTTAGATTCATGCAAAGTTGATGAACCTCATGAGGGCTCCCACCACCTCTGACATATGACCTAGTGCACTGCCTGACAATCATTTATTTATTTCCTGTCTCCCTTCCTGCAGTTTCAGTTTTATTGCAGGCATAACTTTTGTGTTTATTCCTTATATCCTGGTCTTTAGTAGCCCCTTGGTAAATGTTTGATAAATAAATGAATAGACAAATGAATAACTATTAACAACTGCAACATCAGTAGGACCTGCCTACAGACATTTGTTTAGTTTTGCTAAATACACTGGAATAAATTCAACTGGGATAGAAAGAGTTAAAATATACATTCCACCTGTTCTCCTAACAGAATCTTATTAAAGGAATTCTATGGGGTTTTTTTCTTTAACATTTCAGGACTGAAGACTCTTTAAATGTGACCTTTTTATCTGTATGCAACCATAATAACCTTTTCTACAGCCAACTTTGTAAATTAATATTCTCTTTATTTTCTTTTCCGGTAAGGATGTAACCCCATAGCCTAAGAAAATGTCCAGAGCATTGGAGCACAAAGCCATCTTATGAATCTACTTCCTCCTGTTTTAGTCTTTAAGTTGATTATATATATATACATATATATAATATATATATACATATATATAATATATACATATATGTATATATATATAACAACACTTTGTTTCTTTTTCCTTTATATTTAGAATAAAAGAGATGATTTGTTGCTAGAACATTTAATACATACCTGCAAACCTTATGCAAGCAATAAATAAAGTCCACTGCCATTAACAGGACTGCCTTCTGCTACTTCTCCTTTGTCCAGCCTTACTGTGAACAGCTCTAATTCACACAGGATAGCCCCCATTATTAGACCATTACATTTCATGATATATCAAGTCTTCTTCCCTAGTGTTGCTAAATAAGGGCTCAGTTTTAACATGGGAACTGCACACTTCAAAGCAATCTTTCTCCTAACTGTAACTAAGTCCTTCAACTCTCTTGACTTGACATAGGATTAAACTTTTCTGGTTGACTGGTGCTTAAAATATAACACCCAGAATTGAACACGATACTTTAGATGTGACCTGAAAAGTTTACAATGGATTCTCATTTATACATCTATTTATTTTACAAACGTGTACGCCATCTTTGTTTTATTGTATATCTGCATTAATACACCTTAAGAATACATTTGGGAGGTAGCCAGGTCACACTATTAACAGACTTCAGGTTTTTCCATACAAATTTGTTTTTATTAAATTTCATCTCCAATTTTGTACCCTTGTTGCCATTTAAAATTCCTATTACTGAATCTAACAGAATTGTTACTCCATTTACATTTGAGCCACCTGAATATTTGTTGACACAGAATTCTTTAAGGGAATGTCTGACAGACAATTTCATTTGTGTGCTCAGAGTTCACCATAATGTCTGGTAACAACAGGTGTTCAATATAAATTGAATGAATTAATTCTTAAAAGAATGTATATTCTTTAGTACTAAAGCCATAAAAACAAAGTTCATCCACTTTCCTTAAACATCTTTCTTTTTTCCCTATTTCTCTGTCTCATAAAATGACATAGCCCTATTTAAGATCATCCAAATTTTAAACCTTGGAGTCATTTAGGATTGTGACTTTTTTTTTCACGGCTAACATCCAATCATTCATTCACTAACTCTCCACACACAGTGTCGATTGCATCACTCCTGCCCTTTCTATTCTAACGAGCGATGCTATTTCAGTCCTTCATTAAGAAGAGTGACATTAATAGCTTTTATTGCTAATGAGACACTTGTCTCATGATATTATATAATCCTCATTATGAATTATGTCTTGACTTACTGAAAGTACGCTATTTGCCGAGTATTCCCTTTTCCAGACAAACTATCACATCAGCAAGTATATTTGCTCAAACATCTGCACTTAGCAGGAAACACACACGCCATCACAACAGTGAACTGCTGACCATCTACTGATAGTCTTCTATGTTCAGGGAAGAAGTCAAGAGAATTACATATAAATACACAAAATGTTTATGCTTGTTTACATACACACCAAATGTCACATCCATTCCACATTCATTAACTGAGAACAAATTGGTCCAGGCTCGATGCTATTTGCAAAGATGAACAAGACACAATTCTTGCCCTCAAATTCATAGTCTTGCAAGATGGATAGATATGGGAGAGAAAAAAAAACCCAAATATCCAACATTAGGTACCAAAGGTGGTAGAAATAGGTACAAAGCATAGAAATTATTGTGCAGTTTCTGGGACCTTTGGGAATAACATTTTAGAAAAAAGTATAGGAATGCAACTAATATTCATCTTGTTCCTCTTCCATGTCAGGCTTTCTGCTATAAATTTATTCAAATTGTTTTATACATATAGGAAATGTATGAATAAGCAATGCTAAAATTTTCTTGGCAAATAAGAAAATAATGCTAACGCCCTTCTGCAAGAAAACCTGCAAATACAGAATCAAGGACTTCCAGTCAAGATGAAACAGCAAGATATACCACCCCTGCTCTAAACACATAGCAATGATGGATAAAATACGGAAAGATAATGCTAAAGAGACAGAACTAAAACAAGATAAATATCTGGAGTCCCTAGAAAGCAAGGCCTTGAGCGAAGACTTACTACTTCATTAGGTAATACAATCCCAGGGAGCAAAAATGAAGGAAAAAAGGAAGAAAGTAAAACCAGTTCAAGGTACTAAGAATGACTGATTATCTCCTAAAACTGTCTTCTGAGGCGTTATATGAAAGACTTTCTGACCCATGGAAGAAAGGCAGACTTTATCGACAGGCTCCCATCTCCCATTGGTTAAAGCTTCGCTACACAAATCTTTAGCTCTCCTCCAAACTCCCTTACCCCCCAACCCCACACTTGCAGGTTGTACATGCGTGGGGCCATAGCATCCCGTGCCAGCTCCAATCAGGATGAAGACGCTAGAGATGACAGACAGGATGATGAGTGTTATTTAGTCACACCTGCATGAAGGTTGTTTGACTCTTCCAAAGAGAGCTGGCCAATGCAGCAGTGTCTGTGGCTAAAAAGAATGGCTCAGAGTCCCAAAGAGAAGTTATAACAGGAGGACTGGAAGTGTCTATGCCTAACAGGTGTCTGATTATAATTTCTATAGGCTTGAAATGTGAAATCACGAGCAGAACTAACGTCATGGTCTACAGAGCTTGGACCTCAGCAGATCGTGACCTCCATCATACATGACAATGATTATCACAAAATACAGGATGGTGGTTATCCTCAGAGAAAGAGAGAAAGAAGGGAAACAGGATTAGAAAGTTAGCAGAGATTCAACGGTTACCATCCTGTTTTGATCTTCACAAGAGTTTTAGGGGAAAATGGCAAAATACTGAAATTGTGTAAAACTGACTGCTGGGGACAGGGATAATTGCTATATTCTCTTAACTTTTTATATATTTGAAGGATAGCTAAATTAATAAAATTCAAGAAACTAAAATACATGTAATCATTAAACTGATACTGATCATCTTAACAATACTAATTATTGGGATACCTGAATGGCTCAGTGGGTTAAGCCTCTACCTTCGGTTCAGGTCATGGTCTCAGAGTCGCTGCATCAGACTCTCTGCTTAGCGGGAAGCCTGTTTCCCCCTCTCCCTCTGCCTGCCTCTCTGCCTACTTGGGATCGATCTCTCTCTCTCTCTTTCTCTCTCTCTGTCAAATAAATAAATAAATAAATATCTTAAAAAAAATACTAATTATTTCCATTTGGAATGTATTGTAAGCATTTGAGTCCTAAAAGTGATGTGTTTTAGTTGAAGATATTGCCACAAAAAGGAATCAGACTATCTTGTTGTAGTACATTTCAAGCTTGAGTCAGTCTTTAAGACGTCACTAAAAGTTTGAGAGACTCATGGCTGGTTTAGTCCAAAAAGCGTGTGACTCTTGATCTCAGGATCAAGATTGTGGGTGTAGCGATTACCAAATAAATAAATTAACCTTTAAAAGGTAGGGGGGAGTGGGCACCTGGGTGGCTCAGTGGGTTAAGCATCTGCCTTCAGCTCAGGTCATGATCTCAGGGTCCTCCGATCGAGTCCCGCATCAGGCTCTCTGCTTGGCAGGGAGACTGCTTCCCACCCCCCTCTCTCTGCCTGCTTCTCTGCCTACTTGTGGTCTCTGTCTGTCAAGTAAATAAATAAAATCTTTAAAAAAAAAAAAAGGGAGGGTGGGCCTTTGAAAGGGTGTCTTGTCTAGATCCTAGTGCCCTGCCCTTCCATTTTTAACTAAATTGTATGTAGTTTGTCCTATTTATTCATGCATTTATTAGTACAGAAATGAAATGAGAACCCAGAACAACTCCCAAGTCTCTGCATTAACATTTATAAACGAAAGACTGCATCTTTATTCATATCTCTCCAAGAGGGCTTTGATGCCATTCTATTCAGAAACAGAAGTACAGGTATGCAAAAGCCCCTCCAATCTTATACTTCTTCACTTCCATGCTGTACTCTAAATCTGTGGAGACCCATTGTTTCCCTTCTCCCTCAACTATACACTTCAAAAACAAGTTGTCAGCTTTGCTTACCAAGTAAAGAGCAAAGAAATGTTTGAACATCGCTGCTGTGCAGAACTCATAGTGTAGTGACCATTTAATCTGTCCCATCTTCTTTGGACAGCCCAAATCAGATTATCTTTCTCAGTAGAATACCCATCACACTTCCCCTAGCTTCAGACAAATCTATCCCACTGATCTCTTCAGGCTTTCTCTACTAATCGTTGACCAGGTCTGAGACAGGATTACTTTAAGTCTCTTTGACAACCCAGGAAAACCAGAACTGTCAATACAATTAGGACTTCTTCCTACGTTTTCTGGGAGACGTTTCCTGCCATCGGAGACTGGATGCGAGGGAGCAAGCAAAGCAAGAGAGCAGAACGGAGAATGGGGAATGGGCACCATAAAGGAAAAAGTCTGAGTCCCACTGCAGTGACTTTCAACTGTTTTGGCAAAAGCAGTAGGGCTCTGTCACACCTGGATTATTTGGCACTAAGAGGAGGGCATTTTTCAACAATCCTCTACTTTCTACAACAAAATTAGTTTTGGTAATAGTCATGAAATAGAATGAGTAACAGCCAGAAAAGACACAAAGACAGCCAACTTTTCTTTTTATTCAATTTTGTGAATATAGGGGCGCCTGGGTGGCTCAGTGGGTTAAAGCCTCTGCCTTCGGCTCAGGTCATGATCCCAGGGTCCTGGGATCAAACCCCGCATCGGGCTCTCTGCTCAGCGGGGAGCCTGCTTCCTCCTCTCTCTCTGCCTGCTTCTCTGCCTGCTTGTGATCTGTCAAATAAATAAATAAAATCTTTAAAAAAAAATTTGTGAATATATAATCATGCCCGTTTAAGTGAATGTTCATAAAACTAAAATGTCTACACCTACTAAATCACACTGATGCAATGTTGTATTTCCTTGATTCGTTCTTCAGTTTTAAAACAATTTACAAATATAAAAAGAGAGCAAATTTCAATTTTGAAGACATTATTTGAAATCAATAAAATCTTTCATGTAAGAACTAAAATTTGCCATTGACAAACAAAAATACCCCATCTCTCAGTCTGCACTATTTTAGTGTTTATACTTTATATGCAAATAAAAACTCCAAATTGTCACAAAGAATTACAAAGTTTAAATAATTCAAGTTCCAGTTCGTTATCTTTACACTGGCTGTGCCATCACTGTTTCTTTACAATCTATTACTTAAATGCTGGAATATGTATTCTCCCAGGGGCTGGAGACAAGCCATGCTCCAAGCAAGTTAGAAAAAAGTCAAACCTTCACAAGGAAACTCTGGAAACAAGGGATGTAGCTAATTTCACATATGTCAGAGGCCAGCTGTGTAAATGGGAATATTCCATGAAGACTACAACACAGAATACAATGCTAGTATTACTAAAGGATAAACATAAAAACATGATAACAAGAAATTCAGGATTTGGACCAAGAAAAAAATACATATTTATTTATAAATAAAGAATATATTTATAAATATAAATAAATAGATATATTTTTAGGCAGGAGTATTTCATCATTGACATTACTTTAGTTCAGCGTATGGCGATGATTTTAAAAATCAATTTTCATTTAGTTTTGTTATTGTTGTTAACTTTCCTACAAACCCTTCACCTCCCCCCCATTGCCTATTTCCAGATATTTCCACCGTTCCACCTCCATTCTCGGCCCACCACTACAAAGGGGTAGATACTCTGGGTTTGGGCTTTTGTTTTCTCTTGATAACAAGGAAAATTAAAACTGCAATGGAAGTCAGACACCAATGGCTACACCTTCATCAGTCCATCCTAATCTAAAAAGAATAGAGCTTACTGTAGGCAAATATACTGACCAGTTTAGAGTTCTGAATAAACAACCAATATTAATATTAAACATATTATGTTCATTTATTTACATTGTATTTTCCCAAAGTTTTACAGTGAACATATTACCTTCTTGATATTCATTTAAGATAAAAATAGGATTATAAATAAAACACCCAATCTGAAGTCCACCCAGCTCAGTCCACACTTTTAAGTCTCTTCTAGTTTCTCTTTCACATTTTGGGAAACATGGTAATGTTCTTTTCCTCATGAAGACAGAAGCTCTTCTCTCTGTCTCTACCTCCAGAATTCCCCCAGAGTTCTAGGGATTTCCAAAAGCCACACTGCTGAGTGTAGCCAGGAAACCAGGACTCTGTTATAATTTGTATCATAGCTTTTGCCATTTTTTAAGATTTTATTTATTTGAAATAGAGAGAGAGTGAGAAAAAGAGAGAGCATGAGCAGGGACCAGAAGGAGAATGAGCCCAACTCGAGGCTCAATCCCAGGACCCTGGGGTCATGACCTGAGCTGAAGGGAGATGCTTAACGGCCTGAGCCACCCAGGTACCCCATAATTTGTGCTTTAGTAAAAATATGCAGATGTGCTCAAATTAAAATATGGTAAAAACAGAAATGTGAACACAAACATAAATTAGGTATAGGAAAATCTTGTATAGGATTTCTATCACCAAAAAAAAAAAAAAAAATTAAGCTTGATGGCCTCTGGGAACATTCTTGAACTAGTTAGGTATGAGTGGGACTGGTAGAGAGATGGGGTACTTAGCAGAATGTTCAAAGATACATATGCTTTATATATATCTATTATTTTATGCCACGTGGATATCCTTTAAACAGTAGCTTTTAACCATGGATGCACATTGAAATCACCTGGGAGTCTTTAAAAATAATGATGCCTAGGCTCCCTGGAGTGATTCTGATTTCATTGATTGGAGGTGCAGACTGGCCATAGCAAATGTTAACTATCACCTAATGTGCCCCAAGACTAAGAACCACTGCTCCAGAAAACTGCTTCTCTGTCCTTGGCTTTTAAGTGGCTACTAGAAAATTTCTCTTTAGGATAAACTTGGATGAAGCAGGCTGGTGAAAGCAAAGAGACTTAGAAACCTGTCCTGAAGCTGTGTCTGCTTATCAACCTCATACATTTACTGAAGTTATATTATTTGGAGATGACAAAGGGTGTTATTTCAATTGGTGAGAAACAACTCCTGCCACTAACCCTGTAGAGAACTTTGGACTCAAGCAGATCTTGTCTTGAATCATGACTCTGGGTGGCCATTGTGGTGCACTGCTCAAGTCTCCCTGTAGAGAAGCCTTTCGTAAGATGGGAGTTGACTGGAAGCCTCTTGCTGTTCCCCCCCCGCTGGAGCTCACAGCATCCATGCTCCCTGTAGGATGCTTCCAACCAGTGATGGAATACAGCAGGAGTACCAGAGTACTCCTGGAGTACTGGGCCATTTTCACCCAATGCGGGACTCTTGTAATGGGCATCCTTTGCTCCAGGATTCCCTAATGCACTGACCTGGCTGAGACTGTCTCAGAACTCCATGAAATTTGAGGCTTTTCCTACTAAGACCTGTTTCCTTTTCTCTCCTTTCCCAAGTGTCAGACTGGCACTATTGTCTGAAGACTCTCCCGCTCCCTCCCTTTATCCTTCATAGCCATTCTCTCAATAAACCTCTTGCAAATTTAATCTCATCTTTGTGTTCACATATCAGAAAACCTGAACCAACACATGACTCTAATGTCACTCGATACGGAACAGCTAATGACCTTCCATGAGCTTCAGTTTCTTCATCTGTTAAAATGGGGAGTAAAAGGGGCATGTGGGTGGCTCAGTGGGTTAAGTGCCTGATTATTGATTTTTGCTCAGGTCATGATCTCAGGGTTGTGAAATCGAGCCCCATATTGGCTCCACACTGAGTGTAGAGCCTGCTTGAGATTCTCTCTCTCCCTCTCCCTCTGCCTCTCCCCCCACAACACACACATACACGCATGCATGCTCTCTTTCTCTCAAAAAAAAAAAAAAGGTATAAGCTATAAAAGATATTGTGATGATTGGATGAAATACATTATCAGTGAACAAGGTAGCCAACTTTCTGGAACACAGAAGGAAGTTAATAAACATTAATATCTCTTTTTAGCTCTTATGAATAGGTAGTATATTCCCCTCACATCATTGAACATTTTGTTCTATAATTTATGTTTCATGCAGTGTGGTTGTGCATAGGGTCTGACACATGACGAATGGGATAAGAGGTATACAAAAGCAGAGGAGTTTCTAAAAAAAAAAGATAAATATGTGAAGTGATGAATGTGGTAATTAACTAGATGGGAGGAATCCTTTTACAACGTATACATATATAAAATCATCACAACATACGCTTTAAATCTCTTAAAATTGTATTTGTCAATTACACCTTAATAAAGTTAAAGAAAAAAAAGAGGTTTCTAAAGACAAATACAACAGTAAACATCATTGTAAAAGCATATGCCAGAAATGTGACATTAGTCACCTGGTCTGAGACAGAGGCACAAAACAAAAATAGAATCATGGGGAAAATGTTTTTACCGTATGTATATTTCATATGTGTATCTATTAGCTATTATATATGGAAGTTTTTGACTGCCAAACAAGGATGCATGACTGCCATCAATCAATATTTCTAAGGCTAAAGACAACTGCAGTTTTCTGTCTGGATTCAAGATATGTAACTGCAAGAAATTGTTCAAGTCCAGGTAAATCCAAACTGGCCTGCTTCCCACAGAAACTAGCCAGCAGACGTTTTGTAGCAATCTTGCTACAAACTAACAGCACTGTCCAAAAAAGGTTGGGGGGATGGGGAAGAGGATAAATACAGGATTATACTACTTGGCACTCCAAAATATAAATAAAAATGAAAAACTGAATTTTAAATTTCATCAGTTCTGCTGGAACACAACATTTACATTCCTTAAAATGTCCATGCTATGCAAAACTGCACAATAAAAACTACAGGGTTTGTGAAAAAGTGAAGTTAGGGACATAACACTCAGATATTTCATCAGTGACACATTTTTTAAGAAGGTAGGATCCTAATTTAAAAAATGGTAACGCAGTTTTATACATGTGAAATGGTTACAAAATACATAAATACACAATAAATACTCTGCTTTACCTTGAAACAGCTCCTTAGTTTGCAGAAGGGTTGCAACTTGTGAGTTGTGAAATGATGGAAGAGGGATTATCTGAAATGGGTCTGAAAATTTCAAACTTAGACATGGGTGGGTATGGCTTATAGTACACCCCGGGGAACAAGGTAGCAGATAGATAGGGGAGGGCTGGGGAGAGGGGTGTTCCTGTGAATTCCTGCAGCTGCTAGGTTCACTGGCTCCAACTGACTACATTCACCTAGATCTTCTCACAAACAAAACTGAGCAGAAGCAAAGACAAAATGTGTGTTGTGACAAGTTCAAAGTTCTCTAATAAGTCACTTGTGTTAGAACAACTTCATGTTTTCAAAAGCACTAGAGCAGAAGTTACTGTACTTTGTAAATTCCATAAAGAAGTTTTTTTCATTGAATGGGGTATTTCATTAAGACATTAGACAATGCATCACTGAACTAAACTTTCAAACTGAATGACAAAAAAGCATGTGTTAATTAGTCCTCTGGGTAAAATTTCTACATACTCTAAATACATGTAGAAGGAGGACACAGATTAGCACCTTTTGAATTATTGTTTTATCATTTCTTTTTCTAAGAAGCTATTACTAATCAATTTCCTTATATTATAAAGAAAAAGAAACAAAAGAGGGGGATTAATTCCTTGTAGGTTCCAAAATATATGTGTCTTTTTTCCATCATATCTAGAGTTGATTTTACTAACGTGTTTCTATGGTCAGGTTTTCATTTTTGTAAGGTCTGTCTTATGTGCCGGTGGCTTGCATTTCACCTAAAACTAGGCAAACACCAGCTTCTGGCACCAATTGTTAAGAGAACCAAACTATCTTCTGGTCCCACTTGGCCATTCATTAAATTGGTAATCATAGACTCTTAAGACTTAGATCACTTACTACTTAAGGCTTGTGTGTCTTTAAGAGAGAACAGAACTAGATTTCAAAGTACCTACCAAAATTCTTATGATAGGCACAGTAGACTTCAAATTGCAATCCATTCACGCAGAGTGTAATAGCTAGAATTTTATCTTCATATGGTATTTTTCAAGTTTGCCAAGAGCTTTCACAACTATTACCTCATTTAACTTAATATAATTACATCTCCCCATACCAATGTGCACTGTGAATCATTTTCCTATTCATTCCTTTTTTTTTTTTTTTTTTCCATTTGTGTTATTTGAAATCTTTCCAACCTACTTTGGGAAAACGAGACTTAACCAAGCATTTCCAGGAATGTGTTACAGTGAGTGTTTGAAGAGATCAGTTACAGCTAACATATGTAAAGCACCTGCAGAAGCCTTCTGCAACGGAACTGAAATTGATGAGGCATCAGTTGAGCCATTCGACTGTTGAGCTTCTCAATTACTCAGAACACAGAGCATTTTGTGTTTATTTGTTTGGTTTGGGTTCTGGAGAGTGAAACGGGTTTCAAGAACAGGCTGTCAAAGGAGCCACAGTGGGGCGATCCAATCAAGTCCTGTTAAGGGGGGATAGAACTTCTCCCGCCTCTGCTTTCCATGAGGAGAGAATTGCTCTAAATACCTATAGTTTCTTGGGCATGAAGTGGAGTGAGTTACCTGATTGGTAGTTCCAGAAAAGACCTGGATATGAGTTGTCCAGTTCCTTCTGCCTGCCCCTCCCTGGGATCCAGTTGAATACAGAATGTATTCCATTCTGTTCCTCCAGATCCCATGGTTTAGAGGGCAGACTCTGCCTCTGCCCACAATTCAGAAGTTCAAATCAAGGGAGTATTAGGATATGCTGTCCTGCACCCAGAATATTCAGAAATAGAATACTGCGTGGTGTGCATTTTAGGGAGCAAAAATAACATTGAATTCTGAGGCACTGGGTGGGATCATGCTGTGTCAGTTGTTGACTTTTGTGGTTTGCAGGGGCCTATCTTGCCCCCACGCAACTGGTTTTAACAGTTGTGTGCTGTGCTTATAATCAGCGCAGCCTGAGTGGCAGGTCTGGATTTTGGACTTTCAGGAGATCCATCACTATGGGATTTTGCATTTGGTGGGAAACTGCAGCTTTTGGTGGCGCGTCCACAGGTGTGTGGCTATTTTTATACAGCGAGAGGCTCTTTTTACACAGTCAGGACTCCCCAGGCCTTAAATAAAGTCACAGGGGCCACTAAGACCTCCAGAAGCTGGCTGCTACAGCACGACTTTGAACTACCTACTGTGTGGCGACAACAGGCCAAAGAGTTTTTGTTGGTTTTACTGTGTTTCTCAACCATGTATGTAGGCATTGTCTTCAAGTGCACAAGTGTCTATGTTTTAGGAGTGCTTTTGGGGGCACACGTGTTTGAGGGCTTAGCTTTAAATTTTTTGTGCCAGCTAACATTTTCTTGAAGAACAGAAAAAGATACCTGTCACTAAACTCCTCTAAAGATACAAGCTTTAAGAAATAAGGATGCCAGTGTGAGTTCAGAAATCTGAGGAAGATAGTTCTCAGCTGCAATGCGGATAAAGAAAAGAAACAAACTTTCTCTAGGGGAAAGAGTCTTTAGGGCTAAGCAATTTCCTAGCAAGAGCAGGGGAATCACCCAACTTCTCACAGAGAGAGCAGGGACGTGTCACTGGACAAAATCCACATGAAATCACCATTAGCATGCCCCAACAAAAGACCCAATAGCATGCCCAATAAGACTGCAGAAACTCTTGTCAGTTCAGTAGCTGGGCCAGCGTGTCTCAAACATCTTTTTTTAACAGTAGCAACCTGTTCACAGATGGGTTTTTCTCTCAAGATCCGGTAATTCCCAAAGGCCAAAGGTAATGTATTTATAGGTGAATTCTCCCAATTGAATTCAAGTTTCCAAGTCATGCTTTCTGAAAACAGGGCACAGATGGAGTGGCATCCTAATCAGATCAAAATCAAGACAGTCTATCCTGTTCTCAGATCTCACGGAGCCTCTTCCAGAATCTTTAACATCACTCAATATTGAGTTTAGAGAACACATTTTTCCCTGGAAAAGCCTCTAATGGGATTAGGTTTTTTCCTCAATTTGGTGGGAGTGGGGTGAGTGCCATAATAATCTTATGAGCCCCTTTTAAAAAAATTAGGTACATCAGAAACTTGGCAATGAATTAATGCCATTTCTGAAGTTGTAAAGGAACTACACGCATTCCATGAGAAATAATCCAGGCTGTAGCTGCTAAAGGAAACTATCCTCTCCAGTCTTCATGAAATGGCTGATGAGAATCAGAAATTGGCAAGGGTGATTTTTTTTTCACTAATTTCTTTGCAGCCAAAAAGGTAAAATAATTTGATTCTGGGTTTTAATTCATTGTACTGTTTAAATTTGAACTTTGATTTTCGTTGAGGAATTTTTAAATGGGCAGAGATTTATATTTAAATTTAGGATGTCCAGGGTTTTTTTGGAAGTTATTATTGGAGTACCTCCATGTGGCCATTTGATATCATTGCAAAATTTCTAATAAACCTGGGCAATGTAGGCGAATAATAATTTGGACTGGGACTAGAACGGGGAGAGAAATTTCAGCTTTAATACAGACTGACCTTTTTGAACCTTCTAGGGGAATAAGATGTCCCTCCTACCAGCGTCCCAAGCAGATTCACAGAAAGTCAGAGCTCAGTGAGGGCAACGGCCTCATGATGGTAGGAGCCGGCTGTCTTGGTGGGCTATGATTTTCTCCCCTAAGGCAATAGCACAGATCCTGCTTTCTATAAGCTTAATGCTTAAGCTCCACAAAGTAAGAAAACAGACCCATGGAGAATATTTTGAGGTACTGGCGGGGGGGGGGGGTCGGAGATCGGGAATATTCTGTCCTCCCCTCACCCTTCTATAATGGGGTTTTTCTAAGATTTTTCACCCGGGAAACTTAGAGTCAGTTAGCAGACTGATGAGTTTAGGAGAGGAACTAGCTAAGTGGAACTCGGCTTTCCCCACATCCTCAAGAAAGCCACCTTCTCTGAGAATATATGCTCACACCCTGCTTTCAAATGGAGTTTGGTATTAAGGGCCTATTGTTGCCACATCCCCAAGTCATATTCTACAACACTAATTTTATCAATCATAAAACTTAAAGCAGAATTTTGACCTGTTGTCCATCTATCTTATCCCACACATATGGGTAAGACTAAGTATACATGTGTACACATATACATTATTATCTAGGCAAGGAAACCAACCCTGACCCTCACTGGGCTTCCTTAAGGATAAACAAGGGAAAGTAAGAGGACTCCCTGACAATATTCACTCCAGTGAGTGATAAACCGAGAGCCAATGAGTCATACCAAAGGAAGCTACATTTCAAATGAGAGCATCTGAATGAAAAATGAGAGCTTCAAGCATAGTCTTTCCAATTTCACATCCACTCTGGTTTTAAGTCTGTAAAGGGAATCCCATGCAATTATTTGAGCACCTAAGTTTAAGAGACCAACAATACAATGTTCCTTAAAGCAGCAGTTGGGTCACATAAAAGTTAGGAAGCAAGCAGAAGCAAGAGCACAGCTGTGGGGTGTTGGCTGTGATGCTGTATAGTACATGAGAAGATAGGAAACTATCTTTTGGGGGACGCCTGGGTGCTCAGTTGGTTCAGCATCTGCCTTTGGCTCAGGTCATGATTCCAGGGATGTGGGATCGAGTCCCACATCAGGCTCCCTGCCCAGGGGAGAGTCTGCTTCTCCCTCTGCCTGTTGCTCCCCCTGCTTGTGCACTCTCTCTCCCTGACAAATAAATAAGTAAAATCTTAAAAACAAACAAACAAACAAACAAACAGAAAAAACAACCACTAAATCTTAGTTATGTCCGTGGTTTACTCAGTGTAAAGCCATTTAGTCACAACTAGGACTGGCAGATCAGACTCAGAGGGCTTAAAAACTCCACCTTCCTTCTAATTCAACATTATTTTCTGTAATCCATGCACTCATACAGCTGGAAAATTAAAACAAAAATATTTTTCTGAGTAAAAACTCAGCCCAGTCTTGACAATTACCTTTCTGATATCCAGAGAAAGGTAAATTAGAGTTTCTTTACTCCCCTAATATGGACAATGAGATAACCCCATTCTATTTTATTCTTATCTTCAAATAAACTAGAATGAAAAGAAAGACATGATCTACATTAACGAAGAAGATGGAAAAAATCTGTTTCATAGTTTAGTGCCATCCAACTGTTGCTAGTCTCCAATTCTTTGTACAGGGTTTGAAGTATGGAACTAAAAATATCTCAATGGTGAATAATAGTCAGAGATTCCTAACTTCTCCCTCACTATCCCCAATAACCTCCTAACTCAACAAAAACTGTTCCAAAAGATAAACAAGCTAAAGAAGCTGCATTAACACAAAAAATTAAAATAGGATAAGACTAAGTTCTTGACTGATGTGACCCCTTGAAGTCATAAGGAAGAGTATGTGTCCAGATTATTACACACACACACACACACACACACACCCCATAAGCCAGTCCCCTGACTATGTTCCATTTAATCATCAAATCCAGTCCAGGCTGTTAAATAGCTTCCTTGACTAAGGGGATCTCAGAAGACCTGAGGAGCTGGGCTCTTCTAGATAATTTTGTCTGAAACTTTTTAGTTGTTCCTTTGACTTGTGCAAGCCAAATCTAAAACCCTTTCTTCCACTCATATTTTAGAAGTAATAAGTAGTGGGAAAACATCCTTCAGGAAGCTCACTCTTCTATCAGGATCAAAAAGGTACACACCAAAAACCCCCAACTATTGTGTAGGGTCACTTCTATTTGAGAAATAGAATTCTTTTAGGTCTCCCCATGTATTTCTTCCTCTCATCCAATGACTGACAATCTTCTTCCATCTCTACCATTACCTCATGGCTGGTTGAAAGGACAGTAGTTAATCTGCAGAAATCTTTTGACCAAACCCTGTGCTGACTGTTCTGTCCTTAGATAATTGGCTCCACAAAGATGCACTTGCTGCTGAATATGAACTGTAGACGAAGGCTCTTATTCATAATTGGAGCTGACACTTCATACAACCTGTCACCAACATAACATTAACTTTAAACCCAGAGTAACGAAAATGAAGGTCACACACTTCGTTTATCTGCACCTCACCCCCCTGAATATATTTGTGACCTTTGGATCACTGAAATAGTATTTTTCAGAGGCCAAAAATAATACAAGAAGATCTTCACAGATCCTTATAATAAAAACTACCAAGGACAGAAGAAAATCCTTATACCAAACTTAAAGCAACAGATATCTAGTCAAAACACAACACACGTATCAAAGCCAGCGTATCTCTCATGAGAAAGTCATACAGCCTCACTATTTTGTTTGGTAAGAAATATTCACAGTTTTACCATACAGAATTGGTATAAACCTTGACTGAAAGAAAAGACTAGGATTTTATTTGAATCAACTTTTGTGGCTTACCTAAACTATTGCTATTTACTTCAGACATTAACGATAAATGAATAAATTGTATCCGGATACTCACAGCAGAGAGCTCAGTTCTGGCCCCTAACATCAGACGTGGCCGCGGCGGACTGAACGCTACTGCTGGGAGGTGCTTTTATTTTCCTAACAAAGTAGCACCCTCTAGTGGCTTTTCAAAATCATTCCAAAGTACAAGCCAAGCATGTGACATAATTTGTTTACTATCCAATTACGCAATGTCAAAACACTCAGGTGAGAACAAAAGCTTGCCCTGGGCATTACAGGAAGCAACCTCACCCTGCTTGCTCTCTAGGGATGATGGCTTTTAACAGAGAAGATGTTTAACCATCATTCCTATTTCACATCTATAGTGCGTCTCTGGGAAAAATATACCTTTCCTGGCTAATAGTTTATTGGTCTATGAAAATTATTATCATTATCCCCGTTATCACTAGTGCCACCACCGCGATTAATATTAATGGAAAAGTTGCCATATACTGAGCATTTGTTATATACCTGAAAATGTATTTATTGTTTTACATATTACATCTCACTTAAAACTCATTATAGATATAAACCCTAGGTTTATCCTCGTCCTGTGTTATGGATGAAATAATTGAGGTCTAAATATGTAATGTAAGTTGCCCAAGGTCAACTACCTGAGTAGAGGTTAAAAAAAAGAAACAGAATCAAAACCATCTTTATATGTTTGCAAAAACTCTTACAATCCTGATTTCAATCAGCAGAAATTATCAGTAGCTTTCATATGTATCCAATGCCATGATAGTGTAAATTTAAAGGAATTACTCAATAACAATGAAAATAAAATTGAAAATTTTTGTAAAATGCTTTAAGTTCACGTTAGAAATATAAACATTTTCCGGGGCACCTGGGTGGCTCAGTGGGTTAAAGCCTCTGCCTTTGGCTCAGGTCATGATCCCAGGGCCCTGGGATCGAGCCCCACATCGGGCTCTCTGCTCCGTGGAGAGCCTGCTTCCTCCCCTCTCTCTCTCTTTGCCTGCCTCTCTGCCTACTTGTGATCTGTCTGTCAAGTAAATAAATTTAAAAAATCTTTAAAAAAAAAAAGAAATATAAACATTTTCCATAGTACATAAAAGTTAAATATCAATTCTTGGATAGCAAAGCAACAGTCTTTACATATATTTCTTCATGTTTTAGTGCATGCGTTACAAAAGGGTACAACATGTATTCAGTTATGATATTTTATAAAATCATGAGAGGTATATTTACTCAGCAAGGCATTCAACAAAACATTTAGTGAATGTGGGGCACCTGGGTGGCTCAGTTGGTTAGGCGTCTGCCTTCGGCTCAGGTCATGATCCCGGAGTGCTGCTTGCTGGGGAGCCTGCTTCTCCCTCTTCCTCTGCCTATACTTCCCCCTGCTTGTGCTCTCTCTCTGTGTCAAATAAATAAATAAAATCTTTTTTAAAAAAACTTAGTGAATCCCTCTAACATTACCTCTAGTTCTGATAGCCAAAGAACCAGTATCACTGTGCTAAGCAAGTTGCTGTGGGAATATCAAGAATTATCAGACAAGAAGACCCAAGAACTAAGAATTTTTTCATGACTGCAAGATTTAGCTATTCCATCTAATGTCACGTGTCTGATCCCCAGCAGATAAAACTCTTTTTGGTATTTATTTAAGGCTTGGAAGAGCCCAGAGAAGCAAACAGGAGAGAATGTTTATTGTGCATCTGCTAGGTTCTCATTAGTAGTCCATGCTTTTCACACATATCACTGTGTCAGACAATACTAATACTCCAAGCTAGTTTCCTTCTCTTCCCAGGCAGAGGTGACAGCACTTCCAGCTACACTGTACTTAAGAGTGACCATGCAACTGGATTCTAACCGTCGGATTGTGAGCAGAAGCAATATATACCATTTCCATGTCTACCACAGGAAAATCTCCCTCTTGAGATCCTCCATGTTCCTTTGTCCTTCTGGATAATTGGAGAGGAAATAGGAAACTTTGAACTTTGGAACTTTGAAACTTTGCACTAGGAAATTTTGAACACCATACATTGCAGATAGCAGAGCCATAAGATAGAGGCTGAATCTTTGAATCAATGCTTAGAGAAAAAAACATCTAACCATCAGGATCACCCATTTTGCAATTTATGTGAATAAGAAATAATTTTTTAAGAAATATACTTCTTTTAATTTTAAGTCATTACTCATGTTTCCCTTTAATTGTTGTTTACAGCAGTAAGCATTACATCAACACCATTATTTAATCTTCACAGAAAAGTTAATAGTTTTAAGTGGGTTTATAGATGAGAAAAACTAAGGTTCACACAGTTTAATAACTAGCCCAAGTATTGACAACTCATAAAATTCCATCCTGGGTCAAACCCACATCTCTCTCATTCCAAAACATGTACTGTTCCCTTGATGTTATATTAACTGCCCATCCACCTACCTTTTAACAATAATGAAACTACTGTATTCCTTTGTATTAGTCAGCTTACTTATCTGCTGCAGTAATGAATATCCCTGAAAATCTGACATTCTTACAATAATAATGTCATTTGTGTCTGTGTTAGCCTCAGTTCCTACTGAATGCTTTCTTCATCCTAGAACCCAGGCTGAAGGAATAGCCCTTATTTTGAGCTCATAACAGAGAGATCAAATCATTATTCTTTTTCCTTAAAAAAGAATAATGGTAAAACTACATAATGGCTCTTGAATATTCCTCCATGCACATTCCATTGGTAGCAAATGAATTAACCAAATCTGAGATCAATGGAATCAAGAAGTATAACCCTCAAAAAGAAAAGGGAAGGAAAAAAAAAAAACTAAGAAAAAGAATGTATTTGACTACACCCTCACTTTTGAAAGCTAAAAGTTAAGAGAAGTGTTACAAGAATGTTATGACAAAGACAAAATGAATTGTAACCAAATTATGAAAAAGAACCAAAATATCAATGAGATTATATACTCTCCTTGGTCACTATCCCAAAAAAGTAATAAAGCTACAAACTTAATTAAAAGATATGCCTGAATCCAACTTGCACATCTGAAGAGAAATTAGATTTCTGCACTATCTCAATGACTATCTTAAACACACCAAGACATACACACACACACACTTAGACATTTTAAGCTATAGGTTGAAGAATAACTTATGTCTTCACAGAGAATATATTACTGACTGCAGAAAACAAGCAAGCCAAATATATGTTTGCCAATTAATAAAAGTGAAAAAGCAAAGAAAGAAGAAATAGAAACGAGGGTGGGGACAATGACTGAGAAAAACCATACAATTTTGCTTATAAAACCATAGACAAGGAAGTCACTGTTCTGTTCTGGCAGGTGACATTCTCTATTCATTTCCTCATCTCATAGTGCTACCTGTGTTTTAAAGAAAATTACTTTTTAAAACTATGATTGAGCTGTCTCAGGTTATTAGTGTCTTATTAGTATATTAAATTAGACATATTGATCTAAATATTAGATCTCAATAAATAAATAAATAGAAAACTAAATAAATAAATAAATAAATATTAGATCTCAAATATTTGATCCAATTTTCAGTCAATAATGACCAAACATGATCTAACTCTGATTAACTCACCTCTGTTGGCTTATTAAACAAATAGATAGATAGAGCAACTCTATCTTTTCTCAAATCATCTTGTACATTCTAGTCTCACTGAATATTTGATAAATGGAAGACTGAATGAATGGAATGGAAATTCGATGCTTCCCAGAATGATTTCACTTATGGATTTAATGCTTAGAAAGTTCTACAGTAAGACTCAATGTTGTACTCTTCTTTGGAACCCAGGAAAGAAAACAAAGATGACATATGTACAGGGAAAATAGTCATGAGCTAGCACGAAACATTAACTTTCAAGTGGGGAAAAAATAAAAAAATAAATAGACAACAGAATGGACAAAATAGTCAAATTCAACAATCACTTGCAGAACATCTATGGATTTAGTGCAATTGCATTTTTAATGTTGGTATTTGCCATTGGACTGAATCTCTATGAGAGCAAGAAAGCTATGTTTGTTTTAATTGGTATATACTTAGAATTGAGCACAGAAGCTTATGTGAACGGAGCTCAGTAAGTACTCACTTGGATGAATGAATATTAAGACAGTGCTATGATTGGGGTACCTGGGTGGCTCAGTCAATTAAGCGTCCAACTCTTGGTTTCCCTCAGAGTCATGACCTCAGTCAGGGTTGTGAGATCGAGCCCCACATAGGGCTCCATACTCAGCTCAGAATCTGCCTAAGCTTCTCTGCCTCTCCCTCTCCCTCCCTCTCTGTCTATCTCTCCCCCTACTTGTGTGAGCATGCACTCTCTCTCTCTCTCTCTCAAATAAATAAATAAATAAATAAAATATTTTTAAAAATCTTTTAAATGGCTCTATGATTGATAAACTTCACATAAATTGTCTTTGTTAATCTTTAGAACATCCTGGGGCTGGGCTTATCACTGTGAATTTTACTAAAGAGGGAACTGAGACTCGAGAGGTAAGATGTGTTGTCCGAGTTCTCATAACTAACAAGAAGCTGAATCAAAGGGAAAAACATTCTTAGGTAAACATGTAATTTATTCTGCCTAGAAAAAGTGCTTGGTAATTAATGAAAGCAGTTTTTTGGGCTAGTTAAGTTGGAGGGCAAGATAAAGAACAACAACAACAACAACAACAAAACAGATTTATTCACACACACAAAAAAATGGAGCCAAATATTCAGTGGATTTTTCCATGATAAACAAGAGAAACTAACACGAAATAGAAAGAATGGCAATGAGATTACAAACAGATTTATCAGCACTAAGAATGAATAAAGATGCAGACAGAGGTCCTGATAATGCCAAAAATGATGGGAATAAGAGAATTCAATTTCTGTAGAAATGTAGAAATACAAACTTCATAATTAAAGATATTCCTTTAGTCTACAGAGCAATTCTGGCCCCTGAAATGTCATACGTATAAACCAACTACAACACACCTTGCAACGACAAGGTGAGGCCCCTTAATTCTCGGGTATCTAGGTTTTTTATTTTTCCAGTGTACTATGTCATTTCTCTGGTTTGTGTGTATCCTCTTGTGTAGATTAGCCAAGATGAGGGCTTGATAGTTGCCTCAAAATGATAAGATAAATAAAATGAGAAGGAAAAAATAAAATGGTTTTCTTGCCTTTACTATAGTTTTCCAGATTATTGAAGTAATCCATAAAAGAATGTTCTTCTTTATGAATAAATTCTAGCTAATAAATACAAGTAGAATGAAAGAATTAGAGCAGAACCCTTTTGCAACCCTGATGAAGTAATGAATCCAGGCAATAAGGGGCAAAGCCTGCCAAACCAGTCGATGAAGGGCAGCTGGGAAGTTATGACAGACAGATCAGCGGACAACACCTGAACTCACAGATCAGTTATCACAAAAAATGACAACCAGATATCATGAGCCTCCTCATGGGATTCAAGAAGAAATACATGAGACCACTAATCAAGTGGTCTTGCCACAATAGAAAACATGAGTCTGATAAAGGCTCTGGGCTTACCTGCTCTTTCACAGAAAACCCAGGAGTTGAAAGGAACACGGTAAATGACACCTCCTGGGACACAATCGGCTAAAACCAGGATGTAGGGAATTCTGAAAACAGTAACCTGTTTTCTTCAATAAGGAAAAGGCAAGTGAAAAAGGGGAGAAAAAAAAAAACAGGAAGGAAATTTAGAAGTCTTGATGTGCACCGTAAGCATAGAAAGACACATACCATGTATTGTGGACCTTGTTTGGGACCTGATTCAAATAGTACCAACTATAAACAAACATTTATGAGATAATCAGGATACTGAGTGGACATTTAGTGATAGTAAGAATTGTTGTTTGTTAATTTGGGAAATGTAATAATACTGAAATAGTCCTCATTTTTTTACAATGCACACTAAACTCTAACATAAAATAATATGCCATCTGAAGTTTGCTTCAACATGATCTATTAGGGGAAGGGGAATACAAAAATTACAGTTGAAATAAAATTGGCCATATGCTGGTAATTCTTGGAACTGGATGATCAGTTTTTTACATTATTCTTTCTTCTATTTTTATATTAAATTTTCCATAACGAATGATAAAGACAAAGATCACCTGATAGAGTACCTAAAGAACCTGGTATTTCCTTATCATAAAATGAACTTTCAAGGCATTGTAAGGAGCCCGGTGTAACACCATAGCAATCAGTTAAGTCCCAATCCCTAGACATCTAGACTTAGACTCATGTACGGTATGGCTGGAAGAGCAAAAGAAATTTCTTTCTGGAGTAACGTTTTATAACACTGTTAGTTTCTCTTGTCTCTAATACACTGGCTGATTCTGGTCTTGTGAAACTTTGTCTCCCAGCTGAACAGCTTCCATCTGTGCTGGGGTTGGGCATAGAAAAGCGGCTGCTCCATCTGCCACAAACCCATGACCTGCTGTCACCCACAAGCCTGCACACCAGTAGGAAACTAAACACTGTAAATCCATAGCAACCCCCTCGGTAACCTCCAGACTTGCAGGAAGCTCTAGGAAACTTGCGCTAATACGGGTCACCATGATTCACGACCAACCCGGCAATGTTTCACACACTGCCTACCTCACTCACTTCTGCACGTAGTTCTAGTGACTCCAACAGGATCGATACGAAGATAAAGATACCCCTAATAATTTGGCCTCTGTTTTCCCAAGAATGTGCATTTCAGTATGGCTGAAAATGTACTTTAGTTGAAAAACCTCCCCCTCCCCACCACTTTGGGGAAAGGCTGCCATGCACCTGTTCACATTCTTCATGTGCAGTAGAGAGGATCTGGGAGAAACCGTCAGCCAGTTTGGCAGCCAGCATTAGTCAGGGCTTCTTTTGGTGCAATCCTCAGAAGGGAAACTTTTTTTTAATTTGGCAAATACTTGAATGCTAGATACAGCTACAAACAGTCTTTGAGAGATGAGTCATCTAGATAACAGGGAATAAGATAATACGTGGTATGCCATAAAATTAGAAAGGAAATCATAGGAAGTTGGTTGTTTTCAATCAAGTATTATGAAAATCTGGAAAACACCTGCCAGATTCAAGAATTCTTAGATTGGTAGTCAAAGAGCAGATGGAAAAGCCACAAAGAAAAAAGCGGAAATGGGGCGCCTGGGTGGCTCAGTGGTTTAAGCCGTTGCCTTCGGCTCAGGTTATGATCTCAGGGTCCTGGGATCGGGTCCCGCATCGGGCTCTCTGCTCGGCAGAGAGCCTGCTTCCCTCTCTCTCTCTCTGCCTGTCTCTCCATCTACTTGTGATTTCTCTCTGTCAAATAAATAAATAAAATCTTTTAAAAAAAAAGAAAAGAAAAAAGCGGAAATGTATTCCTCTGGTTATATGTCAGGTATTGTTTTTCCTGGGTAGAAACATTTACAAATGATGAGCTATTTGGGGAGAAATATTGTGTGACTTTCTACTATATTATAATTTATAACTATATACAATATTTGCATTTTTTTCTCAAAGTCATGGTCATATTAATACAGGGTCAGAGCACTACTAAATAGTAAAAATATATTTAGAAATCGAAATACATGTCTACTTGCTCTTAATATATACCTTTAAAACAGCATTAAACCACAGTAAGGAACGGCCTTTAAAAATTAATTAATTCCACAGGAGCATCACAGTGCTGGCCCGGGCTCCATACAGGCTATGGTGCACACCTCTAAAACTCCAGTCTTTGAGATCCACTGGTTGTAAAAACTCACAGTGATCAGCTCCTCTAGTTTTCTCAGGTGATGGTTTGGGGAAAGTGTGTTTCTTGTGCAATCCCCTGTGTACTGCTCTCTCAATCTTGTGCCCTCTCTCTCTTTCTCTCTCTGATCAGGGCTCCCACCCCACTGCAGGGCCTGTGATCCTTTTCTCCCCCACGTCATGTCTCCACACATCTTACCTTCCATAATGTGGCCTCTTCCCTCCCTCTACTTGGACAGTTTGTTCTCTCAGTTCTCAGATCGATTTCTTGGGTGTTCAGAATGATTTATTTCTCTAGTTGTGTTCAAGGGACAAGGCAAACCTAAGATCCTCCTACTATTCTGCCATCTCAGCAAAGCAGGGAAGAATATCCCATGGAAAAAAGTCTCCCCCACCAAGGGAGTTGGGAAACCTGGACAGCAACGTGCAGAATGACACAGGACCACTTTCTTACACCACACATAAAAACATTTTTTTGTTTTGTTTTTATGATGTTTTATGATGAAACAGATAAATGGATGAAAGACCTAAATGTGAGACCGGAAACCATCAAAATCCTAGAGAACACAGCAGTGACCTCTTTCACCTTGACTAGAGCAACTTCTTATTAGACTTGTCTCCAGGGACAAGGAAAGCAAAAGCAAAAATGAACTATGGGGACTTCATCGAGATAAAAAAAGCTTCTGCCCAGGCACCTGGGTGGCTCAGTCATTAAGCATCTGCCTTCCACTCAGGTCATGTTCCTGGGGTCCTGGGATCAAGCCCCACATCGAGCTCCCTGCTCTGCAGGAAGCCTGCTTCTCCATCTCCACTTCCTCTGCTTGTATTCCCTTTCTCATTGTGTCTGTCTCTGTCAAATAAATAAATAAAATCTAAAAAAAAAAAAAAAAAAGCTTCTACACAGCAAAGGAAATGACAACAAAATTAAAGGCAGTCTATGGAATGGGCGAAGATATTTTCAAATGACATAGCTGACAAGGGGTTAGTACCCAAAATCTATAAAGAAATTATCAAACTCGACACCCAAAAAACAAATAATTCAGTTAAGAAATGGGTAGGAGACATGAATAGACATTTCTCCAAAGACCAAGAGACATGAAAAGATGCTCAGCATCACTCATCATCAGGGAAATACAAATCAAAACCACAATGAGATATCACCTCACACCTGTCAGAATGGCTAAAATTAACAAGTCGAGAAACAACAGACATTGATGAGGAAGCAGAGAAAGGGGAACCCTCTTACATTTACACTGTTGGTGGGAATGCAAACTAGTTCACTCACTCTGGAAAACAGTATGGAGGTTCCTCAAAAAGTTAAAAATAGAGCTACCTTATAACTCAGCAATTTCACTACTAGGTATTTACCCAAAGTAAAAAATAGTGATTTGAAGGGGCATCTGCACCCCAATGTTTATAGCAGCAATGTGGAAAGAGCCCAGATATCCATCCATGGATGAATGGATAGAGAAGATGTGGATCTATACATACAATGGAGTATTACTCAGCCAAAAAGAATGAAATCTTGCCATTTCCAATGATGTCAATGGAACACAGTGTTCCATGACATAGTGTCATAGTGTTATTATGCTAAGCAAAATAAGTCAGTCAGAGAAAGATAAATAACCTATGATTGCACTCATATGTGGAATTTAAGAAATGCAACATAGGAACATAGAGGTTAAAAAAGAGAGAGAGACAAACCATAATCCAGACTCTTAACTACAGGGAACAAACTGGGGGTTGCTGGAGGGGAGGGGTGGAGGGAGGAGGGCAGGTTAAATGGGTGTTGGGCATTAAGGAGGCCATTTGTTGTGATGAGCCTTTGGTGTGTATGTAAGTGAGGAGCCACTAAATTCTACTACTGAAACTAATATTACACTATATGTTAACTAGAATTTAAATTTAAAAAGAAAATAATTCCAAAGACACAAAATTGAGATTCGCTATCAAACCCTACAAACTACAATTTTCCCAATGCTGGAGGAATAGTATCTCAAACTGAAAACATGGCCAGGAAGTTATAAAGTAATACAGAACAAGCTTTTTGTTTTTTGTTTTTTTTTAAGATTTCTGTATTTATTTGAGAAAGAGAGCATGTGTGCAAGTGAAGGGGAGGGGCAGAGGGAGAGAATCTCAAGCAGACTCTGTGCTCAGAGTCCTAACCAGGGCTCAATCCCATGACCCTGAGATATGATCTGAGCCAAAACCAAGCATCAGACTCTTACCAACTAAACCACACAGCGCTCCTGTAGAACTATTCTCTACTGACAGTCAAGGGACTGATCTCTAGCCCTGATTCAATAGCATATTAGTGTGAGACTAAATGAGTCACTTAGCATTTCTGAGCCTCTGTTCTGTTGCATATGAGATGAGGGATTTATAAAACCACAGTGAGATACCACCTCACGCCAGTCAGAATGGCTAAAATTAACCAGTCAGAAAATGACAGGTGTTGGCGAGGATGCAGAGAAAGGGGAATCTTCCTACACTGTTGGTGGGAATGCAAGCTGGTGCAGCCACTCTGGAAAACAGTATGGAGGTTCCTCAAGAAGTTGAAAATAGAGCTACCCTATGACCCAGCAATCACACTACTGGATATTTACCCTAAAGATACAAACAAAGTGATCTGAAGGGGCATGTGCACCCAAATGTTCATAGCAGTAATGTCCACAATAGCCAAATTATGGAAAGAGTCCAGATGTCCAGCAACAGATGAATGGATAAAGAAGATGTGATATTACACACACACACACACACACACACACACACACACACACACACACGAATACTATGCAGCCATCAAAAAAGGAAATCTTGCCATTTTTAATGATATGGATCGAACTAGAGGTTATTATCCTAAGCAAAATAAGTCAATCAGAGAGGGACAATTATTACATGATCTCACTAATATGAGAAATTTGAGAAACAAGACAGAGGAGTATAAGGGAAGGGAGGGAAAAACGAAACAAGATGAAACCAGAGACAGAGACAAACGATAGGAGACTCAATCTCAGGAAACTGACTGAGGATTGCTTAAGGAGACAGGGGGTTGGAAGGATGGGATGATGGGTGATGGATATTGGAGAGGGCATGTGCTACGGTGAGTGCTGTGAAGTGTGTAAGCCTGATGATTCACAGACCTGCACCCCTGAAGCAAATAATATATTATATTGTTAATTAAAAAAAAAAAAGATGAGGGATTTGTATTTTCTGCTCCCAAAACCTTGCATGACTTAAATTAAAAACATCATAAAACTAAGAATACTAGTTTTAAAAATTCCAAGGTAGAAATGTGACCATCTAAGAAAGATAAATGGATTATGCATTACGAGATTTCTGAAAGAAACTAATTGCTAGATTGGGACATCATTATTGATGTTGTTTCCCAGGGAGAATAGTTTTTTGAAAAAGAACAAATTCATCAGCAAAAACAGCCTTATACCTGGAAATAAATTTAAATAGGAATTAAGTAATCTCCTGCCTATAGTAGAGAATCTGGATAACATTGTAAAAATTTGTCATTTGATCAATTATGGCTTTTAAAGGGCACAGAAATGTCACTCAAGTGCAGGTTTCAATTACAAGTCCTCTCCATAAAGACAGAGCAAAGCATAAAGGGATACTAGGATGAGAAACTGTGGCTTAGGAATGTAGTTCCCTGATGACTTTACCAAAGAACGGAAAGAATTTTTTCTCAAATAGCAGATGCAAAGCAGGTTCGTAGTCAGCATGAATTGCTTCCTCAACCTCATTTGTATTGCTTCTAGGCTGTGATGTTAACTGAGGTCCAAAACACATGCTTGAGACATCGGAGAATTAGAAGCAAATTCTTCATTTTCTTGTGGAGAATGCAGCAGCCTGACTGGTATTCTGCCAAGGAAGGAGGCTAACCCGCTCTGTGTGTACAGTAATAGACACGTCCCAAGGTGATCAAATTAAACAAGGATTTGAAAACTTCCCAAACACCCCTGCATGTTAATTGTCTAGTGTGGAGCACCTACGCATGCAAAAACATATAGGAATCTTTTTATTTTAGGGATATAACCCCTAATCTCTGATTTCTATTATTGCCCTTTCCAACTATCATTTGTATTTGCACTTTGTGGTCTTTTGTCGTATTAACTTATCTTTATAGGATGAAATATATCATTCTTTTCCTTTATGTTCCTAGGTTTCTGTCTTATTTTCTATCATATTTCCTATTATCTTTAATATTTTCTTTTCTTCAATTTTTATCTATCTAGAATTTATTTTAATGAATTATGTAAGGAAGGGATCTAACTTTGTTTTCTTACAGGCAGGTTGCCAATTAGGACAGCATCTTTATTCAATAAACCTGGTTTGGGATTTTATTTTAAACGTAAGAAAGGATGTATGCTACTGATTTATTTATTTATTTTATTTTTTTTGTATTTGGTGTTAAGTTTTTCCCTGGGAGAATTAGTGGCTGAGGCATCTAGGTGCTCCTTGAAACATATTCTACTTAGACAATAAAATGATGTCATAACCTTAAATAATGATGATTATCTTTATACTTATTATAATCTAAGACCCTTAGAGACAGAAACCCTACCTTATTCATTCTATATCATACAACAGTTTGTGGGTTACTTTGCATGCCACTTAGGTGTTCAATAATACTTATTTAAATTAACGCTATGGTTGTAGAACATGTATCCAATTTATCCAAGAGACTTGAGGATATTTTGAAAAGAAAAGAGGCTCAAGCTTAACCGTCACCATTGAAGATTCATTTTGTAGGATATGAGAACACATCTACTAATTGCAATTAACTGGAAAATTCCCATAGGTTTAGTGTGATTATAGTATTTGAAGGAAGGAGGCCACAATGTAATTGATCATGATAGCCAATACAGAGATAGATAATTGTTGCAAATATTGTTGATTATATACCCAACAAGCAGGCCCCTTCTTCCTTGATAACAAATCTGACTTCTGTTGGGGCTTTATCCTCTTATGTAAGAAGGTTAATTCTCTGAGGTGAACTATGACTGTTGTCATAATTATGACATGACGTCCCACTTCCCTTGATAGTGATTGGTTCAGGCATGGACATGTGACCCAATTCTGGTTGATGAGACTACAGGCAAATCTGATGGAGGAGTTCTTAGAAAATTTTTCTCTGCTAATAACATGGAAGGCAAGAGAGGAGTCCCTCTTCTTTTTCTCTGGCTGCTGCTGATCTGTCTTGCAATTACAAATGGCTAAAAATTTGCAAAGACCTGGGTCCTTAAGGACATTGTTGAGCCACTAAATCAACCAACCCAGAAACTTTCTCTAATTCCAGCCTTAATCATTGCATGGAGAATTAAACCCCTCGTGTTTAAGAGGGATACTTGAAATTAGATTTTCTTTACTTAACCGTTGAAAGCATTGTAACTGCTACACAGCAAGCAGTGAATGACAGCACACACTTTGGATCAAAGGCCAGCTTCCCTATCCACTACTTTGTATTTTGAGATCGAAGCAAACTTTTATCTAGTTTCTTTTACCTTGTTTTGTTCTATGCAACTGAAACTAATCCCAATTGAGTTTGTTAATCGCAGAATAAATAAGTAGTCTCAGTATGCATTCACATACTTTAATCAGTTGCTTAACCATATCCATCTAATCCTAGATTAGATGGAATTCTAATCTGATTTTAACTGGAATTCTTCAAACTGATATGGTTTTTCTAAATGCTTTTTTTGGTTTGCTTTTGGTGGTGGTGGTTGTTGTTCTTTCTCTCTCTCTCTCTCTCTCTGACACACACACACACACAATTGCCTGCAATCCTTTTTAAAGTAGCATTTTATAGTCAATAAATTTTAAAATGTTGACATCTTCAATGAGCTTTTCTGTGTAGTATAACTTTTTTTATTCTTATTTGCTATAGGCAGTAATTTTTTCACTTACAAAATTATTAATATTTCAACCCAATATTTTCTTGCCCACTTCGGGGCATCTTTCTTCAGTAAATATTTTTAAAAGACAAAGCTTGTCTGATGAGCCATCTGCTTACTGCATATGCATCCCACACCCTAGAGAAGGGGCTGCAGCAGAAGATCCCAGGACCACATAGAAGTCTAACCCATTCGAACTCACTTTAATGCAGACTTACTTTAATGCAAATAGTAATGTTAACGTTTTGTTTCAAGAAAAATGTTCAGTTGGGTGTGGGATACTGGGTCTCCAACCATGAAGCAAATAGTTCCACACAAGCCAGCCTACCTATGAGGCAATGTCTGTGATTTCAGTATGAGGTTTTTTAAGCAGGGTAAAAAGTTAAATACTCCCAAAGCAACAGAATACACATTTTTCTCTAGTGCACATGGAACATTCTCCAGAATAGATCACATCCTCGGTCCTAAATCAGGACTCAACTGGTATCAAAAGATTGGGATCATTCCCTGCATATTTTCAGACCACAATGCTCTAAAGCTAGAACTCAACCACAAAAGGAAGTTTGAAAAGAACCCAAATACATGGAGACTAAACAGCATCCTTCTAAAGAATGAATGGGTCAACTGGGAAATTAAAGAAGAATTGAAAAAAATCATGGAAACAAATGATAATGAAAATACAACGGTTCAAAATCTGTGGGACACAACAAAGGCAGTCCTGAGAGGAAAATATATAGCGGTTCAAGCCTTTCTCAAGAAACAAGAAAGGTCTCAGGTACACAATCTAACCCTACACCTAAAGGAGCTGGAGAAAGAACAAGAAAGAAACCCTAAACTCAGAGGAGAAGAGAAATCATAAAGATCAGAGCAGAAATCAATGAAATAGAAACCAAAAAAACAATAGAACAAATCAACGAAACTACTGGTTCTTTGAAAGAATTAATAAAATTGATAAACCCCTGGCCCGACTTATCAAAAAGAAAAGAGAAAGGGCCCAAATAAATAAAATCATGAATGAAAGAGGAGAGATCACAACTAACACCAAAGAAATACAAACTATTATAAGAACATACTATGAGCAACTCTACGCCAATAAATTTGACAATCTGGAAGAAATGGATGCATTCCTAGAAACATATAAACTACCACAACTGAACCAGGAAGAAATAGAAAGCCTGAACAGACCCATAACCAGTAAGGAGATTGAAACAGTCATTAAAAATCTCCAAACAAACAAAAGCCCAGGGCCAGACGGCTTCCCGGGGGAATTCTACCAAACATTTAAAGAAGAACTAATTCCTATTCTCCTAAAACTGTTCCAAAAAATAGAAATGGAAGGAAAACTTCCAAACTCATTTTATGAGGCCAGCATCACCTTGATCCCAAAACCAGACAAGGATCCCACCAAAAAAGAGAGCTATAGACCAATATCCTTGATGAACACAGATGCGAAAATACTCAACAAAATACTAGCCAATAGGATTCAACAGTACATTAAAAAGATTATTCACCACGACCAAGTGGGATTTATTCCAGGGCTGCAAGGTTGGTTCAACATCCGCAAATCAGTCAATGTGATACAACACATCAATAAAAGTAAGAACAAGAACCATATGATACTCTCAATAGATGCTGAAAAAGCATTTGACAAAGTACAGCATCCCTTCCTGATCAAAACTCTTCAAAGTGTAGGGATAGAGGGCACATACCTCAATATCATCAAAGCCATCTATGAAAAACCCACCGCAAATATCATTCTCAATGGAGAAAAACTGAAAGCTTTTCTGCTAAGGTCAGGAACACGGCAGGGATGTCCATTATCACCACTGCTATTCAACATAGTACTAGAGGTCCTAGCCTCAGCAATCAGACAACAAAAGGAAATTAAAGGCATCCAAATCGGCAAAGAAAAAGTCAAATTATCACTCTTCGCAGATGATATGATACTATATGTGGAAAACCCAAAAGACTCCAAGCCAAAACTGCTAGAACTTATACAGGAATTCAGTAAAGTGTCAGGATATAAAATCAATGCACAGAAATCAGTTGCATTTCTCTACACCAACAGCAAGACAGAAGAAAGGGAAATTAAGGAGTCAATCCCATTTACAATCGCACCCAAAACCATAAGATACCTAGGAATAAACCTAACCAAAGAGACACAGAATCTATACTCAGAAAACTATAAAGTACTCATGAAAGAAATTGAGGAAGACACAAAGAAATGGAAAAATGTTCCATGCTCCTGGATTGGAAGAATAAATATTGTGAAAATGTCTATGCTACCTAAAGCAATCTACACATTTAATGCAATTCCTATCAAAGTACCATCCATCATTTTCAAAGAAATGGAACAAATAATTCTAAAATTTATATGGAACCAGAAAAGACCTCGAATAGCTAAAGGGATATTGAAAAAGAAAGCCAACGTTGGTGGCATCACAATTCCGGACTTCAAGCTCTATTACAAAGCTGTCATCATCAAGACAGCATGGTACTGGCACAAAAACAGACCCATAGATCAATGGAACAGAATAGAGAGCCCAGAAATAGACTCTCAACTCTACGGTCAACTAATCTTCGACAAAGCAGGAAAGAATGTCCAATGGAAAAAAGACAGCCTCTTCAATAAATGGTGCTGGGAAAATTGGACAGCCACATGCAGAAAAATGAAATTGGACCATTTCCTTACACCACACACGAAAATAGACTCAAAATGGATGAAGGACCTCAATGTGCGAAAGGAATCCATCAAAATCCTTGAGGAGAACACAGGCAGCAACCTCTTCGACCTCAGCCGCAGCAACATCTTCCTAGGAACAATGCCAAAGGCAAGGGAAGCAAGGGCAAAAATGAACTATTGGGATTTCATCAAGATCAAAAGCTTTTGCACAGCAAAGGAAACAGTTAACAAAATCAAAAGACAACTGACAGAATGGGAGAAGATATTTGCAAACGACACATCAGATAAAGGACTTGTGTCCAGAATCTATAAAGAACTTAGCAAACTCAACACCCAAAGAACAAATAATCCAATCAAGAAATGAGCAGAGGACATGAACAGACATTTCTGCAAAGAAGACATCCAGATGGCCAACAGACACATGAAAAAGTGCTCCATATCACTCGGCATCAGGGAAATACAAATCAAAATCACAATGCGATATCACCTCACACCAGTCAGAATGGCTAAAATCAACAAGTCAGGAAATGACAGATGCTGGCGAGGATGCGGAGAAAGGGGAACCCTCCTACACTGTTGGTGGGAATGCAAGCTGGTGCAACCTCTCTGGAAAACAGCATGGAGATTCCTCAAAATGTTGAAAATAGAACTGCCCTATGACCCAGCAATTGCACTATTGGGTATTTACCCTAAAGATACAAACGTAATGATCCAAAGGGGCACGTGCACCCGAATGTTGATAGCAGCAATGTCCACAATAGCCAAACTATGGAAAGAACCTAGATGTCCATCAACAGATGAATGGATCAAGAAGATGTAGTATATATACACAATGGAATACTATGCAGCCATCAAAAGAAATGAAATCTTGCCATTTGCGACAACATGGATGGAACTAGAGCGTATCATGCTTAGTGAAATAAGTCAAGCAGAGAAAGACAACTACTATGTGATCTCCCTGATATGAGGAAGTGGTGATGCAACATGGGGGCTTAAGTGGGTACGAGAAGAATAAATGAAACAAGATGGGATTGGGAGGGAGACAAACCATAAGTGACTCTTAATCTCACAAAACAAACTGAGGGTTGCTGGGGGGAGGGGGTTTGGGAGAAGGGGGTGGGATTATGGACATTGGGGAGGGTATGTGCTTTGGTGAGTGCTGTGAAGTGTGTAAAACTGGTGATTCACAGACCTGTACCCCTGGGGATAAAAATATATGTTTATAAAAAATAAAAAATAAAAAAAAAAGTTAAATACTTGCCAACTATCTAAATTTATAATTTCCTTCTACAACTCCTGAATTGTAGCATTTTAAAATTTTTTTCAAGTTAAATTTAGTTAACATATATTGTATTATTAGTTTCAGGGGTAAAATTTAGTGGTTCATCAGTTACATATAACACCCAGTGGTCAGTCCATCAAGTGCCCTCCTTATTGCCCATCACCCCACCCCCTTACCCACCTCCCTTCCAGCAAAACTTGTTTGTTTCCCATAGTTTAGAGTCTCTTATGGTTTGCCTCTCTCTGTTTTTCTTTCTTTATTTTTCCTTCCCTTCCCCTGTGTTCACCTGTTTTGTTTCTTAATTTCCACATGAGTACTCAGTTCAGTTTTCATAGGCACAACTACTATCTTATTACACTCCTACAGATTTTCATAATTTTAATTGAAGTATGAACTTTGAAAACATAAGCCTAACCAGCATAAGCAGGTGTGGGACCAAATGCAATTACTCTTGGTCATCATTGTCGAATCAGAATAGCGCAAGCCTCCTGGGACGCCAAGATGGCACCGTCAGTTAAGGATCTGACTCTTGGTTTTGGCTCAGGTCCCAAACCCTCGAGCCCTGTATTGGGCTCCGCACTCAGCATGGAGTCTGCTTAAGACTCCTTCTTCCCCTTCCCTCTTCTCATACTCTGTCTTTCTAATAAATAAATAAATCTTTAAAAAACAAAGAATAGTTTAAGCCCCCCCCTTGTGATAGGAAATACGAAAATAGAAATGTGTCTCCCCTTTAAGAAGAGAATTAGCTTTAAAGAAAAATTATAAAGCAATCACTGGATTGTTTTTCAGGAATAGTGAAACAAATTACTCCTGCTTTGGAATATCCACTGGACCTTGCGATGTGTAAAACTTCTTGCTTGTTAGGCTAGGACCAAAGGTTCTGATATATATTATGTTTTGCTATATTCTATTGAGTCTCATACTCCTAATATTTCCTGACACTAAATGCCTAAGAAGAAAGTCTTCAAATATATGTATTATATTTTAAAATAAAAATTCTGGAGTGCATGGTTGACAGACTGGACTGAGCATCTGACTCTTGGTTTCAGCTCAGATGTGATCTTGGGGTTGTGAGATCGAGCCCCACTCTGGTCTCCGTTCTCAATACAGAGTCTGCTTGTGTTTCTTTCTCCCTTTCCCTCTGCTCCTCCCCACTGCATTCTCTTTCAAATAAGTAAAGTAAATCTTAAAAGAAAGAAAAAGAAAATATAAATCCTAACTCCTCTTCTTATATATGTTTCAAGTTTTAAAAAATTATGGAAATTGCATGTGCACATCAGCCTAACTAGTAAAGCAAAAACGGGATGGTTATGAACTTTCGTTCACTACAACTTAAAGGAAGAATAATTTGCAGTGAAACCTGGGTATTTTTTAAAATTTCTTCCTTTCTGTTTTATTCTGAGTCTTCCATTTTCCAATAACACAGAAATTCAATGTAATATCTATATGAGTCCATACTGATGTGAATATACTATTGCACAAATAAATTAGAGAGAACAAACATACGTCTCATGCAGAAGAATTCCAAATGATTTATACAGATACCCTCCTCTTTAAAAAAGTAGAGTATAGCTCCCCACTCTTTTAAGTGTGGACAACACACACTGATTTTCTTCAAAGAGTGTAGTATAGGAAGGTGGAGGGCAGGTAAGTAACTTTACAGGACAGAAACCTGACAAATACCGCCTTACTGATATAATCAAGGCCAACATCAACAGTGATAAGTCATGTTGATAAGAACAACTCTGATATGATGTAATGAAAATGGCACTTTACCTCTGTGATCTTCCTCCAAACAAAACAAAATAAAACAAAACAAACAAACAAACAAAAAACATAACCCCAGTCTAATCTTTGTATGTAAAACAGTTTGGAAAAGTTTTGATTTTTAATGAAAACATACTTACCTTAATAATAATTTCCTCAGGGCACCTGGGTGGCTCAGTGGGTTAAAGCCTCTGCCTTCGGCTCAGGTCATGATCCCAGGGTCCTGGGATCGAGCCCCACATTGGGGCTCTCTGCTTTGTGGGGAGCCTGCTTCCTCCTCTCTCCTCTCTCCCTGCCTCTCTGCGTACTTGTGATCTCTGTCTGTCAAATAAATAAATAAAATATTTAAATAATAATAATAATAATTTCCTCAAACTTTTGAACGGCCATCTAACAGATCAGTTTATAATTCAGGACATATACCTACATAATTCAGACCTTCTTTTCTGAATTATAAAGTCATTTTCTCCAGGATTGAAGCCAATTATTCGGTATAGATTCTAAGCCTTGTTTGTAGCAAGAGAGCTTCTCACAGGGACGTGTTCAATTTTAAAGGCACACTATGAAGGGGTGTGTGTGGTGTGGGGGGGCAGTGTTGAATAAACACCTTCTACTAGGTGGGAAGGTCCTGAGAATAAATAAAAGAAGATATTAATTCTAGAGAAGTATAAATACTTCTCTTAATCTTCTCATCCAGCCACGTTACAAAAGATCAAGATAGCTAAGCCCAAAGCTTTTTTGAAGACCCATTATAAGCCACTTGGAATTTTGTTACTGCTTTCGGCTTTTTCTTGGGGAAGAAAGTAAAGATGAGCAGTGCTTTCCCAGATCAGGGTGAAGTGATGATGATAGTGATAAAGATGATGCATACTAATGATAACAGACAGCAGTATCGAACCACGAAGCATGTAATTTAGTAAGGGCACCTGGGTGGCTGAGTGAGTTAAGCCTTCAGCTCAGGTCATGTCTCAGGGTCCTGGGATCAAGCCCCGCATCAGGCTCCTTGCTCAGTGGGGAGCCTGCTTCTCTCTCTCTCCCTGTGCTGGCCACTCACCCTGCTGTGTTCTCTGTCTCTCTAATAAATAAATAAAATCTTTAAAAATACATATATTTATATATGTATTTATATACATAATTTAGTAAAGAATATATAACAAATATAAATATATATATTCCTTATTAAATTATATAGCATATATTTAGTAAAGAATATATATAACAAATATAAATATATATAATATATATGTTACTTACTAAATTATATAGATATATTATAAAGATATAATTTAGTAAAAACTTTTCTGTCCCAACCACTATACTTGATGCTATACATTTAACAGCTCATGTAATACAATAAATTTGTGGGAAAAAAATTATTCCCATCTTAAATATGAAAAAAATTGAAGTGCGAGGTAATTATTAAAACCCATACTAACAATAAGCAACTTGAATGTCTGGACCTTCTCCACTCTATGGTACTGCCTCTGAAGAATATGAATTTATTTCTGATATGTGAGTAATCCATGTTTGAATGATCAGCATACATGCATTAAAATTGCATAGAACTGTCTAGTTATTGGAACAAGACTGGGGGAAAGTTGTTCTTTTCATATAGGCCAGGGGGGCCCTGATGTTAATTCTTGGACAACAACTAAAAATACAATTACTAACCCACTCTCACTTCCTCAATTTTTTTTTTTAACTGGAAGTCTTGAAAGAAAAGTGAAATTTCAGAGATGAAAAATCTTCTCATCTCACTCCAATAGCTCTATTGTCAGACAAGAACACTGATGATCAATATCTTTCCCTTTGATCCCCAGCTCTGGGAATGTCATTAAGGACACTGACATGCTTACAGAGGATACTCTCACTTGAGACTTTGTGGCTATCGAGGAATAGACATGGTCAGAATTAGTTAGAGGTAGGACAATAGTCACTGCAGTAAGTGTGATGAGCATTTCACTATTTCAGAGGTAAGATGAGAGAAGTGAAGTGAAGGTTACCAAAATCACTCATTGAGCACGGGTTCTGCCTGGACTGAGTGATAGGAAATGAGGGTCAGCCTGAGAAACAAGAATCACTAACTAGAAAGAAACTTGAAAAAAAAATTACACAAATACAGTGAGAGAAAATCCCAAATTACAAGTATGTCATCGGGCACTGGGCTAAGAGATACAGTAACTAGAAACTTCGAGTGTCAAATATCATCAGTTAAACTTGTGCTTGAGAAACAGTCTCTATTTCTCAGTGTTTTGTTTGTCTTTCAAGTATGTCACACACACGCTGAAGTTAGTATTCTTCCTGTCCTTACAAAAACATGTAAATAATATCAGGAGAAGCTCTTCAAATTGCTCTGAACTGCAAGACATTAAGAAGTTCCCTTACAGAACATTGCATCTTTGGACAGGAGAGGTAGCAGCCTTCGTGATTTCATGGAACTCATAAAGGGGCTCTAACCTGTAAACTGTGTTTTGGTTGTCATAGCAAATTTGTATTCAACTATAGTATATTATATCCTTGGGTAGCATGACGGTCATCATCCTAAGGCCTTGTTGGGAACATTTCCAAAAACAAGAACCTTCAGTTTTGTTTTCACATTCACATAAGGGAATTAAAAAGAACCAACTGTAAAAATCCTGGCCTAATAATAAGTGGACCATTTATTAAAGCCATTCTAAAAGTAAAAGAGTATAAAAACAAACAAAAATGAATAAATTCTGTGAGATATCCCAGCCCTCACCTAAGTAACTTTCAAGAGAGAATTGCAATTATTTGTTGTATCTTTATATTAATCTTCTAAAAATAACTGAGGATGCTAAGAGATTATGTTGAGTAGCACCACTGATTCTAATAAATAGAGTAATAATAGAAAATATTTAGTGTAACTACATGTAGGTTAAATCACTTGCTTAACATCTTACAGCTGTTAACACACATAGTTAGGTTACAGAATCTGGACTAACTCTGAATGTCATGAAATTAAAGTGTTCTAAGACTCCCTCCCAGGTATTCTGAGGCCAGATTCCTATTTTTTTGTAAGGAAACCCCTACTGATTTTTTTTTTTTAAGTTATCTCTAGGCCCAACATAGGCTTGAACTCATGACCACAAGGTCAGGAATCATAAGCTTTACTGACTAAGTCAGCCAGACACCCCAAGGAAATCTTGCTGATTTTAAATGTAGGATTGTCAAATATTCCCTGAAATACTCAGACTAATCTGAGGATCTCATGGGAAGAACAAGGGTGAAGAGAACAGCCATACTTTTGGGGAAAAAGCATTATCCACTGGGCTTTTTAACCTTGGAACTTCTTTAAAAGATAGAAGCAAATTAGTGTAAAGTAGATATTATAAAAACAGACTCATGAGATTTGAATAGACAGCAGCCCAATCTGGTCCAACAGTATAGCACCTAAGGCTAAATTCTATTTAACCCATATTTCAAGCACACCTGGGAAGTCCATTCTGTACTTTCTTGGGCAATACAAGAAGTAAAATATGTCATACTTGACAAAGTCACACAGTAGATAAGATGAGAGCCTTGGGCAAAGAGTCTCTGAAATCTTGCCTGATATTCCTTCATATGCTGACAACTCCCTGGAATTCTCCTCTAAGGTGGATGATGGCTAATAAATTGGGACAGGGGCAACAAACAGAACACCTGTTGGCTGAGGCACAATTATTCAAATGTACCACCTTCTCTTCCCTTCTCAAACTTGGATACGCAGCACTTTTATCTCAGCTTCAAACAGATGAGCTCTAAAAACCCTGAGAATGATGACATCCTGAGCCTTCGTGGGAAGAAAACAGTGATGACAAACAAACAGGAGAAAAAGCCCCCTTATTTTTTCAATAAATGTAACTAAATATGATAAATCATCTTCAAAGCTATACCTATTAGAAATATATCTCTTTTTTTTTTAAGATTTTATTTATTTGACAGACCAAGATCACAAGTAGACAGAGAGGCAGACAGAGAAAGAGGAGGAAGTAGGCTCCCCAAGAAGCAGAGAGCCCGATGCGGGGCTCGATCCCAGAACCCTGGGATCATGACCTGAGCCGAAGGCAGAGGCTTTAACCCACTGAGCCACCCAGGCACCCCTCGAAATATATTTCTTGTTTAAAAATAAAGTATGTGTTTAGGAGGAGTTAAGACGACAAAGAAGTAGGAGGACCCTGGGCTTGCCTCCTCGTTTGAACACAGTGGTATTGAGATCCGATCACTTGGAACACCCAGGAAATCAATCTGAGCATCAGAGGAAGGATCTCTGCGGTTGGAGGGAGAAAGCTGGCAGGTGCAAGGTGTGTGGAAGTGAACTGGAGGAGAGAAGAGATGCCCTGTTTTGGAAGGGAGGGAACCCCTTCCATGGGGAAAGAAAAAGAAGAGAGGGAGAGAGGGGTTGAGAGAGTGTGGCATCGGGTCGCACAAGAAAAAACCTCTCTGACCACAGACTAGGGAGACGGGGACCTGAGTGGCACAGGTTTTTTGCCAACAGTGAGTGGAACGACTTAAGCTCTGAGGTTCTGGAAGTGCATGACTGTATCCAAGCAGAGCTGCAGTGTCCCCTCCTGGGGAGAAGGAGGGCTCTGGCCAGGAGCACACACAAAGTGGTATGGGGATCTCCTGGTTTGCACTGGGAGAGATCAGTCCCCTTCCCGGAGTACATTTGGAAGAGGGCCTGCATCCTCTCCAAGGACAAAAGACCCTGCAGGTGCCAGCAACCAGCCTCTATGCACAGCAGACAAAGTGCATAGAGAGAGTGGATAACCTGCTCACTGCTTCTCACTGTGACTCACCATAGATTTTGCACACCACTCAGGCAGGGGACTGTTTTTCTGGGACAAAGGACACTAATCAGAGTGCAGGGAAGCTCTAATCTGGAGGAGGGGGTGGATCTGAGTGGTGCTGGCTCCTTTAAGATTCGGAGTTTTGAATCCCAGCCTTGGGCCAAAGATAAAATGCTGGAGAGCTGGGCGGGCAGGGCATCGGGAGTGCTGAAGGCCCTCGCTTTTCTGCATGGTCTTTCTGAACAGCAGGGGATGAGATCTCCTGTCCTAGGACTAGAGAGTGGAGTGTCATCATTTTATCCCCGTTACCAACACAGTGGGCCATCAGAGAGCAACACAGCAACCCCCAGTGGAGGTGGGAGCTGCTAACATCAAATCCTACCCCCACACTCACACCCACCCCATGCTTGACAGGGCTTTTTTTTTTTTATGTATTTGACAGACAGAGATCACAAGTAGGCAGAGAGGCAGGCAGAGAGAGAGAGAGGGAAGCAGGCTCCCTGCTGAGCAGAGAGCCCGATGTGGGGCTCGATCCCAGGACACTGGGATCACGACCCAAGTGGAAGGCAGAGGCTTAACCCACTGAGCCACCCAGGTGCCCTTGACAGAGCTTTTTTAACTGGGGCAGGATTGACTCTGAGCCAGCACTGCAGTGGAGGAAGGGAGGTTCTCCCCGAGAGGAGCAACACAGGCAGCCCATCCCCCACACCAGATCTACTGATCATACAGTGTGTCAGTGCGTCCCCTTTAGTTCTGGTGGAAGTAGGACCAGGCTGTATTTTTTTTTTCTTCTTCTTCTTCTTTTTCTCCCTTTGGAATCAGGCTTACAGTTTTTGCTTCTTCCTTAATTTTTTTTGTTTCCTTTTCTCTTTTTTGGATCAGTGTTCTTTTTTTCTTTTTTCTTTCTTTCTTTTTTTTTTTTTTTTTTTTTTCCTTTCTATGTCTTTGGAATCAGGCTTACAGTTTTTTAATCGGGTTTGTTTTTTCTGTTGTTATTCATTTTCCTTTTGTCTTTTTTTTTTTTTTTTTTTTTGAAGCTGGCTTTTTCCCCTCCTCTCCCCCCCCCCCATTTTCTTTCTTTCTTTCCCTTTTTCCAGGCTTTTTTCAACAAACAAATCAAAGCACACCTAGTTAAAGGTACAAATATTCCCCACCTACAAGCAAGCAGGACCTCTATAGAGGGTAGACCAGTAGGAAAGAGCACCAAAACACAACAGCACAATGCATACAGCATATGCCAGAAACACTTCCTGAAGTCATAAGGTGCCAGGCCCTGAACAGTGTAAGATCTCTTCTTTTTTTTTTTTTTTTTAATTTTATTTCTTTTCAGTGTTCCAAAATTCAGCGTTTATGCACCACACCCAGTGCTCCATGCAATACGTGCCCTCCATAATATACCCCAGGCTCACCCCCCACCCCCCTCCCCTCCAAAACCCTCAGTTTGTTTCTCAGAGTCCACAGTCTCTCATGGTTCATCTCCCCCTCCGATTTCCCCCAACTCACTTCTCCTCTCCTTCTCCCAATGTCTTCTGTGTTATTCCTTATGCTCCACAAGTAAGTGAAACCATACGATAATTGACTCTCTCTAAGGACCTCTTCTTAATAGAGCATTACTCTGAGGTGCAGGAAACATAACAAGGCTTCATAACACATAAAAGATAAAACTTAGCCAAAATGGCAAGGCAAAGCAATTCTCCCCAGGAGGTCAGGAAGATATCATAGCCAGGGACTTGCTGAAAATAGATAAAAGCAATATACCTGAATAAGAATTTAGATCAACAGTTATAACTACCAGCTGAACTTGGAAAAAAGCCTATAAAACACCAGAGAAACCCTTATTGCAAAGACAAAAGACCTAAAACTAGGGAGGTTGAAATAAAAAATGTTATAACTGAGAAGCAAAACAGACTGGGTATAATCACAAAGAGGACTGAAGAAGCAGAGAAGAACATAGGTGATATAGAAGATAAAATTATAGAAAATAATGAAGCTGAAAAGAAAGAAAGAAAACTATTAGATCACAAAGACAGACTTAGAGAACTCAGTAATTCCATAATGTGAAATAAAATATCAATATCATAGGAAACCTAGAAGGAGAAGAGCAGGAAAAAGGGACAGACGGTTTGTAAGAACAGATTATAGCTGAGAAGTCCCCTAATCTGGGGAAGGAAACAGGCATTCAAGTCCAAGAGGCACAAAGAATTCCCTTCAAAAATCAACAAAAACAGGGCAACACCCTGTCACATCATAGTGAAACTTGCAAAATACAAAGATAGAGAATTCTGAAAGCAGCTAGGGAAAAAAGTTCCTTAACCTACAAAGGTAGATACATAAAGTTAGCAGCTGAACTGTCCAGAGACCCAGCAGGCCAGGTATGTAGGTGAGGGAATGGGATAACGGGGTGATGGGCATTGAGGAGAACACTTGATGGAATGAGCACTGGGTGTTTTTGTTCGCAACTGGTGAACCACTGAATTCTACACCTACACCACTGAAACTAACAATACACTATATGTTAACTTAAATAAAATAAAATCCATAAAATAAAATAAGTATGTGTACAAATATATGACAGAATCTTTTCCCTTTGAGAAATATGATGGTATAGTTTCAACTTACATGAGTTAGAGGTCTCCTAATAAGCCCACACTTTTCAACAGTTCTTAAAGAAACAGGTGAAGAGATTGTCAACACTTAAAAGGCCCCATATTACACCTCTGTGACATTCTCTAACACACTTATCTAGTAGGTAACTCAGAGCCCTGAAGAGTCACTCCTTGGTCAGCTGACTTTCCTTCTACTTCCACAATAAGTTCTTTAGAAGTGGACAGTCAACATTCATACCTGCTCCCTTCAAAACCTTCCAACAGAGGTATCCAAACACTACAAAACCTAAAAGCTAAAACCTAAAAAGCTGTGTTATTTTTATGGAGAAAAATATCACCAACAGAGATGAAGAAATATGTTTTGTTTTTTTTTAAAGGACCTGTAATCCTCACTGGCCAGTAACCAGAAACCTTCTCTGATAGAAAAGGCATTTGCCTGCCACACTGAAAGACCATCACAGCACAAGAAAAGGGCAGAAGTGAACCTTTTCTCCGTGTCTAGCACAAAGGACAGAAGTGCAGACAGGCACCTCGCTTTGCAGGCTAAGTGAGTCCAAGGCTTGTTAAAAGCAATAGAGAAATGGAGAGAGAGTACAAGTAGACAAAGAGGCAGGCAGAGGGAGAGGGAGAAGCAGGCTCTCTGCTGAGTAGGGAACCCAAAGCGGGGCTCAATCTCAGGAGACTGGGATCATGAACTGATCTGAAGTCAGACACTTAACTGACTGAGCCACACAGGTGCCCCAAAGCAAGAATTTTAGATAAAACAAAGAAACCAAACCAAACTGAAATTTCATATTAATAATTTAGGTCGGGGGTGGGGGTGCCGGGGTGGCTCAGTCGGTTAAGCAGTTGCCTTTGGCTCAGGTCATGATCCCAGGGTCCTTGGGATGGAGCCCCGCTTCCGGCTCCCTGCTTCTCCCTTACCCTGCTTGTTCACACAAGCGCTTTCTCTCTCTCCCAAATAAATAAAATAAAATACATTTAAAAATAAATAAATAATAATAATTTAGGTCAGGACCAGGCATTCTTTCTTCATTTCTCTTATCATGTTGCTAAACCATGTTTTCTCCACCTTTCATTTCAACTAATCTTCTGGACACCCAGTTCAATTCAACTTGTTTGATTTGGCTCGTCATTCTCGCCGGCCCTAGTTCTCTGCTGCTCAGCTGCCCAGCCCCCACCACAGCTTTGGGCTGTCGGTAGCGATGCTGTGGCTATTCTGACAGGGTGCATTTTATTTATGCTCTAGGACTGAGTTCCTCGGAACACTCCGAACAAAATGCAGATGTCATAAAAATACAACCTTTCAAAGTGCAACTGTAAGTAATGCTTAAGTGTTGGCAATGGAATCAGAACATCAGTACAGCCGCTCAAGATCTGTGCTTTGATTTGTTGTTGTTGTTTTGGTTTTTGTTGTTGTTGTTGTTGTCATTTTTCTCTCCCAGGTTTAGTGAGAAATAACTGGCAAATAACTCTGCGTAAGGTCAAGGTATACAGGTGATTATTTGATGCACATGTATATTATAAATGACTGCCATCATAACATTAGTGAACACAAGATTTGAGCTTTTGAATGCATTTACAGTCAGATTTGCTTTAAATTTATTCAGATTAATACATATGTCTCACTTATTGATACACCAATCAATGCATCATTATTAAAAGACAATCTACTCAGTACAGTACAGTATAGAGTAACTGTGAAGTCTAATACTATATAAGTAAAAAATGAATAAATAACAAACAAGATACTTGTTTGAGCCCAGCCTCAGTCGTAACAAAGGCTGTTACCATTTGGACTCAACCCCGAAGGTGAAGTCAGCCACTGGTTATGAGCTCAGCCACCAGGCATGAAACACGGCACATATAATGAGGAGACAGGCTGGGAGGGCCAGGCGGGGGCACAGCTAATGGAGGATTTAAGAGAAGGTCATTTACAAGAGAGTCTCAGTTAAAGAGATGAAAGCGGTAATGTAAAGTTAGGCAGAAATCAGAGCTGAAGACCGAGCAGGTAATCACAGGAAGAATGAGACAGAATGTTGAGCCATCCTGAATTCCGTGATAGAAACAACCAGCTGTTCAGGAACTTAATCCACCAAAACTAATTAAGGAAAACAGCAGAGCATGTTGAGGTCACTAGCTCTTTAGTACCCGACATGTTCCAGTAATTTACCTGAAATGGGAAGACCTGATGTCACACTGGTTATGACAATACAAGAGCCCCCCCAGGGACAAGGCATCCTGTAGGCCCTGGAAGCCCCAGCACGCCTGCTGAAGTCAGGAAGCAAGGCCACCTGGTACAAACGTACCCACAATGGTCACACCTTCAGTGGAGTGATTCCTGACAGACACTCATACAATTTTAAATTAAGAGGAAAAAAGAATCATATGACATTAATTGTAATAATATTTTTATTTAATTATAGCTCCAAAAAGTATCACTTAAACACATAATCAATTAAATCACTATATCACTAAAACATTAGATATTTTACCCCTTTTTTATACTAAGTCTTAAAATGCTGGGTGCATTTACATTTATGGCCTGTGTCATTTGAACTAGTTGCATTGCAAGTGTTTGTTAGCTAATGTGGGTTGTACCACACTGGACAGTGCAGAGCTGAACTATCTTCAAATATGCCTATTATAGCCTTTAAATGATATATAAATAAAAAGGGCAACTATCACTTGGAAATCACATTACAATCTAAGGAATGCTTTCACCATCTATCTCCTAGAATTCAAAACAATAACCAATGGGGTTGGTACGCCAAATATTATTATCTACCTCTAACTGGCAGATTAGGGAACTTTAAACTTAAGATCTTCATAAGACCTTAAGATCGTCACAATCCTAGTAATAAATTTGAATCCAAGTCTTCTTCTATCCAGAAGTTAGGGTACCTCAGAGACATTAAATGAATTGCCAAAGGCTAGCAGCATGTCAGTTGCAGAATATGAAATCTGGGCCATTTACTCCCAAACCAGTGCTCTCACCACTGCAACAACACTGCAGATGCCCTCATACTTATAGATACAATTCTCAAGACTCATTTTCCCTGCAGTTGGTCTGCAAGTCAATACTAATCACATTACTAAATCTTATGTTCTTACTTGAACTACTGACCAGGGCCTATTCAAAAGAGAGATAGAATTCTTCAGCCCTCCCTCTCCATTTATATGACAAAATTGTCTCAGGAGTGTTTTAAAGGGTTTTGTTTTGTTTTGTTTTGTTTTTTCACGACAAGAGCAGGAACCTGCAATTTAGAGAAGAAGCATTTGAAACAAATTGCTAAAAGTATCCTTTTAAATAGTGAAATGCAGGGTGCCTAGGTGGTCAAGTCGGTTAAGGGTCTGTCTTCAGCTCAGGTCATGATCTCAGGGTCCTGGAATTGAGCCCCACGGGCTCCATGCTCAGTGAGGAGCCTGCTTCTGCTTCTCCTCCCTGTTCCTGCTCTCTCTCACTATTTCTGTCAAATTAAAAAAAATAGTGAAATGCACAAACCTAAGCATAATGTGATTTTGTACTACATTTTGTGATTGTGTGATTACATCACATTATGTGATGTGCAAAACACATAATGTGTTTTGCAAAACAATGACAAAGTATCCTTCTATAACTTTATATTTAAATACATGTAACATGTTTTGTAGGTCTTTATAATTATAATATGTACAGAAGAAAAATGCAGGAGAGGACAAAGCAGATAGTTACTTTGGGGCTAGGAGAACTGTATACTAATAGGTGAAGATAAGGAGGGAAGGGAAAGGCAAATAAAAAATAACAAAGTAGGATGCCTGGGTGGCTCAGTGGGTTACGTCTCTGCCTTTGGCTCAGGTCATGACCTCAGGGTCCTGGAATCAAGTCCCACATCAGGCTCTCTGTTCAGCAGGGAGTCTGCTTCCCCCCCACCCTACCTGCCTCTCTGCCTACCTGTGATCTCTGTCAAATAAATAAATAAAATCTTAAAAAAAGAAAAAAAAGAATTCTGGGAGGAAACTGGTCTGGATGGTGAATAAATCATGTAATTTCTCCAGCCTATATCTGTTATGACACATTTGCTGCTCATTTCCTAAACATAGATTACTGCTTATATCTAAAATCTCTAAATTCTCAAATGTAAAATAAATATCAAAAGCCTGTTAAATTTGAGGAGGAGGCAGCAAAAAAGAAAATAGAATAAGCAGCAAAAAAAAAAAAAAAAAACCAGACAGAAGGGGGCACCTAGGCTCTTGACCTTGGCTCAGTTGGCGATCTTGAGGTTCTGGAATGAAGTCCTCTCCGGGTCTCTGCCACTCATTGGGAAGTCAGCTTGAGGATCCTCTCTCTGCCTCTGTCCCTCCACCTGCTATCCCACCTCTCTCTCTCATTAATAAATGAATCTTTTAAAAAAAACCAGAAAGATGTGGTATACATATTTTGATTAAGCAAATAATTTCCTTTAATAAAAAGTTAAATTGACCATTAATTCTGTGTATTTTAAGTGATATAATGATGAGAGTTCCTATATTTATGTTGAACAAATTAGTTTTCCAAATGTAAAGGTCGTCATTTCAACAGCTGGATTTTCTGACTTTTCTCAATTACCAGAACAACGCATGCGGAAAATAAGAAATAATAAAATCCCATTATTGTAATGTTACAACGTATCACAGGAAAAGCAAGAAAGAAGTCTCATGGGAAAGTCAATAAATAGCTTAATTAAATATTACAGTTGTGTTACTGTGTAGGCAATATATTTTTTATTTTTTATTGTTTCAGTGTTTTTTTTATTATGTTATTTGGAAATGGGAAAATACCTCTAAAGACAGTTTATTTTCCAAAGATTTTACTCAACGATTGCCAAATAATTAAATCTACAGTGCTATAAGCTCATCCAAACGTTCTTAAAGGTGGAGAGCCCCACTATCTGCCCTACACACCATTTGGAATCAGAATGGCTCTTTGGGAATCATGATGACCACATGCTGCTAGGCTGCCCTCTTCATCAGGCAGGTGGATGACTCCATGGGTCACAAAGGACCTGAAACACTTAATACAATCAACAGTTTGGGAGTATGCTCACATTGTAATACACATGCACTGAGTTTTTCATATAAACAGAACTCTAAAGGAAATTTACTGAAAACATATGTCAATATTTAGTACTAGGAATATTATTCTCTTAGAGCAGTAAGCAAACATGTTTCTCTTAAGTCAAGTATTGTTTTTGGTTTTGTTTTTGTTTTTAGGATTTCTTTGCTTTATTTGAGAGAGAGCAGAGGGAAGAGGCAGAGAGACTCTGAAACAGGCTCCACGTTCAGCATGGGACTTGATCCCATGACTCTGAGATCACAACCCTGAGATGCACCTGAACCAAAACCAAGAGTCGGAGGCTTAACCAGCTGCATCATCCAGGAGCCCCCTCATAAGTCAAGTTCGCTACAGCTCAGGCAATACCCAGTTCAAAAGCCATGGCCACATATGACATGAAACAAACTGGAGTATATTCCTTGTTTAAAAAGGCAAGGAGTTTACAATACTCTAAAGGAGAGAGATAAAATCCAAATAGTTATAAAATCATGTGATTACAGTAGACTAGGCATTCTGTAACCCTGTATTATCTTAACTGCTCTTTAGTGGGTCTTTATTGCTGGGTCAGAAAAACTGAAGAGAATAATGAATGTGAATTGACTATCAAAAAGGCAGAACCCATTTGAGTTATGGAAAATGTAGGGTATTTAAAGTTTACATCCTCAAAGTACCTAAGTGCAATCAGGACGCCCATAAATGTGAACTGGACTTAAAAAGCCAGTCACTATCACACTCTCCATCCCTGTTGTAGTCAGACAAGCATTAGCTAAACCTACCTCTGTTTTCTCTTTCCCCTCTCTCCATGGCTGCGTGTGGCCAACATGTTTCCATGATCTCCTGTGTCCAGTGCCCACCACTGCTTATTTGAATCCAGCTCTCAGGACTCCATCTCCAAATTCGAGACTTGACTTGGCTCAGATGTCCATCCATGATCTAGTCAGCCATAGTGTGGAGCATGAAGTCATGTGGTACAGAAGACTGCCCCTTCTGGGAACTAGAGGAAAGCAGAATCCCTAAGGAAAAGCTGTGTGAGGGGAAGGAATGACTGTCATCCCTAACACAGAGGCATTCATTCTTCACCATCCCACATGTCCTAGTCTTTGCCCTCGTTCTGAGTGCAGCACACCACAGCATCTGTCAATGATCAGCTCAAAGGTGAACACAGTGGTACCAATCAGCCTTGGCATTGCCTTAGGAGTGTTAGTTATAACACACCTCCATCATAAGACTGTGTTTTAGTAGGGATGTGTGAGGTCACAGAAGGCTCTCTTTTAGGGATGCCTGGGTGGCTCAGTGGGTTACAGCCTCTGCTTTCAGCTCAGGTCATGATCCCAGGGTCCTGGGATTGAACTTCACATCAGGCTCTCTGCTCAGCAGGGAGCCTGCTTCCTCCTCTCTCTCAATCTCTCTCTCTCTCTCTGCCTGCCTTTCTGCCTACTTGTGATCTCTGTCTGTCAAATAAAAAAAAATTTTTTTTTAAGAAAGAAGGCTTTCTTTTAGACTACTGGTATGAAATTCTTACCATATCCCCTATAATCATCTCAGTGGGAAATCAAGTATCCCACATTCTCATCAGCCTTCCTAAAAGCAAAAAGAAAAAAATAAAAAGCTCTGCTACAAGCAGAAAAAATTACGCAGTTACCTATACGCAGAATAAAAACAAATAGGTGTGTGTCAATCAGTATATTCTATTCCTATATTCTTTAGTTAGTATACTGCCTCTGAATATCTCTGCCCAGCCACCTGAGGTCAATTTTTCTTCTGTCATTCTGAAGTCTGCACGCCCTCAGGACTCCCAATACTTCTATTCTACATCTGATGTGAGCTGACTTTCTCTTTCCTGTCCTTCTTGATCTCTGCTGTTTTTGACAATTCTGACTGAGGTCTTTTCTAATTTCCAGGTCCTCCTACAGATCCTTGAGTTCTCCTTGAGCCACTACTCCTAAGATCCAGAGCCATCTTCCTCCACTGCATAAACTAATCAGCTTGTTCCCTTGTTTACTGCAACTCCTATTCACTGGCGGCAATAAGCACTTTATTACCAGTAGTAACACTGGGAGTAACTGAGCACCTGATCACTGGTCCGGAGAAAAACTACAATGGAGAAATTCAGATCTTGTCTTTAATTTATCAGTACCTCTTGTTATAAGGCAACATCACCATAAACGGCTCTGAAAACATTTTGTTATAACAAATGTGAGGGAAGCCTGGGTGGCTTCGTCAGATAAGTGACTGCCTGCAGCTCAGGCCATGATTCTGGAGTCTCATGATGAAGTCCTGCATCAGGCTCCCTGCTCAGCAAGGAGTCTGCCTCTCCCTCTGACCCTCCCTCCTGCCGCCCATGCTCTTTCTCTCTCTCAAATAAATAAATTAAATATTTGAAAAACAAATGTGAGCTTCATATTCTACTCTTCCTAAACATTCAAGCAACAAAATTCTTTAAACTACTAGACCAAATAAGAGAATAAGAAGACAAAATATCTTTTTTTTTTCTAAATAGAGACAATTCAAGAAAAAACATCTGAGATCAAATAATAGGTATAGTATCAAGAAATGGCAACTAAGAAAATAAGTTACTTCCATATGTCAAAGCAATGCTATTATATTTGGCACATCCAATAATTGGGATTTAAAACAGAGCAGAGTCTATTTATTCATAAACACCATTTATAATGCCTGCCTTATGCAGATGCTGTGCAGGACAAATTAAAATTAAAATCATAGCCCTTGGGAACTTGAACGTCTAATTGAGAATTGAATGCATAATAAGCAGAAAGGGTCACTCACCACTTTTTTATCCTGAATACATTCTATCATATTTTAACCAGCTAAAAGCAATATGACTTTTTCTCCCTGATTTGATTGATAGCTTAGCTGAGCACAGAATTCCAGATTGGAAATCATTTTGATCAGAATTTTGAATATTTCACTCCATTATCTTCTGGTATTCAAGGTGGCTCATGAGAAAATGTGTAGTTTTGAATCTTGGTCAGTTTTCCTCTTCCTCAGAGACTTTTCTCTTTGTCAATTTTCTGCAATTTCATGATAATATACCACCGTGGGGATCCTTTTCTTATCCTATGTTCTGTGCTCCCTCAGGGGTCCCTATCAGTCTGTCCATCTGTAACCTTCAGATATGGTATAATTCTTCCCCATTTTTATTCCCTTCTGTGTTTATTCTCTCTGCTTATTCTATTTTCTTCATAGGGGAACTCTAGAACTTACTTTCTGTTGCCTTTAATTAAACTCCAAATAGAGAACATATTCTTCTACGATCATAATACTGAAATGTCAGTGAACAAAATAGATAATTATTTGGCAAATGCCTAGTAAAGGATGTCAGCCAAGTTCACCCACGGCACTGAGCAGCAGCATCTACATGGCCAGGGCGTGGTCAGTGTTTGGGGACGGAGGTAAACATCCACAATCCGTGCATCCCTTTGATTTCTTCTTTCAGTGCCTGCTTTACCATCTGGGGCTGCTGGACAGTTTTCTTCTCCTTAAGCTCTTCTGTCTTGATCTGGATTTCATACATCGCCCCACAGCCTCCTGAAATGTCAGTGGCGTTGGTAGTTGTAGCTCCAGAAAACCTTGAGAATTTGGGTCACTTTGGGCTTCCCCTCAATTTTCCAGGCAAACATCCGCTGAGCACAGCGGAGAAGAGGAAGCCCGCGGATCCCACGGAGCAACGGCACTGCGGCAGCCGGGCTCCACACCACCAAACCTATCCTTCCTCAACTTTTTCACCTCTTTGGTTGTTTTACTTGTAAAGTTTCCTCAAATATATCTTTCAAAGGGTCTATTAAATGTTTGATTTCCAGTCCCATAGTTTTCATTTCCAGGAATTCTACTTTGTTTATTCAATGTGATTCAACAGTTTTTATTTCTAAGAATTTTAGTTTATTTGATGGCCTTTTTTGATTCATTTATAAAATATATGTTATCATCTACTTAGTGATATTAATTACAGTGTTAATTATTTGACTTCGTTCTTTATATTTTTCACCTACCGTCTGTTCTTTATTTCTACAGATTTGGTTTACATTCCAAAAGAAACTGCCTTGAATATCTATAGGTCCTTGGTTGCTGATTTTTAAGAATGAGGCACTAAAAAACTGAGTAAATGCTGTATGTGTAGACAGGACTTATTGACTGCCGCATTGACGTGGATCTGATGAGGTCATCTCACTGGACCCCTAATGGCCCACATCTGTAGACATTTTCTCTTAGATGTAAATTTCAAGAGAGAATTCCCCCAGCTCTTACCTAGGAGTCTGTCAGTATCACGAGAGCTCACTTAGGAAATGACTGGAAGAGAATTTCATGGTACAATATGTAGATTTTAATTTAATACCTTTGTGTTCTCTATGTTAGTCTTGCTTTCAGTTGTGCTCACGTCCAAAGTCTGCTTGATGAACCTCTCTAGAAATTAAACCTCCGTCTTCTATCAGCATGGAGAAGACCTTCAGCAAACTGTGAAAGTGAATCGGGAGACCTAACTGCTTTTATACAGACTTTCAACCCATCCTTATTTTTTGGCCCTACTTGTACCACCTCCCTCTTTTCAGAAGTACCTGCAATTGCTAAGCCTAATTTTCTCGGGCTCTGAGGCAGAATCAGCTGACCTCTGTGTTTCTCTCACTGCTAGCCTGAGTTTCAGATTCCTCGCTCTAAGTGTGTTACTATCCATATAGATAGGCAATAAAGATGGCCATAATTTTTTTGGCCCATTCGTTCTATTGAAACTACTACTTTGACTAATAAAATACGGCAGAAATGGAGCTGCGCCAACTATAAGACCCAGGCCCTGAGGGAGAGCCTCCATATCCCAGCTCCTGTAGGGGATTCACTGTAGGGGCCCTGAGCTCCTGGGTAAACAAACCAACCACCCTGCAGGACAGGCAACATGTAGGACCCTGACTGAGACTACATGGAAAGTGAAGGAGATCCAGGTGGGCTCAGACTCCAGCCCCCTGCTCAGGTTCATGAGTAAAGCCATCCTGGACACACTACATCAGCCCAACTGCCAGATAAACAGCCCTCAGGGATCATAGTCAATGCCATGTGAAGTGTAGGAATTGCCCATCTGAACCCTGACCAAAGTTTTTGTAGAGTTTGATAAAATATTTGCTTTAATCCATGAACTTTTGGGGTAGTTAATGATGTTAGCCATAGATTACCGGAAGAATCTGTTTTTCCTTTCCAAATTATGTTGTATTCTTCTCCCCTCCTGAACTTTCTGTCCTTAAGACTTATGGCTTTTTTTTTTTTTTTAATCTCTACATTGTTATTTTAGGGAGTGTTCCGTGGCGGTGGTATAGAACATGCATATGCTGTCCACCATGCCTAATGAGAAGTCCCCTCAGTTATTCTTTCATCTCTTTTGTATTCTGAAGTATGATTTATTTTTGGTATATTTTATTGTTAGGTTTTTGTCAGATTTTCAAAACAGAAATGGAAAAGCCTGATGGCATAAGCTATCTCTTCCATTAATTATACCTCCACAAACCAAAGTCATTCTGATAAAACAATTACATTCCTCCTGGTCTACCAACACATTTGCGATATTAAGATTGAGCCATATTTCTAACAAAGTTTAGCATTCATTATTCTTCCCAGAAAAGCCAATGACAGATAACAGCAATGAATTTAATGCCACATGTCAACTCATTTTACAGAACTAAAGAGACTGTCGTTCATTTAAATCTTTTTTTTTTTAAATAGTTAAGGAAATGTCTAATCTCATCTTTTAGCCCAATTCCTGACAGGACTTGGTAAAAACTGGATCAAATTAATGCTTTCTGGCATGCATTAGCAGCCAGCAAGGTCGTTCATTATTGTGTGAAATAAACCCAGCATTTTAAAGAGACAAAGATGCCATATGAGAAAAGAACACACTAGAGCTTCATCCCAATCACCTCTGCACCCCAACCTAAGTTGTATCACATGAGCCTCTTCAGGAATGTGGTATTAGGTGGGAGCATAACCAACAACAGGCACTCTGATACTTCCTGACATATGGCTAAACAGCCCTTACAGTGACTCAGGGATTTACATGAGTCTGTGACTCCTGCTACCAAAAGCCGGATTATAACTGAGAATTAGGGAGTGGGGGAAGATGAAGGAAAGGTAACCCTAAAAATGTCTGTATTTCAAAGCAAGTGCTAAAAAGACATTAATTTCCTGACCTGTTCTCTTGTCCCCTGTGGAACTATCTGATGAACATTGCATGTGGACCCACCTCAGGAGAAGGGAAAGAATAGGGATTCTGGAGATTGGGATGTACAATGTGCTATAGTCCAGTGCTTCTCAGGCTACTGTGCATACAAATTATTGAAAACATTGTTAAAATGATAAAATGCAGATTCTTTTTTTCTAATTTTTTTTAAAGATTTTATTTATTTATTTGACAGAGAGAGATGACAAGCAGGCAGAGAGAGAGGAGGAAGCAGGCTCCCTGCTGAGCAGAGAGTCCAATGTGGGGCCCAATCCCAGGACCCTGAGATCATGACCCGAGCCGAAGGCACCGGCTCAACCCACTGAGCCATCCAGGCGCCCCTAAAATGCAGATTCTGATTCACTAGGTCTTGTTAGTGCTGAGAGTCTGCCTTACTAATAAGATCCAAAGACTTCTGGTCCACAGAACACACTCAAGAAGTGAGACTACAATCAGATGTTGACATATTTCTCTTCTCTCATTAAATTTCAGACCTCATCCTCCTAGTATACCAACAAAATTGAGAAAAGTTTTTACCAAGGGTATAGGGCAAAAGAGCCCAACATAGCCACTTAAAAATTAGGCCTATTATGTACCCTTACATACCTCACTCTTTTAGTATGCTTTTTTTTTTGGCTTTATAAAAAAAATGTTATCATCTATAATCTTCTGAGACTTCCTTTTTTTCATCGTGTTTCTAAAATTTACCCCTAAAGTTGCAGCTTCAACAATAATGTTCTGATTCTTACCCAGGAGGTGTGTTCATTAAGTGTTCATTTTACTACTATGCTTCAAGATTAAACATCACTATATATTCCTTTATATGTATCAAGTGTTACATTCTTTTTTAATTTTTTAACTTATTTATTTGATAGACAGAAAGCAAGCAAGCAAGAGAGAGAAAGAGAGCATGTGCACAAACTAAGGGAGGGACCGAGGGAGAAGCTGACTACCCACCAAGCAAGGAGCACAACATGGGGCCCAATTCCAGAACCCTGGGATCATGACCTGAGACGAAGGCAGATGTCCAAATGACTGCCCTCCAGCCACCCCCCAAGTATTACATTCTAAAACCATTTCAACTAAATATTTGCCATCTCTGCACTTCAAGTTCCTAGACCCATTGACACCACCAGCAGCACCTTAGTTCTGACCATCTATTCCATGGAGCCCAAAGACCATATCCCTCAACTCCAACCCCCCTCCCTCATTTGCTTTCCTCTAACTGACGCTCTTAATCCTTCAATCCCTATACTGATCTTTCTACCTGTATTACTCAACTTGAACTTGTGCCAGACCACTGCAGTGTCTCAGCAACTTTATTCAATAATATAATATTCCTGCTGATGTAAAACCCAGAGCTGAAGTTCCTGACCAGGAGATCATGCAGGCAGTTCTTCTAAGTGCTCAACTCTGGACTTGGGATATTTCCATTGTGTGTTCTGTTATATCACAAGCCTTCCGTTCCTGCTGTGTGGCTAGAGGGGAAAGCACAAGGAAGATTGCACAAGGGCTTTCTATGGCCCAGAAGTGGCATATGCCACCTCCACTTACCTTCCACTAGAAGAGCTCAGTAACACTGTCCACTGGACACAAAGGGATACTGGGAAATATATTTTCCCCTGTGTGCCCAGGAGAAAAATAAAATAATTTTATAAACAAAGACAAAAAAATAAAACTTACCCACTCTCCCTGCCGCCATACACAGTGCCTTAAAAACTAAATACTGGGTAACATTCATGAAATGAATTGGCAGGGATAGTTCCTTACCCATGTAGAGGGGTATAATCTGACTGCGTACCCCTGTTTCCTTGAGTAACTGCTAAATATTTTGAAGCTCCATTTTCTTTTATTGGTTAAAAAAATATGTTCCTATATAATTGAAAATCAATAAAATATTCTTTGAGAACTACCTTAGGACCAGATTTTAAATTACAGTCCCTGTTCTCCAAAGGCTTACAATCCAGTTAGGAAAAAAAGATACTAGCTGTGGAATAATATAGACTCTAGATATCAATTTTAAAATAACACAAGACCAGTTGCCAAATGGTTGTTGCCAACTCTATAGAATATAAATTTTGATAAGATGTAATAAAGTATGGCTGGGGAAATCTAGAATCCTTTGAAAAGATAGATGATAGGTGATTGACTGTTTGATGATAGATAAATAGGTAGATAGATAGATAGGATAGAACCTTTTCTCCAAAAGGTATAAGACACTCTCGTGATGCACAGAAAAGTACAAATAGAATTTAATGTACTTTATTAGCTTGACCTATGCTGAAATAGGCCCATTTATCCTATAGCTCAGTTCCTAGTATAGTTTATGTCCCAGTAAAAATAAGATACTATAATGTTCTACTCTGTTATGATTCCATTTTATATTAAACTTTCCCTTGGTAATAAGGAAACAGGCAGGTTCATTCATCCCACAGGGCCTCTAAATTCAGTAGACAACATCCTGTATTGCCCTTAAAATTAATCACATTCCAGAGTGCCTCAAAATGAACTTTAGCAAATAATGCAACTGTGATAAAATTTGCATATCAGATTTACAGTGTGTTCAAGGCTTCAATTTTCCCCCATCTCAGCATTTCTACCCTAAATGAAATTGCACATAACTAGTAAGAGCAAAGATGAAGTGTGCTGCGAGAAATGTCAACCTTTCTAAAAGAAGCAGATACGTGTGACTTGTGCTCTGGGACCACAGTAACAGTGTTTAAGCAGATGGCAAAGCTGCATGTAGATTTGCAGTTGTGGCTTGGAGCAGGACACACAGGTTATCTAGAAAATAAGATCTTCTCATACTGGCAGTTTCATAACAGGAAGTGGAGCCATCTAGAATTATTATTTTTTTTTAAAGATTTTATTCATTCGACAGAGAGAGATCACAAGCAGGCAGAGAGGCAGGCAGAGAGAGAGGAGGAAGCAGGCTCCCCACCAAGCAGAGAGCCCGACGCGGGGCTCAATCCCAGGACCCTAGGATCATGACCTGAGCCGAAAGCAGAGGCTTTAACCCACTGAGCCACCCAGGCGCCCCGCCATCTAGAATTATTAAAGGGAATAGTTGTCGCTCACATTAACGAGTGTGGGAAATACACCCGGCATTTCAAAAAGATAGAGGAGCCATCCCAACCCCTCTTGCACCCCAATCCAAGTTATAAGACATAATCCTCTTCAGAAGCATGGCATTAGGTGGGAGTGTAACCAATAACAAGAGGTCCAAGGGATATTCTCCTAGAAGTCAGCCGGCTACTGACATATGACCAATTATAGAAACTTAGGAATTTATATGAGTCATATAAATTCACTTATAAGAATTCTCACATGTCCAGAACAAGCCAAAGGAAAAATCGAAAGGGATTCTCAACCTAAACTTCCATTCCCATGACAAACTTTTCTCTCCTGCCCCTACTACAGACTCCTGATGGCCTCCAGCTCTCTTCCTCCATCAAAACGTTCTCTTAGAAAGAGATCTGCTACCAGCAAGCTTCCTATCAGTACCCTAGGGCTGTACTTCTCAAATAAGAATCATGGAGAAGGTGGAACCCCTGCCAGGGAGCGGTGTTCCTGTGGGCACACAACATCTCAGAGTAAAACAGGCCATGCATTGAGAAAGTCAGCTTGATCCAAGGTAGAGGAATTTTCTATTGTTAAAAAACACACAGGGGCGCCTGGGTGGCTCAGTGGGTTAAAGTTTCTGTCTTCAGCTCAGGTCATGATCCCAGAGTTCTGGGATCGAGCCCCACATTGGGTTCTCTGCTCAGCAGGGAGCCTACTTCCTCCTCTCTCTCTGCCTGCCTCTCTGCCTACTTGTGATCTCTCTCTGTGTCAAATAAATAAATAAAATCTTTTTTAAAAAAACACTCACAGACAACTAGGGTTAAATTTATGTTTAAATTAATTCTAAAGATAAACTCTCCGTTTGTGGCAGGTTGGCTTCCTAATTCATTTGGATCTCAGGTCCAGACCTACATATTCACCTTCTTCTGCCCTGATGGATAATTGGGAGGAAATTTTTGAGAAACACTGTCTCCACACTTGTACTATGTTTAGATCTACTTTAATTTTCAACCCAGTCTTGTTACTTTCCAATGAGTCGGGAGTTATACCAGTAGAGGAAGCTTTCTTATCCACTTTTTCCTGCATGAAAATACCTGAGGATAAGATACGCTAGGATGGCTAAGACAGAGAGTGATGTTCAACAGAGTATTAGAATCTTGGCAAAAAGCTGATTATGATCCTTCTCTCTGGAGGGGATACTCTATTACCTCACCCCATACTTCTACCTTATTCATTGAGCCAAAAAACATTTAAAGTCAGTTCTCTGTAAGTCAAATGCTATGCAATCATTAAGAAACTTACATATGATTGAGGCTGGGGATAGGGAAGGTCAGGAAACTTTATTGTAACATACTGCAACGATCGAAACTCAGGGACCTTCAAAATGACCTTAGACCTTAGAAATGTGTCTAAAAATCAAGAGAGTAAGAGAATAGCAACCAAAGTGAACCCAGGGATGATGCAGATGTTGGAGTTAGCACTTAAGTCCCCTTCCATTCTTCACTGTTGCCTCTCTTTTTCTCAACTCAGTCATGAGCAAGTCCAGGAGACCAGGACATACAACCTTCAGGACTCAGACACCAGCATACAACACAGAGCAGCATATGCCTGAGGAGGAATCTGAGGACAGAGTGTCCCAGGATTGACACAGAAATCATACAGAATGATGACTGCAGAATGGTTACTAAGTTTGGCAAATATAAAGTCAATGATGACTAATCTTTGAGATAATTAAGAAGTACTTAGAAAAAGTTTGTGAGTAAGAAAACAGAGTAAATTATACAATACTAGAGCAGATAGAGAGCAGATTTAAGAATACAAATTTAAAAACTAACCTTGGTCGTGAGCATATGGAGAAAGAGGAACCCTCCTACACTGTTGGTGGGAATGCAAGTTGGTGCAACCACTCTGGAAAACAGCATGGAGGTTCCTTAAAAAGTTGAAAACAGAGCTACCCTATGACCCAGCAACTGCACTACTGGGTATTTACCTCAAAGATACAAATACAGTGATCCAAGGGGTACCTGCACCCCAATGTTTATAGCAGCAATGTCCACAATAGCCAAACTATGGAAAGAGCCCAGATGTCCATCAACAGATGAATAGATAAAGAAGATGTGGTATATATATATATATATATATATATATATATATATATATAATGCAGCCATCAAAAAAATCTTGCCATTTGCAACGACATGGATGGAACTAGAGGTTATTATGCTAAGCAAAATAAGTCAATATGAGAAAGACAATTATCATATGATCTCTCTGATATGAGGAATTTGAGAAACAAGACAGAGGATCATAGAGGAAGAGAGGGAAAAATGAAACAATGAACTAAAGAGGGAGAAAAACCATAAGAGACTCTTAATCTCAGGAAACAAACTGAGGGTTGCTGGAGGCGGGGCTTGGAGGGATGCAGTGATTGGATGATGGACACTGCAGAGGGTATGTGGTATGTGCTGTGAATTGTGTAAAACTGATGATTCACAGACCAGTACCGCTGAAGCAAATAATACATTATATGTTAACAATTTTTAAAAAGAAGGAAAAGAAAAACATTTAGAACAACACAAATGTAAACTAAATTTTAAAATACATTAATAAAGATTTTAAAATAATTAAATAAAAGACTAAACTTGGGAGAGCGCCTGGCTACAGCATGTGACTCTTCCATCTCAGATTCATGAGTTCAAGCCCCATATTGGGTCATGGGTTTAAAGCTTACTTTAAAAAAAAATTAAGTGGGAAGAGATCACCTGGGTAGCTCAGTGAGTTAGATGTCTGATTCTTGATTTCAGGTCAGGTCATGATCTCAATGTTGTGGAATCAAGCCCCACCTCAGGCAGGCTCGGTGTTGGGCATGGAGCCTGTTACTGATTTTCTCTCTCCCTCTCCCTGTGTCCCTCCCCCCACCCCCCTTGCTTGCTTTCTTTACTCTGTCTCCCCCCCCCAAAAAAAAGATTAATCTTGGATGACAAGTATCAAGATTTGCACCCTCCTACTCAAATGTGCAAATAAATATTTTAATGTAAATTTACTTTTATAACTAACTTCATTCTGTTTTGAGGCCCCATTCCTGTATAGTAGCAGAAACAAAACTCTCATTTGTCCATTTACAGTATCTCAGTCTTTTCTTTAAAATTAATTCAGGCTCAGGCCTCTGGGTGGCTCTGTTGGTTAAGCATCCGCCTTTGGCTCTGGTCATGATCTGGAGGTCCTGGGATCAAGTCCCACATCATGTTCCTCAGGCAGCAGGGAGTCTTCGTCTCCCTCTCATATTCCCTTCATGCTTTCCCTCTGTCTCTCTCTCTGTCTCAAATAAATAAATAAAATCTTTCTTTTTTTAAAGGAATCTTAAAAAAAAGATTAACTCGGGCTCTTTTAGATTACTCTTTGTGGGCATAATCTCAGGGATCACTTACTTAGGTTCTCTATTTCCTGCTTGACCTAAATCCTGGGGAGCTTACTTATCACTGTGGCAGCAGTGTAAGGGATGTCCGGGGTACATCTGGCCCTCTTTTTCAAATATTCATCACCTTCTTGAATATGTCACTCATTTCACATGCTCCCCCGTGACTGCCATGAGCCCAAAACACAACGAAAAAATAGAACACAGACAATGTGACTGAGGCCCAGGTAGGAATGCATTATTGCCACTAACATGCCATGCCCCCACCCCCACAGAATAATGGCTTCAGCAGAAGAGAAGGGCTTGAGGTTTCCTGTCTTCTCTGAACTGGTGTTCTTAAATTCCCCATAGGCAGCACTGGCGACAGGATCTGTGCGGTAGCTCCTTAATGAACAAGGGAGACATCTCATAACTGCGTAGGTTCACTTACGTACTTTTCTGATGGACATCATTTACACACTTGCTTACTAGGCAACCACAGTGAAAGCAACTTTGAGCCATTTCCAGTTCATCATTCTGGCGAGTCTTTAGCTGATGGAGACTCTTATAGCTTGCCTAGCTCAGCTTCTCCTGCCACTGACCCTCTGCCACTCCTTCTTCACCTTGCCCCTTAGCTTTCTTCCTCCTTAAAACTTCAATTTCTCAAATAAGAACTCTTCCCCTGAACCGTATCTTGCAATTTCCTTCCTGGCTTGCTCTGATCCCTGCCAGGACAACTTTTCCCTTAGATAACATCCCCCAGCCTCTCCTCCCCCCGGTTTCCTAGCCTCAAAGGCAGGGCAGGCCACCTTTCTAAAGTCATTTGTATCAAAAGAAAAATAATTATGCAATAAACCACCTTAAACTAAATTTCAGGAATTTCTGGCCTCAGCACGTTACAAATCAGGCTATGCTTGCAATATTCCCTTATTCTACCAGTGTGTATAACTACTGTTGTTAGTTGCCTATGATCACTGTGACCCCAAACGTGGTAGCTGAAAACAACATGAATTTATTCTCTTACAGTTGTGGAGAAAGTCAGTTTCACTGGGCTAAAGTGAAGCTGTTGGCAGCACTGATTCCTTCTGGAGCTCTGGAGAGAATTCATTTTCTTGTTGTTTTTTTTTTTTTCCCCCAGTTTCTAGAGGCTATCTGCATTCCTTTGCTCTGGACAACTTCTCGGCATCACTTTAATCTCTTGCTACCATCATCTTCACGAAACTCCCTTCACGAAACATCATCTTCCTTTTATGAGGTCTCTTGTGATTACATTTAGGGCCTCCCCAGATAATACAGGATAATCTTCTCATCTCTGAATCCCTTTTGCCATAGAAGATAATAGTCACAGGTTCTAGAGATTAGAACACAGAAGTGTTTGGCAGAGCCACTATCTAGGCCATCACAACTATGAATATATAATAAAAGAAAAATGCCAAATGTCAATACCACCATGGAAATAGAAGAGAATACTTCAGTAACAATAGGAAAAAGTAACTTTTGTAACAAAACAATTACTAGTGGTAACTAGATGTCATTTAAGCATCTGCCTTCATCTCAGGTCATGATCCCAGGGTCCTTGGATCAAGCCCCGCATTGGGCTCCCTGCTTAGCAGGGAGACTTTTTTTCCCCTCTCCCTCTGCCCCACACCCTGCTTATGCTCTTGCTCTCTCTCTTTTTCTCTCAAATAAATAAATAAAATCTTTAAAAAGAAAACAATTACTATAATAGTCATTTTTTTAAAACTTTCATAATATTATCAAGGGCTTTCCATTTGAATAATTTAAAGAGCTTCAAAATTTATCATTCAACACCCAAGTGAGGTGGGCTTCATAAAGAAATCATTTTTCTCTTCACTCTTAAAAAAAATCTAAGCTCACTCACAAAAGGATTAATGCAACAATTTCTACATAGACCAGGTATAATTCAAATAAAACCATGATGAAATAACAGTAGGTCAATACATATTGTCCAGCATCCTAAAGTTTAAGCCTTTTTCTTTTCCTGCTTTTTGATTATTATATAAATAAAGTGGATATGTCAATAACAAAATAAGGTGGATATTATCAAAGTAAGGGTCATCAAGTAGCAAGGAAAGTAAATAAAGTGCTTTAAATATCATTCAAAGATGTCTTTCAGAAAATTCTGTGCTTAGGTAGACACATTTTGTTTTTAAATTACATCTTTATCTTTATAGTGGGTCAGCTTGTCAGTAAAATGTTAAGTACAAACTTTCATCACAGCATTGAAAGACATATTTCATGAACAATATTACCTGGACTCCTACAGGGTATAAATATGTACTCTTCCTTAACAACTTGCCAAGCACTGTGAATAACAGTCCTTTCTCAAGATTCATAGTGCATATTCTGACCTAAGAGCAGTACAACCATTAATTTCTCTGTGCTCCAGTTTCTTCATCAACGGTACCTAGTGCTTAGGGTTGTTGCACAGATTAGATAATACAATACTAGATAATACTAGAGGAGTACCTGGCAGACAAGTTCCCACTCCATTTCAGCAAATTCCATTTTCTCAGCTTTTAGATTCACTGCTTTAATTATTAAAAACAAGAACAATCTAGAATGACCATAAATTAGCGATCTTAAAAATAAATTATAATGAGGTACCCAGGTAGCTCACTGGGTTGAACGTCTGACTTGATTTTTGGCTCAGGACATGATCTGCAGGCTGTGGGATCAAACCCCTTAATGGTCTCCACACTTAACGGGAGTCTACTTAAGAGTCTCTCTCCTTTTCCCTCTGCCCTTTCCCCCTCCCACGTGCATGCGTGTTCTCTCTCTTTCTCACTCTCTCATAAATCAATAAATTAAATAAATAAATAATGAATCCATGCAAAGTACATACACTCATCAAATTAGATCACAAAAAGAGACTACCTTAATAATAAACAGATCAATGAAACAAAATAAAGAACCCAAAATGGACCCACATAAATATGTTTCACTGACTTTTGAAAAAGCTACAAAACAGTTCAATGAAGGAAAGATGGCCTTTTCAACAAATGATGATGCAGCAATTGGACATTCATAGGCAAAAAAATAAATAAACCTTGATTTAAATCTTACAGTGTGTACAAAAATGAACTCACCATAGATCACAGACTTAAATATAAATCCTAAAACTGTGAAACTGTTAGGAAGAAAAATACACAGGGGAAATTATTTGGAATCTAGAGCTAGGAAGAATTTTTAGAATTGACACCAAAAGCAAAAGCCATAAAAAGAGAAACTGATAAATTGGGCCTCATCAGAATTTAAAATTTTGCTCTATGAAAGCCCATATGAAGAGGATATACATACAGATGGCAAATGAGCTCATGAAAAGATGTTCAACATCACTAGCCATCAAAGAAATACAAATTAAGATTGCAGTGTGATTTCAGTACACACCTATCAGAATGGCTAAAATAAAAAAGGGCCAGCACCGAAGCCTGGCAAGGCTGTGTTTAGAAATTGGATCATTCATTTACAGCTGATGAAATTGTAAAACAATACAGCCATTCTAGAAAACAGTTTGGCAGTTTCTTATAAAACTAAATACTCCACTACTATACAACCCACAGTTGTACTCCTGGGCCTTTATCCCACAGAAAGGGAAATTTACATTCACACAAAAACCTGTACATGAGGGGCTCCTGGGTGGATCAGTCGTTAAGCGCTGCCTTCGGCTCAGGTCAGGATCCCCAGGTCCTGGGATCGAGCCCCACATCAGGCATCCTGCTCAGCGGGAAGCCGGCTTCTCCCTCTCCCAACCCCCCTGCTTGTGTTCCCTCTCTCACTGTCTCTCTGTCAATTAAATAAATAAATAAAATCTTTTAAAAAGAAAAACTGTACAGGAAGATACCCAACAGCTTTAACCATAATAACCAAAAACTGGCACCAATCCAGATGTCCTTCAACAGGTGCAAGGTTAAACAGATCACAGTACACCCACAGCATGGGATACAACAGCAACTGAAAGAAGAACATACCCATACACACAACCTGGATGAATCTCCAGGGAATTATACTGTGTGAAAAAAAGCCAGTTTGGAAACCCAACTGTGCTACGTATGGTTCCAACAACATAACATTCTGGAAAAGGCAGAACTATGGAAACAGTGAAAAGATCCATGGTTGTAGGGGTTGAGGGGAGGAAGGGCTGAACAGGCAGAGCACAGAGGATTTTTAGGATAGTGAAACTATTTTGCATGATAATGTAATGGTAGATATATGTTACCATAAGTTCTTGCAAACCCATGGAATGTAAAACACCCAAAGTGAACTATGGACTTTGGGTGATAATGTGGTGTCACTGCGGGTTCATCAATTTTAATATATGTAGTTTTCTGGAGGTGGTGGGGGGAGGCCATGCATGTTTTAGAGCAGAGGGGTATGGGAACTCTGTATTTTCTGTTCCTCTTTGCTGTGAACTGAAAACTGCTCTCAAAAAATAAAGTCCATTTTTTAAAAAAGGTTACCTCAGGCATGATTCTTTTTATACATCTTTATTGACATGGCAAAATGTAGCAATAGGAAACAGATTAGTGGCTGGTTAAGGAAAATGTGGAAACAGGAGGAAGGTAGGTATGGTTATAAAAGGATAACACGGGAGATCTTTCTGCTATCAGACCTGTTTAGAATCTTGACTGTAGTAGTGGATATAAGAACCTCAATGATGATAAGACTGAATAGAACTTAACATACACCCCTACATACAATATGCACACATACACGCATGTATGAGTGTACAAGTAAAACTGGGGAAATAGGAATAAAATATGTTGGATTGCATCCATGTCAATATCCTGGTTGTTTTCACACAATAGTTGTTATCACTGTGGGAAACTAAGCATCGGGTATAAGAGATCGCTCTGTATTATATATTACACTGGTATGTGAATTATAATTTTTTCCATTTTAAAACTAAACTTCCTATCCAGCAGGTTTTGAAGATTTCCTAGAAACTTGCTGTACCCTTCTTAGTTTTGCCATTTATAGCCGAAGTTCACACCCGCTATGGTCATCAGCAAATGAATGTAACATGCTTCCTCTCTTTAAGAACTGAAAGCTATTCTAGCCTTAGAAATTGTCCAGTGTTGTGGCATTGGAGGCTTGTCTCCCCTGCCTGTGAGGTTGTGCAGCCCTGCCCCAGAGATTAAAGGAACCAGGGTCCATGGAGTTAGGCCCTGACAGTGTTCAGTAGCTCATGGGCTTTGTCAACATCACTGAAACATCTGTGAAAATGATCTGCTCAAATGGATTAAAATGGCAACTTACTGGCCTGGGGAGAAGAAATTTATGCCACAGAAAATTATATTATAAAGATGTAGCCCGCCACCAACAAAAATATTATGGCAGAAGGCAGTGGGCCATGAGAATATTGGAAAGACCTACAAAGGGAACTTCTTCCTCTTCAGCAACCATCAGGGTATACTTCTGGCATTTTCTCCAAAATAAAGAGGATCAAACTAGGTGCCTGTAAGCTTATCACTGCTCAAAACTTAATTTCATTTGAACCATGAAATCGTATCTTCTGTGTAAAGTTTAAAATGCAAAGATGTTGTTGGGTTCTAATTGATATCATCTGATAAGAAATATCAGATTTTGATACCAAGAGAAGTAAATGTTAAATATTAAACAAAAAAACATCAGAGTCAGAATACTGAAAGACCACATACTGAGCAAGGGATGAAAGCAGACCCGGAGACTGGTTTACTGTTTGCTTTTAATTTTTTTTTCTTTTTTTGCCTTTCCTTTTTCTTCTACTTATCCCCTACCTCCTCTTCTTCTTATTGTTTGTTTTGTTGCATTTTTTTAAAGATTTTTCACTCAACTTGATCTCCCAGGTTCTAAGTAGTTCATTTCTGGGTTTCTGATGGGCTTAGGAAAAGGGGTGGAGGAGGGAATATAGAAATACATTTGCATTCAGAACTGAGAAGCAAACCCGTCAGGAAAGAATGTATCCAAAGAATATAAATAACTTGGCCAAATGACCTTAGTCATCAACAAAGAGAAAGCAAAGTGTTTATCATAAGCCATCTGTCCTGACCCATTCATTCAATCCTAGTTAGGTTTAAATCACTATATATATATGTGTGTGTGTGATCTTTTCACTAAAACCTAAGGCATCCAAACAAGGCAGCACTGGTTTGGTATTTTTATGACAAAGCAAAACTCAGCGTGGGAAAGGGACACCCTCCTACCTCTGCAGGGAGGGGGGCCGGTGTGGCTGAAGGCCCATGTTTCACTGAAGGTCCCACACAGCATGGGAGTGCGTTAGGACATCCAAAGGCAGCACTGGCACTGGATGGTGGTGCCCGGTGGCTGTGTGTACTAGAAAGCTGTGGACACCAGAAGAAGCTAGGAAAAGCCTTTACATAGCAACTAAAAAGACATCTTTGTAAGAGCACAAGAGACAACCCTGCAGATGCCCAGAAATGTGTAGAAGAGATATAAAGGATAATAGGCTAATAGAAGTAATGAAATAGTAGATGGTTTTTAAAAAATCCAGAAAAAGAAAAACACAGTTTACTATAATTAATAAAAGTACATTTTTAGTCTTAAATTGGTATAGCTCGGGGGAATCCAAGTTTCAGGTACATACAGTTTGCTATCATTTAACGAAGAAAGTACTCAATTGGAATCAATTGATTTCTGGTCTTCTCTCAGATCTACCTGAGTAGACCCTATGTATGTCTATGTATGTCTTTTTATTCTTTATATAATTAGTTAAATATAGCTTTATCTAATGACAAGTTTTTCTTTAAGATGTTATTTATTTATTTGAGAGAAAGAGAGTGCACAGGTGTACATGAGCTGGAAGGGGGGGAGGGGCATAGGGAGAGGGAGAAGCAGGCTTCCACTGAGCTGGGAACCCAACACAGGGCTCTGACCCAGGACTCTGAGATCATGACCTGAGCCAAAGGCAGACACTTAACCAACTGAGAAACCCAGACACCCTCCAATGACAAGTTCTTACACCAGAATATAAATAATTGAAAAAATGATCATTATCATTAGCTGTCAGGGAGACTCAAATCAAAACCACATTGAGGTTACCACCTTACACAAGTTAGAATGGCAAAAATTGACAAGGCAAGAAGAAACAAGTGCTGGAGAGGATGTGGAGAAAGGGGAACCCTTTTTCCCTGTTGGTGGGAATGCAAGTTGGTGCAGCCACTTTGGAAAACAGTGTGGAGATTCCTTAATAAATTAAAAATAGAGCTACCCCATGACCCTACAATTGCACTACTGGGTATTTACCCCAAAGATACAAATGTAGTGAAAAGACACTACATTGTTACTGGGCTATCTATACCCCAATGTTCATAGCAGCAATGGCCACAATCGCTAAACTGTGGAAGAGCCAAGTTACCCATCAACAGACGAATGGATAAAGAAGATGTGGTCCATATATACAATGGAGTATTATGCCCCCATCAGAAAGGATGAATACCCAACTTTTGTATCAACATGGATGGGACTGGAGGAGATTATGCTGAGTGAAGTAACACAAGCCGAGAGAGTCAAGTATCATATGGTTTCACTTACTTATGAAGCATAAGGAATAACATGGAGGACATGGGGAGATGGAGAGGAGAAGTGAGTTGGGGGAAATCAGAGGGATAGACAAACCATGAGAGAAACTATGGACTCTGAGAAACAAACTGAGGGTTTTGGAGGGGTGGGGACTGGGAGGTTGGGTGGGCCTGGTAGTGGGTATTAAGGAGGGCATGTATTACATGGAACACTGGGTGTGGTGCCTAAATAATGAATCTTGGAACACTGAAAAAATTAAATTAAAAAACAAAAAAATTACAATGAAGATTTGATCATTGCAGAGAATGTTTAATATGTAGTTAAACATTATGAAATAAAAATGCTAACACATGAAATGCCGAAAAAATACTTGTAAATAAAAATTTCAAAATGCAATTTCATGTATACAACAATTGATTGTCATCAATGAACTAAATGCAGCATATAACATACTATCAACCACCCAATAGATGTGATCATTTACCTCTAAGCAAGCTAACTTTAACATATACTCCAAGATATAAAATAAAAGTTCTTCACGAAGGAACATCTAGGTCACACTTGCAACACATTTCAATTTGTTCTGTGATTTTTACCTAATATCTAATAAATTCCTTCTTCCTAAATGGAAAATTCCATGGCCACCTTTGGTCATTATTTCCACATCTGAACTTCATTCTCTCAATAATATGCTTTAAGCATCAGTCCCTTCTTTGTTCTATTTCATGCCCTCTTGCTTTTGAACTATTATATCCTTGAAGAGTTTCCTTTCATATATCTTTTTTGTCTTCCAAACTTTATCTGCATTCGTCACATTCACCTTTCATTTCCCTCTCAAGAATAAGCACTGACCTCATATTTTTAGTCTCCACAAGGATCTATGACCTAAAGATCCTTTTATCATCACAGCTGTCTTTATTGATGCTTCATTACCATTCCTGTCATATGAGGTTCAGAATCACGCATAAAGCTCCAAGTGGGGTGGATTCCCATCCTTTGAAATGCTTTTATAATGATGTGAACCTGAGTCCCATTAGCTTTCCTGAATATTAAGATGCTATTGCTCTCATTTTGTTTCATCTCAGCCATAAGTCTTATTACTAATATACGCTTTAAAAATATTATTCTACCATATATTACTTTGCAAGCCTTGGCCTAATTCTTTTCTCCATTTTTCTAAAATTCTTCTGTGTGGTTTCTTTTTTTTTTTTAAGATTTTATTTATTTAGTGGCACCTGGATGGCTTAGTGGGTTAAAGCCTCTGCCTTCGGCTCAGGTCATGATCCCAGGGTCCTGGGATTGAGCCCCACATTGGGCTCTCTGCTAAGCAGGGAGCCTGCTTCCCCATCTCTCTCTCTCTGCCTGTATCTCTGACTACTTGTAATCTCTGTCAAATAAATAAATAAAATCTTTAAAAAAAAAAAGATTTTATTTATTTATTTGACAGACAGAGACCACAAGTAGGCAGAGAGAGGCAAGCAGAGAGGGAGGGGGAAGCAGGCTCCCTGCTGAGCAGAGAGCCCGATGAGGGGCTCAATCCCAGGACCCTGAGATCGTGACCTGAGCCAAAGGCAGAGGCTTTAACCCACTGAGCCACCCAGGCACCCCACTTCTGTGTGGTTTCTAATATGACATACAAGCTTGGTGCAGTGGCGGTATCATAGCTAATGAGGTTTATCTAAGGTGTGATTACTGTTAATTAAAAACTCTTCCAATATGATGTACAACAGGTGCCATGACAAACACATTCTTTAGTACAAAAATCAATAGAGTAAATGTGTTTTCCTAATTAAATCAATTTACATGAATATTTTATCTCACCAAAATACCACTTAATGGCCTTCTACATGGTATTTGTCACAAAAGGAAAGGAAGCCAGGTGAAAAGAGATGAATGGAAAGAGTAGTATAGAATTAATTATTCCTGCCACTGAAAGAGGAACCGAAGAACGTGTATTACCTATTGTGGACTAGTTGAGTCAGCTGTTTATGAAGAACATATTTTTGTGGAATTTTCTGGAAGTATTTACATGACTTGAAAGTATTTACAAAGCACATAAAAGACAAAACTTTCAACTAAACAATAACCTAAAAACTCAGAGAAACTATACTTTTTTTATCAGCTTTGGTTTTCGCTACTTTGACTGACTCCATTTTGTTTTTTCTTTTATTGTATAATTCTGAGATTGGGTTGTAGAAAAAATGCCCAAGCACCAATTTGTTCAAGTCACCTACAAAATTATTATACAACTGGAATGAGGGGACAGAGCAGCCACGTTTACACTGCAGATAATCTTTTGCCTTATTAGCTTACAACACTCTGCATTTTTTTCTTTCCCTATTTCACATTCCAGGAAAAATGACAATTAGTGAACTCTGAGATATGCCACTTCCTTTTTCCTTCCTCACCAATTTCCCAGAAACTAACATGTTCAAATGTGTCTATCACATCCACATCTTATCTGCAGTGTCCAAAGCAGAGGAAAAAGAAATCCTTTGATACTGTCCCAGAAAATAGAAATAGGCCACCAGTATAGGTAAAATAGGGATAAATCAGCAAATGGTCAAAACAATCCCTCTCCCTCCTTGCTTTCTTATATATATAATTCTCTTTTTTACTTACATTTTCTGCCCCAAACTGTTTACCTAAGAAAGTTCTTCCAGAGATGTACGTCTGTTCAACGGAACCCACATCTACCATTCTGGGAAACTTTGTGCTAGACTCCAGAAGTGAGAATTGGAGGAAGGAGAGCATGTCTAACTCATATTTTTTCCCGCTGCATGTAGCAAAATACTTACCACATAATCTGTACTCAGAAATGTCAAATAAAGAAAATATAATGTGAGCATGCTATACTTTACTTCTGGATTGTGCATACATTTGAGATCTCACTGCCAAACTATAACAAATGATACCAAATATATTATGATTTCTCATTTCTCCCCTCAGAGTTGACTATCATGTTTTATCATTAAGGTTTTGATCACTTGGGAGACAACAAACTCCAGAGAAACACAAGCTGAATTATGCATGGTCTTTTGGTTAAAAAGACTGACTCTGGAGCCAGGCTGTCTGGATTCAAATTCCTCCTCCACCACTTACCAGCTGCTGACATTAGGCAACTTAATTAATGATTCCATGTCTCAGTTAATCAACCTGTTATAACACTACCTACACTTCATCAGGTTGTGGAAGTAGTAAATGAGCTAATATTTTAAACCTCTTAAAATAGTGTCTGGCACATGATAAGGATTATATAAATGTTTGTTTTGAAAAAGTTGTCTTCTAGGATACTACCGTCAGTTGGTCAACTAAGAATAATTTACTATTATAGGAAAAAAATGGTGGTCTATATCTCTGAAAATATTCCCTGCTAGATATAATATTTTAATTAATAAAGCCTATCAAGACCTCAGAATAAAACTGATTGCATAATGATGATGTAAGTCATAAAAAATAAACTTTTCTTTTGCATCTTCCTCTCGCGGTTCATATGTCCCCCAAAATTTTAGAGTAATATTCTCTCCCCAAATCTGGAAATCTTTAAAGCACATTGTTTCTCCTTGACAGATGGAGGAGGCTTTGGCCTCTGGCAATACAGAGGACAAGTATCCTGAAAAATCCTTCCAGACAAAACACCAACGTGAGATGGCTTGCAATAAAGAATAAAAACTCTTTAATAAATAGCTAAAAATATGAAAAGTAAGAAGTCCTCAGGGGCCACAGAATGAGGAAGAAGCAGGAGTCTGTGTGATAAATAGGTACTCAAATGACTCCTGCCTACAGGCACGCGCTGGCTCCTGGAAACTAGAGTCTTCCAGCTTAAGGCTACATTGGATGGATCAGACGGAAAACTCGCCACAACACAGCAACACTTACTATAAAGCTAGAATAAGTGTGACTGGTTAGTCATGCTTCAGGTATAGACAACCAGATAAATGGAACAGAAAAGAGTGGCCAGAAATAATACACACATATATGAATATGTGATACATGACAGAGGAATTATTACAAATGAAGGGAAAAGGGGAGTTGTTATAGATTATAAATAGATGATCTAGGGTAATTGAGTATTTTCATCTTTTTTTTAAGACTTTATTTTAGAGAAAGCAAGCACATGAGCTGCGGGGCAGGTGAGGGGGAGAGAGAGAGAGAGAGAACCTCAAGTAGACTCCCCATTGAGCACGGAGCCCAATGTGGGGCTTGATCTCATGACCCTGAGATCATGAACCAAGCTGAAATCACGATCAGACATTTAACCAACTGAGCCACCCAGGAGCCCCAGGTAACTTCATTTTTTAAAAAGCCCTGCCTCCTGCCACAGAATAATGTCCCTTCAAAGTAAATTAAAGACCTATGAGAAGAGCAAACCATAAAGCTTTCGTAAGAGAATATAGGAAAATACCTTCAAGATTTCAGGGGAGGGAAAGAAGATATTTGATATGTAAAAATTACTAACCATAAGGAAAAAATGATAAATTTAACTACATTAAAATTAACTGTTCATCAGAAGACACCTTAGAGAAGGAAATGAGCAACAAAGTGGAAAACGACATTTGTGACACATATAATAGACAAAGAACTGATACAGAGAAGATATAAAGAACTGTTACCTTTGCACCCCTCCCAGGTTGCCAAAATAGTTGAAGCCAAACAATACCAAGTGTTGGTGAGGATGGAAAGCAAAGAAAATTGTCATGCACCACTGATAGGAGTACAAATGGTAAAGCCATTTTGGAAAACAATTTGTTATTGGCTAGAAAAGTGATGATGTATATACTATAGATGAAGGAAAAGAGGAATCTTTTTTTAAAGATTTATTTATTTGTTAGAGAGAGGGGGAGAGAGCACAAGTGGGAAGGGCAGAGGAAGAGGGACATAGAGAATCTCACGCAAATTCCCTGCTGAGGGAGAAGCCCAGCACCATTCTTGATCTCTCAACTCTGAGGTCACGACCCTGAGATCATGATGTGAGATGAAACCAAGAATCAGTTGCTCAAACTACTGTGCCACCAAGGCACCCCGGGGAAGTAGAATCTTAAAAAAACTTTTACCTCCTCAGAATGGCATTGAAAGTATAGATTGCTCTAGGCAATATAGACATTTTAACAATGTTTATTCTTCCGATCCAAGAGCATGGAATGGTCTTCCATCTTTTTGTGTCTTCTTCAGTTTCTTTCATGAGTGTTCTGTAGTTCCTCAAGTACAGATCCTTTACCCCTTTGGTTAGGTTTATTCCCAGGTATCTTATGGTTCTTGGTGCTATAGTAAATGGAATTGATTCTCTAATTTCCCTTTCTGTATTTTCATTGTTAGTGTATAAGAAAGCCACTAATTTCTGTACGTTGACTTTGTATCCTGCCACGTTGCTGAATTGTTGTATGAGTTCTAGTAGTTTGGGGGTGGAGTCTTTTGGGTTTTCCATACAAAGAATCTTATCATCTGCGAATAGAGAGAGTTTGACTTCTTCATTGCCAATTTGGGTACCTTTTATTTCTCTTTGTTGTCTGATTGCTGTTGCTAGGACTTCTAATACTATGTTGAACAAGAGTGGTGAAAGTGGGCATCCTCGTCTTGTTCCTGATCTCAACGGGAAGGCTGCAAGCTTTTTCCCATTGAGGATGATATTTTCTGTGGGTCTTTCATAGATAGATTTGATGAGGTTCAGGAATGTTCCCTCTATCCCTATACTTTGAAGCATTTTAATCAGGAACGGATGCTGGATTTTGTCAAATGCTTTTTCTGCATCAATTGAGAGGACCACGTGGTTCTTCTCTCTTCTATCAGAAGAATAAACATTGTTAAAATGTCTGTACTGCCTAGAGAAATCTATACTTTCAATGCCATTCCAATCAAAATTCTACCGGTATTCTTCAAAGAGCTGGAGCAAATAAATAATCCAAAAATTTGTATGGAATCAGAAGAGACCCCGAATCACAAAGGAAATGTTGAAAAACAATAATAAAACTGGGGGCATCACGTTACCTGATTTCAAGCTTTATTACAAAGCTGTGATCACCAAGACAGCATGGTACTGGCACATAGACCAGTGGAACAGAGTAGAGAGCCCAGATATGGACCCTCAACTCTATGGTCAATTAATCTTCGACAAAACAGGAAAAAATATACAGTGGAAAAAAGTCTCTTCAATAAATGGTGCTGGGAAAACTGGACAGCTATATGTAGAAGAATGAAACCCGACCATTCTCTTACACCGTACACAAAGATAAACTCAAAATGGATAAAAGACCTCAATGTGAGACAGGAATCCATTAGATTCCTAGAGGAGAACATAGGCAGTAATCTCTTCGATATCAGCCATAGCAACTTCTTTCAAGATATGTCTCCAAAGGCAAAGGAAACAAAAGTGAAAATAAACTTTTGGAACTTCATCAAAATCAAAAGCTTCTGCACAGCAAAGGAAACAGTCAAGAAAACAAAGAGGCATCCCACGGAATGGGAGAAAATATTTGCAAATGACAGTACAGACAAAAGGATGATATCTAGGATCTATAAAGAACTCCTCAAATTCAACACACACAAAACAGATAATCATATTAAAAAATGGGCAGAAGATATGAACAGACACTTCTCCAATGAAGACATACAAATGGCTATCAGACACATGAAAAAATGTTCATCATCACTAGCCCTCCGGGAGATTCAAATTAAAACGACATTGAGATATCACCTTATACCAGTTAGAATGGCCAAAATTAACAAAACAGGAAACAACATGTGTTGGAGAGGATGTGGAGAAAGGGGAACCCTCTTACACTGTTGGTGGGAATGCAAGTTGGTTCAGCCTCTTTGGAGAACAGTGTGAACATTCCTCAAGAAATTAAAAATAGAACTTCCCTATGACCCTGCAATTGCACTCCTGGGTATTTACCCCAAAGATATAGATGTCGTGAAAAGAAGGGCCATCTGTACTCCAATGTTTATAGCAGCAATGGCCACGGTCGCCAAACTGTGGAAAGAACCAAGATGCCCTTCAATGGACAAATGGATAAGGAAGATGTGGTCCATATACACTATGGAGTATTATGTCTCCATCAGAAAGGACGAATACCCAACTTTTGTAGCAACATGGACAGGACCGGAAGAGATTATGCTGAGTGAAATAAGTCAAGCAGAGAGAGTCAATTATCATATGGTTTCACTTATTTGTGGAGCATAACAAATATCATGGAGGACAAGGAGTGTTAGAGAGGAGAAGGGAGTTGGAGTAAATTGGAAGGGGAGGTGAATCATGAGAGACTATGGACTCTGAAAAACAATCTGAGGGTTTTGAAGGGGCAGGGAGTAGGAGGTTGGGGTACCAGGTGGTGGGTATTATAGAGGGCATGGATTGCATGGAGCACTGGGTGTGGTGAAAAGAATAATGAATACTGTTTTTCTCAAAATAAATAAATCAATTTAATTTAAAAAAAAAAAAAACTTTTACCTCCTCAAAAGAAGGTACAAAAGTAGGAAAAAATCATATATAAGGACAAAATAAAAACTGTAAAATAAGGTGGAGGAACTAAACCCAAACATGACATAAACCGCATTAAGTATAAAATTCAAATTTAAATATTTAAATTTACCAATAAAGAAATATTATCCTATTGGATTTATAAAAAGTATTCAGCTACATACTACTTACAAGAACATCTATATGATACAAAGATAATACAAAGATACAAAGTTTATATTAATAAAAATATATAGCAGATAAAAACCACACAAAAATAAGTGTGAAGGCCAAAAGAATGATCAAGATTCACTATAACAATAAAATTTTTCATTTAAAACATTTCCAAATATGTATCCTCCTAAGGACACAGTTTCTTAGGGCAGACAAGCCAGCTAGTCACCAAACATGGGACTGAAGTTAAGCTATATCTCTTATCCTCCCCTTAAGCAAGACTATTTACCTAGATCTCACCAGTGGAATATGAGTGTTCAGTTTCCATATCAAAGGGATGGTCCTATACATACACAATCATTTATTTAGTAATTCACATTTATTCAATGATGATTTTGATTGTTTAGAGATACTGAGCTATTAAGACAAAGTCCCAGGACACCTGGGTGGCTCAGTCACTTAAGCGTCTGCCTTCAGCTCAGGTCACAATCCCAGGACCCTGGGATCGAACCCCATATCAGGCTTCCTACTCACAGGGAGCCTGCTTCTCTCTCTTTTCCCACTGCTCGTGTTCTCTCTCAAGCAAATACATAAAATCTTTAAAAAAAGAGAAAATGGACAAAGTCCCAACTCTCAAAGAGTTTCAAGATTCTGAGGACACAAGTATAGAAAGAAGCTATAATGTATTGGAAATATGTACAAAATACTAAAGAGAAAGGAGTGCTGAGTTTACTGGGGAAGTCAATCATGGCTTCCCATCACAGAGGGACTGACACAAGCTGACTAAGGAAGGCAAGTACCATGGCTAGTCTGAAGAAAAGCAAGGAATTCAACATGACCAGAGCACATGACCGTGTGGGGAAATGATCCAATCTAGGGCAGTGGCAAACAGTATGGAAAGGAGAGACTGTTCAGCAATATTGAAGAAGTACATAAAAATGGATGACTTACTGAGCAGTAGGGATAAGGTGACAGGCGGGATCTCTCACAAGCAGACTGCAGTGGCATTACCTGAAAAGGAGATCAGAAAAGTGGTTTATGAAGCAGTTGGGTTTGAATCGGACAAGAATATTTCAACTGAGGATCATTTATATATATTTGGCAGCCAGGACAATGGCTTACTTAAATTTCCTGGAGATTGTTAAAAGTAAAAAAATACAGCATGAAGGATAGTCTAGTTTTTCCCCAGATGCTTAGTGACCTGGTGTTAAATACCAGGAGAATTTGAGGGTTAGGGTCAGGTGACCAAAATTCCAATTATTTGTAAAATTTCTCCTCAATAAACTAGTCAGCAGTCTGAAGAGGTAAAGCATTTCTAAATCTTTGCTACCAGAGTCTCTGGGACATGTTAATCTTTTCTCATAGAACAATCTGGACCAGGAAAAAAGAAAATGCATTTTCTGTTTTAATTTTTACTTAAGACCCAGTGTAGCAGAAGTGTCTACTCTATGTAGAATATTGAACTGTGCTTGGGCTCCATCCTTTGTGGAACCTTCCAAATCAAGCCTGGGAGATGTCCCGGCCAAGTTCCTCCTCACTTCAGCCCCTCTCATGGCCCATGTTCTTCTCCTCAGAGGAAAGTGCCAGAACCATTTTGCATGGAAAGAATAAAAGAACTAACCTATCAGGGAGCTCAAACAGCTCTGTCACCTGAGCAAGCTTGAGATATAAAATCTAAATCTGAGGCAGGCCTCAGTTTATCTTTTAATGGTTCTTGTGTCAGAAGAAGGAACTGAAGGAGGCCCTCTGACAGCCTCCAGGAGCAATGAGCCCCCAAATGAAGGTACGTGGTGAACTTCCTGAGCTCCCTGCTTTCTCACTGTCTCGGAGGTGGTGGGCAAGTCCCTTTCAGAGTCCAGCTGCAGCTTTTGAGTTATGAGCTTTCAGACTTGATTTGACCATTTCTTTTTTCGGACTGGGTCCAGAAATTGGCCTGAGTCACACTAGGTCTGGCTTCCACCTGGACTAGGCCCAGGGTCCGACTGGGAAACTGTACTGAGTCTGAGGTGGGACTAGGTCTCACTTAAGCTGGCAGTGTAAGGCCTCAGGTGAATTTAAAAAAAAAAAAAATTAAGGCTGAATAAGCAGGTTACTCTTATCATAGATAATCTTGAATTGCAATGACCACCATGGAGAACTTTTAACCTAGATAAGCTTATCTATTTATGAGGAGTCCTAGAGAAAAGGGAGTCTCAGCCAAGCACTCTCCATAAAGGGTAGAGGGAAAATTACACCCCCCTCCCCAGCTTCTGTTGACCAGCATGAGATCTACTGGAGGACCCCACTTGCTCCAGAGCCTACAGACAGGATCCTGGGAAAACCGGCAAAAGCCAGAAAGAGGTGAGAATTCTTACCCTATTTAGCTCTCCCAGATCTCTGTCTGTAGGGCCTGGTTGAGAGGGGAAAGTAAAATTTTGCATTTTTCCTTTTGCATTTTGTAATTCACAGTGCCAGGCCAAGAAACATTTGTAAGAATTCTGCCTTTGAACTGTGACTTGTAAATTTGCTTTTGGCTACCCATTGGTTGCTGATCCTTACTCTCCCAGGGCCTGCTATTGCCTTCTTATTTGTCTCATGTTGTGTGCGAAGACCTTGGCTTGGCAACCCTCAGGCTGGGGCCCCAAAACATAAATAGAAATGCAGGTTGCACCCCATTTGGCTGGACAGAAATGTGGGCTGTACTCCATTTGCTCCTGTTATCCCACCACCATTGCCTGCTCTCAGGGCAATTGTCTCAGTCTGTCCTTCTTTGGTTATCTCTGGGAGTGGCTCTGGTTCTTCCAAGGGGAGTGTCTTTTGCACCCTCTTTGGGGATGCCTCTTGAGTCCAGGGGGTTTTGTTCCATTGCTGCCAGGAGTATTTACTATTGTTAGTGGAAGCCTGACCAAGACACTTGAAAACATTTTTCTGTTTTAGTTTTTTAGGTGAAGTAACTCTATGGTCAGAAGTTGGCCGGGGCACCTGGGTGGCTCAGTGGGTTAAGCCGCTGCCTTCAGCTCAGGTCATGATCCCAGAGTTCATCCCAGAGTTCTGGGATCGAGCCCCACATCGGGCTCTCTGCTCAGCAGGGAGCCTTCTTCCTCCTCTCTCTCTCTGCCTGCCTCTCTGCCTACATGTAATCTCTCTCTGTCAAATAAATAATAAATAAAATCTTTAAAAAAAAAAAAAAAGAAGTTGGCCAAATTGGAAGCTGATATTCAGAGCCTAATGGGAATTTATTTTAGACCTTTTCCCCTAAACTAAAATGAAACTGCATACCCAGCGGGAAACATTCTAAAACCTTGTGGAAGGATTTATCAAAACATTCCAAGACACACAACTCTAAATCTAGAACATAGGATCTTTCACTTCTCCATTAATATAAAGAAGCAAACTGAAGATAATATAGTTGGATGGGTGCTGGGTCAGCCTCTGGAGATCCTTCCGGTGGCAATCCAGTTCTTCGAGGAACTAAAAACAACTGTACTTGTCTTAACAAATCTAGTCTTTATAGGAACAGAAATGTGACTCCAGAAACAACTCAAAGCCCACCTGTCCTATTCACCAATCTCAACTCCCCATCAACAGTTCATTTCAAAAGGCCCAAAGATACTGTAAAAACTCTATACTTAGGGAACAAAAATCATCTTGGTGGAACCTGCTTCTTTCTCTGTGCTTTTTGAGATGGAAGTACTCTATTGATTTTCCTAGAAAGCAAGGTAATTCTTATCAGAAGGAGAAAAAAAGAAAAAAGAAAAAGTAAGGTTGTTTTAACAATGAGGGCTGTAAATAGTCTTAAAAATCTCTTACACAGATACTAGTAAAAATCTTTAGCCATCTGTCATCTGAGGGAGTAAACATAACTTATTCCATCTGCCAGAAACACAATTTGAATCCAACTGTTCTTTAAAAAAAAAAAAAAAAAAAAAAAAAGAGTATTGCATTATTGAAGCTGTCTAATGGCTGAAATTGTAAAATAAAAGCTATATCTGTTTGCATTTGTTTGCATGTTCACATATGTATGTATGTTATAAACACAGTTTTTTTTCAACCTCCAGATTGTATTGCCAAAATTGATTTGTAAAGACCTCTATTTCCTTGGCTTAAATACAAACAGGTATTTATATAAATCAAGTATATTCTCAGAAATATGGAAATTAACCAAAATATTTTCTAATTTCATTTGAGGATAATTTTCAATTTAAAAAAAATTTTAACTTCATTAGTTTAACTAAAACAGGCATGTTATTAACATTAATAATAAATTTTTTCCTACCTAGGTTTACTAAAAGTCAAATAAGCTCATTATCTCTGCTACAGACTTTGTCAACAAGAGAGATTAATTTAAAATAATGGTTAGCTATTAAATGTCTCATAAAATTTTCATGACTAATCTGAACATAATTGTTAAGAACAAGTGAATTAAATAGAAATTAAGATAAAAGCTTATAAATGAACTTTCCAATGATAATTATGTTCTATGGTATACCAACTTAAAAAGTTTCCATAATTTTTTTGGTAACTTGAAACTGTAAAGTCATACTGAGAGAAGTTAAATGATGGATATTTATTGAATATCTAGATCATTTCCAAATAAGATAAAGTACTGAAGCATTAATTATTGAATACAAATTTATATTCCTTGGGTTTCTTATTACAAAGGAACTAAAGATATTTGGGTCAATCCGTTAACATATCTTGTGCTACACTCAGTAATTTGAGAGAGAATATAATTCTAGAAATTATGAAATGTATTTATAAATACACCAATCCAGAGAATGCTAATGTAACAGACCTCCACAATTGCTTATTTTTTAGTTTTCACTAAAAATAAAGGATTCTAAGTGTAAGGAATTATAATTCACATATGTAATTAGAACTACTTAGAAATAAGTGTGAAAGGAAAAAATGTGTATGAAAAGTAGGTAAAGATAGTAAAATGAATGATTGTTTCAGAATGATAAAAAAAAGAAAAACTACAATAAATCTGAATGGATATAAATAGTCATAAAAATTTTGTTGGGAAAAGAATTGTGCGTGTGGTCAAGCTGGCTAAGATTAAAATGGACTTAGTTAAGTTTTAAAATGAGTTTTTAATATCAAAAGTACACTGGTGCAAAATTAGGATTTGGTTTTCTCTCTGTTAGAAAGACAGTTTTTTATTATTATTATTATTATTGGTCTGCTCTTGATAAGAGATTGTGAAAGGTTTTGTTTTGTTGTTTTATGGGTGCACATTATTGATAAATAAATATTCTAAAAAATTGTATGAAATTCCTAAAAATCTGATATGCCCTGATATAATGTTAACAGTAATATTACAGTTATTATCTTAAAATATTATATATCAAAGAAATAATCAAATTTCCTTGTCAATTCCCTTTTAATGAACTCTTGTTAGATCTTTAACCCTGGGCATTTAAAAATCTTTCATCATTTATAGTTCTTATTTTACTCTGATACTGTTTTTTTTTTTATTAATTTCTTTTCAGCGTAACAGAATTCATTGTTTATGCACCACACTCAGTGCTCCATATGTGCCCTCCATAATACCCACAACCTGGCTCCCCCAACCTCCCACTCCCAGCCCCTTCAAAACTCTCAGATTGTTTTTCAGAGTCTATATAGTCTCTCATGGTTCATCTCCCCTTCCAATTTCCCTTAACTCCCTTTTTTAAGTGACATTCATAGAAAGGACCCTACCAAGGACACCTGACCACTGACAATGCTGCCAAATTACAAAGTGTCAAAAGTCGGGTCAATATTTCACTACTGGGTGGCTCAGTCCATGAAGCGTCTGCCCTCTGCTCAGGTCATGATCCCCAGGGTCCTCAGATCAAGTCCCCCATCTGGCTTCTTGCTCAGCGGAGAGCCTGCTTCTCCCTCTGCCAGCAGCTCCCCCTGCTTGTGCCCTCTCTCTCTATCTCTGTCAAAATAAATAAATACGATCTTAACAAAAATATTTCACTACTGAAGGACGCTCCAATTGACATCTGGTCTTATGCAAATACTGAAGACCTCGAAATCAAACTCACCAGGGAGAGGAACAGCGGACCTCGATGCAGACTTCTTCCTCGCAAGATGTGGAACAAGAACATCTCTTCCTAGTACTCCTGACCACCCTTTTCCCAATTCTTATACAGGAAGATCATTATGATTCTTTTGTCTACCTTTTCCTTGCTCTGGCCTGGGAAGAGAATGCCACTGTTCGCGTATCTTGGGCCATTTGCAAAACAGGATCATCCAACTTCGTCTCGTGATGGTGATCCAGTAGTTCTGCCCATCACAAACTTCTCCCTGATTTCCAATACTTCAATTTCTCCAGAACAAACTCAGACCCTTCTCTACCATGTCCAGCTCCCTAACCCCGTGGGTCCATTTTCTTATCTGTAGTTAACAATCCCAAACCTGAGAAACTTGGCATCCAGGATCTATACAATGAAAGGGACACAAGGCAAGGGTGGTCTACAGCCCCTTATATTTTACAGGCCTCCACCGCCATTTCCTTTTCAGTAGTGAACCACAGATCCAAATGGGAATGGCCAGGAGACATTTATGATCAAAATCACCCCCTTTTTTTTTTCCAGAACTGTACTGCCTGGATAGAGTAAGTGCAAATTGAAGCTAAATGATCAGGAACTCAAAGATGTTGCAGAATCTGCTGCCCAACAAAAATCCCCACACTCTGGCCAAAGTTTTTCATGATAATAGGATAGCCCTTAATTGTCTCTTAGCTAAGCAAGGAGATGTCTGCTGTGACCAAGAGCATTTGCTGCACTTAGATGAACATTTCTGGGGAAGTTGATACCCAGCTCCGTAAGATCACTGACCAAGCCAGTTGGCTTATAAAAGTGACTCCTTCAAAAAGGTTTTTCTTTGATTTATCTGAGTCTGAATGGTTTGGGTCCTGGGGACCATGGCTGTAAAGTGCACTCCACACACTAGGAATGATCCTGCCCATAATAAACATAGTGGTCTCCCTGGTGCACTGTATTCTCTCAAAAGACTCAAATGAACGCTCACAGCTGCTAACCACCAAACACATGACCTCCCCAAGAATAGAATATCATAAAAGGAACAAAGAGAATGACCAACTTAAAGAATGTGAACCCAACAGTGTGACCTGGCAGTGACACAGATTTAGCAGAAAGCACAAGAACTCCAGAGTGGTAGCTGAGAATCGAGCTAAGACCTTAGGTTTTTGTTTTGTTTTGTTTTGTTTTGTTTTTTAAAAGATTTTTATTTGTTTATTTGACAGACAAAGATCACAAGTAGGTAGAGAGTCAGGCAGAGAGAGAGAGAGGAGGAAGCAGGCTCCCCCCTGAGCAGAGAGCCCAATGTGGGGCTCGATCCCAGGACCCCGAGATCATGACCCGAGCTGAAGGCAGAGGCTTTAACCCACTGAGCCACCCAGGTGCCCCAGACCTTAGGTTTTTATCAAGTCTCAGACTGAGTCCAGTCAAAGGTATGGAATTATTTAAAAAAAAAAAAGCCCCAAAATAGAATTATGTTAAGCCCCACATCACCATACTAAGACTTAATTACAGTTTTGGCTCTTCCAGAAATGGCATTTTAAACCGGTCCATCAGGAGACCCCTGATGAGCACCAGGCAGGTTATCTGCCAGACAGATCCTTGCCATTCCCTAAAGGAAAGGAACCTTGCAATAATCAACCTGGTTTTCATCGAGTATAACCTGCTGCTGCCTTCTGCCTACAAGTCTTACACTTTGTAAAGCTCCTCGGAGTTTCTCTCTATTGGCTATATTGTATGCTGTCTGATATGAATCAATTTTTGCTCAAATAAGCACTTAAAAACTTTAACATGCCTCAGTTCATCTCTTAACTGAAACACATACACCACCACCACCTTGAGCCGCCTGGAGCTTTAAATTTGTAGTGACTTCATTCTTCTACTTAGGTCCGCAGCTCTTCATGGGAAGCACCTGCCACGCAGCCCCATAGCAAGGGATGGTAATAGTCTCCCCGTTGTTAATAGTCCCAAGGGGGTTCCCTACCCCCCCCCCCCACCCCCACCAGTGAATGTTCTCTCCACCTTCCCCACTACATATACCTTGTGTTTCCTGCTCAGATCTTGAGCAATAGAACCTGTGTGAAAATGCACTTCACCAAAAAGAATGAAACAAAGCTGAACTAGGTCTCTGTTCATGAAAGGGCATGGTTCATTTTCTTGACCAGCCAATGTATAGAAAGAACTCAAGCTTCTGTCTCCAAGAGGATGAGACACAGAATAGGCATGTTTTGATGAATGCATAAGTAAAATGAGTTTGCTGAGTGCTCACGGTGGTGAACCTGAAGCAGCTGGGGATAGCAAGAAGAGCAGCAGCTGGGAGAAGGGACTTCCCAAAAGCAAATGGGAAAGTAGGGAACCATTTATTTTGACTCCCGCAGAATACCAAAGACAGGAATTAATTCATCACTCTGCAGTTTTGCCTGGGGCTAAATTTATTTATCCCTTAACACTTCTTAACTTTTTAAAAAGATTTATTTATTTATTTATTTATTTATTTGAGAGAGAGCACTGGGACTCAGGGCAGAAAGAGAAGCAGTCTCCCTGTGCTGAATAGGGACCCCAAGTCGGGTGTTTGATCCCAGAACCCTAAGATCATGCCCTAAGCTGAAGGCAGACACTTAACCTACTGAGACACCCAGATGCCCCTCCACTGATTTTTTAACTCAGTATCCAATGATTTCAATTAATAAAAATTATTGTTTTTTTAATTAACATATAGAGTATTATTTGCCCCAGGGGTACAGGTCTGTGAATCACCAGGTTTACACACTTCCCAGCGCTCACCATAGCACATACCCTCCCCAATGTCCATAACCCAATCACTCCATCCCTACTCCCCAACCCCCCAGCAACCTTCAGTTTGTTTTGTGGGATTAAGAGACTCTTATGGTTTGTCTCCCTCCCAATCCCATCTTCTTTCATTTTTTCCCTCCCTACCCCCTATGACCCCCCGCCCTGCCTCTCAAATTCATCATATTAGAGAGATCATTTAATAGTCTTTCTCTGACTGACTTAAAAGTATTGCTCTTTTTAAACTACTTTATTTTTTTCTTAAACTAAGAGCTTAATGTTTTATTATATGTATTTCCTAAGTAAAGATCAAAATTCACTTTCTCCCCAGTGACTGTTTCCCAGATTAATATACCTACATAGAAAAGTAAGCTAGGGTATAGGTATAGATCAGCTATTACACATTCTATCTGATAAACTATTTTCAACTTGCATCTCATGCCACCTAGTGTTATAATTTGGTTTTACAACTTGACACTACTAAGGATTAGGATTTCACATCTGAAAAACACAACTTCAAATTTTTGGATTCCTATTTAACGATTCTAAGGAAATTTCTCATACTATCCATCAAAAGTCTTCCACAGAGTGGTACTGGATAAATATCTGCATTTTGTTTCTGTTTTGTTTTGTTTTAAGAATTAAAGCTTATTAGGGGTGCCTGGGTGGCTCAGTCGTCGTGCATCTGCCTTCAGCTCAGGTCAATCCTTCAGCTGCCTTCAGTTCAATTCCAGGGTCCTGGGATTGAGCCCCTCCTCAGGCTATCTACTCAGCCGGAAGCGTGTTTCTCCCTCTTCCACTCCCCCTGCTTGTATTCCCTCTCTCTCTCTCTCTCTCTGTGTCAAATAAGTAAATAAATAAATATCTTTTTAAAAAGGAATTAAAGCTAATTAAAAGTAAATGAAAAATAAAAACATTTGTGGAGCGCATGGGTCGCTCAGTCAGTTAACCTTTTGCCTTAGGCTCAGGTCATGATCCTAGGGTCCTGGGACTGAGTCTCACATTGGGCTCCCTGCTCAGCAGGGAGTCTGCTTCTCCCTCTGCTCCCTACTCATGCTCTCTCTCTCTCGCTCTCTGTCTCTCTCTGTCCCTCAAATAAAATATCTTTTTTAAAACTTCCATTAAATTTAAAAAATTTTTTTCATTAATAAAGCACAAACTTTTGTCCTAGGACTCTATCTACCTCCTTTCTTCCCTTAGTGCAAGACCAAGAGCCATTCAAGTAAACTGAAAGCAAACTTGTTTGAAATAATTATGACAAATGTCTCTGAGCTGCCTCTACCACAATTTTCTTGTTACAGTGAAGAATTCTCCAGGTCTCCTGACAAACTATTATCAGCCCCCCTTTCATTTAATAAATTACTAAAAAGGTCTAAATCTGATTCTTTGATTGAGAGCAGAAGCGCACTTTTTCTTTTTCTATGTACAACAACAATTTTTGAAATTTAACAAATTCTTATTTTGTGCAAGGTACTGTTCTAGTTAATGAATTCAGATGGAAAAACAGACACAATTTCTGCTTTAAGTTATTAATTATATTCTTGAATACTCTTAGAATTATAGACTGGTGGGGCGGGCTCAACCACCACCATCTGCCTTTGGCTCACGTCATGATCCTGCGATCCAGGGATCCAGCCCTACATAGGGTTCCCTGCTGGGCTGGAAGCCTGCTTCTCCCCTCACACTACCCCTGTTTGCGTTCCCTCTCTTTCTGTCTCTCTCTCTCTCCGTCAAACAGATAAATAATATCCTTACAAAAAGAAGAAAAAAAGACTTGTATAGTTGGAAGATATCTTAGAGATAAGTTCATCCAACCGAGTTGTTTCATTTGTAGTTCATTATTTAACAAACAGGAAGACATACGCACAACTGGTGAAAATAGAAATGCACAAAAGCCTATCTCTGAGTAGTCACAATGCTTTGAGTTTATAACAAAATTATATTTTTAACCATATCTGGTCCTTATTATACAAGAATAAACCCTGAATGTGGACTCCAAGCCACAGACTGCCAATTCCCATCCCTGCCTTACACTGGTCCCATCTGTATTGGACTCCTGCCGGCCACCAGCCTAGGCTCTTCCCTGTGAATCTATATACTTTCCTAATCTGTCCCCAGCACTAGGTATTATGCCTGAGTAGGGCCCTAATGTCCCCGTGATTCCTGCTAGTCCTCCCATAGTTGTGGGGTCAGATTCTGCTTCCTATGACTTAAGGGGATCTCCTGATGAGCCAAGAAGAATTCCTGCAACTCTTGAGTTTGAATGATACTGACCTACTCAGCTTGTGAATCCATTTACCAAATCCTGATACTGATACTTCACAAACCACACTGTTTCTTGAGTTTTCCCCATCAAGACCAGCCGTTGCACTTAGAGCAATAACTTCGATTCCATTTAATTTTCCATTGGCTTTTCAGTGTAATTTAGCTCAATCATATTATGAGATTTGCAAGGCATCGGCATAGAGGTGATAACAGAAGTTAAAACAGTGAACACCATAGCCCAGGGATACAATGTAAAGAAACAGGAAGAGAAAATGCTCAGTATCTCTTTGGGAGCCCATCCTTCTCCCATTCTCAGGCCATGTGCTTCAGAAAGGGATAACGTCCAAAATCCCAATTCCGGGAGTGGGTATGTGAGCCAGGCCCGGTGATTCGAAGTCCTCCCTTCCCTTGGCGGTAGTGATTGATTCAAGGATGATGACAGAACCCAGGCAAGCCAGTAAAGTATACCTCACACATCTACAAAGCTATCAGAAGAGGGGCATTCTTTTTTCCCCAGGACAAAATGATAACGTAAGCCTAAAATTGTGAGTGGTCAACTTTGCGTCTACATGGGACCTCCCCTATGGAGGAATATACGGCTGACAGAGTCTACTGAAAAGATTAACGGCTATGAATCAGGCCCACTGTTATGTTCTTGTTACTGCTTATATTGGTATGAGTTGGGTTTGGGTTCCTAGGAACTGAGTACAGAAGCTCAATTAGCACCCATTTTGTTGCTGTTGTTGTGACATATGAAAAACAAGAATCAATGAAATAAATAACATAGGAATGGCCAAAAATATAAAGAAAAGCAAGGAAGCTAAATGAAGCTAAGAAAAATGAGATAGGGTTATATATATAGGATGGATCAGCAAAGTCAAATGTCAAAGAAATGTCATGAGGTCATATGGTATGAAGGTAAAGAAAAATTACTGGATGTGATAATGACAAGATAACAGGTTACTTCTGAGATAAAAGAGCTATGGAGATGAGACAGTAGGAGAAGGGTTCGGAGCACTCCTTCTCTGCTATAAGAGAAAAAGAAAGTTTACATAAAAAGTAAATACAATTTGGGGCACATGGGAGGCTCAGTTGGTTAAACATCTGACTCTTGATTTTGGCTCAGGTCATGATCCTGGGATCCAGCCCCAAGTCAGTCTCTACACTCAGTGGGGAGTCTGCTTGAGAATCTCTCCTTCTTCCTCTACCCCACTGCTCCCCCACTAGTGCATTCTCTCTCTCTCTAAAATAAATGAATAAGGGGCGCCTGGGTGGCTCAGTGGTTTAAAGCCTCTGCCTCCAGCTCAGGTCATAGTCTCAGGGGCCTGGGATCGAGCCCCACATCAGGCTCTCTGCTCAGCAGGGCGCCTGCTTGCTCCTCTCTCTGCCTGCCTCTCTGCCTGCTTGTGATCTCTGTCTGTCAAATAAATAAAATCTTTAAAAAAATAAAATAAAATAAAATAAATGAATAAATCTCTTAAAAAATTAAATACAATTTGAAGTTTAAAAAAAACACAGAGAACATGAGAGAATTTACATTTTATAGGGCCTGTATGTTCAGTGAATGAATCAGAAAATATTCTACTAATTAAAGAGCATGTTAGATGTGAAAGAATTCACAAATATATGGGTTTGATGCATTGATCATGGATAATGAAAGAGGAAACAAAAGAGAAGATCATTAGAGATTATGAAAAGAACATAATTGCATGTCCTTAAATTCAAAAGATATTTTAAATCAAAACCCATTGGAGCAAAATCTAGTATCTTGCATAAGAATAAAAAGGGATTTTATATCCTGACACTTTACTGAATTCCTGTATAAGTTCTAGCAGTTTTGGCTTGGAGTCTTTTGGGTTTTCCACATATAGTATCATATCATCTGCGAAGAGTGATAATTTGACTTCTTCTTTGCCGATTTGGATGCCTTTAATTTCCTTTTGTTGTCTGATTGCTGAGGCTAGGACCTCTAGTACGATGTTGAATAGCAGTGGTGATAATGGACATCCCTGCCGTGTTCCTGACCTTAGCGGAAAAGCTTTCAGTTTTTCTCCATTGAGAATGATATTTGCGGTGGGTTTTTTCATAGATGGCTTTGATGATATTGAGGTATGTGCCCTCTATCCCTACACTTTGAAGAGTTTTGATCAGGAAGGGATGTTGTACTTTGTCAAATGCTTTTTCAGCATCTATTGAGAGTATCATATGGTTCTTGTTCTTACTTTTATTGATGTGTTGTATCACATTGACTGATTTGCGGATGTTGAACCAACCTTGCAGCCCTGGAATAAATCCCACTTGGTCGTGGTGAATAATCTTTTTAATGTACTGTTGAATCCTATTGGCTAGTATTTTGTTGAGTATTTTCACATCTGTGTTCATCAAGGATATTGGTCTATAGCTCTCTTTTTTGGTGGGATCCTTGTCTGGTTTTGGGATCAAGGTGATGCTGGCCTCATAAAATGAGTTTGGAAGTTTTCCTTCCATTTCTATTTTTTGGAACAGTTTTAGGAGAATAGGAATTAGTTCTTCTTTAAATGTTTGGTAGAATTCCCCCGGGAAGCCGTCTGGCCCCGGGCTTTTGTTTGTTTGGAGATTTTTAATGACTGCTTCAATCTCCTTACTGGTTATGGGTCTGTTCAGGCTTTCTATTTCTTCCTGGCTCAGTTGTGGTAGTTTATATGTTTCTAGGAATGCATCCATTTCTTCCAGATTGTCAAATTTATTGGCGTAGAGTTGCTCATAGTATGTTCTTATAATAGTTTGTATTTCTTTGGTGTTAGTTGTGATCTCTCCTCTTTCATTCATGATTTTATTTATTTGGGTCCTTTCTCTTTTCTTTTTGATAAGTCGGGCCAGGGGTTTATCAATTTTATTAATTCTTTCAAAGAACCAGCTCCTAGTTTCGTTGATTTGTTCTATTGTTTTTTTGGTTTCTATTTCATTGATTTCTGCTCTGATCAATGCACAGAAATCAGTTGCATTTCTCTACACCAACAGCAAGACAGAAGAAAGAGATATTAAGGAGTCAATCCCATTTACAATTGCATCCAAAACCATAAGATACCTAGGAATAAACCTAACCAAAGAGACACAGAATCTATACTCAGAAAACTATAAAGTACTCATGAAAGAAATTGAGGAAGACACAAAGAAATGGAAAAATGTTCCATGCTCCTGGATTGGAAGAATAAATATTGTGAAAATGTCTATGCTACCTAAAGCAATCTACACATTTAATGCAATTCCTATCAAAGTACCATCCATCATTTTCAAAGAAATGGAACAAATAATTCTAAAATTTATATGGAACCAGAAAAGACCTCGAATAGCCAAAGGGATATTGAAAAAGAAAGCCAACGTTGGTGGCATCACAATTCCGGACTTCAGGCTCTATTACAAAGCTGTCATCATCAAGACAGCATGGTACTGGCACAAAAACAGACACATAGATCAATGGAACAGAATAGAGAGCCCAGAAATAGACCCTCAAATCTATGGTCAACTAATCTTCGACAAAGCAGGAAAGAATGTCCAATGGAAAACAGACAGCCTTTTCAATAAATGGTGCTGGGAAAATTGGACAGCCACATGCAGAAAAATGAAATTGGACCATTCCCTTACACCACACACAAAAATAGACTCAAAATGGATGAAGGACCTCAATGTACGAAAGGAATCCATCAAAATCCTTGAGGAGAACACGGGCAGCAACCTCTTCGACCTCTGCCGCAGCAACATCTTCCTAGGAACAACGCAAAAGGCAAGGGAAGCAAGGGCAAAAATGAACTATTGGGATTTCATCAAGATCAAAAGCTTTTGCACAGCAAAGGAAACAGTTAACAAAATCAAAAGACAACTGACAGAATGGGAGAAGATATTTGCAAACGACATATCAGATAAAGGACTAGTGTCCAGAATCTATAAAGAACTTAGCAAACTCAACACCCAAAGAACAAATAATCCAATCAAGAAATGGGCAGAGGACATGAACAGACATTTCTGCAAAGAAGACATCCAGATGGCGAACAGACACATGAAAAAGTGCTCCATATCACTCGGCATCAGGGAAATACAAATCAAAACCACAATGAGATATCACCTCACACCAGTCAGAATGGCTAAAATCAACAAGTCAGGAAATGACAGATGCTGGCGAGGATGCGGAGAAAGGGGAACCCTCCTACACTGTTGGTGGGAATGCAAGCTGGTGCAGCCACTCTGGAAAACAGCATGGAGGTTCCTCAAAATGTTGAAAATAGAACTGCCCTATGACCCAGCAATTGCACTATTGGGTATTTACCCTAAAGATACAAATGTAGTGATCCAAAGGGGCACATGCACCTGAATGTTTATAGCAGCAATGTCCACAATAGCCAAACTATGGAAAGAACCTAGATGTCCATCAACAGATGAATGGATCAAGAAGATGTGGTATATATACACAATGGAATACTATGCAGCCATCAAAAGAAATGAAATCTTGCCATTTGCAACAACATGGATGGAACTAGAGCGTATCATGCTTAGCGAAATAAGTCAAGCAGAGAAAGACAACTATCATATGATCTCCCTGATATGAGGAAGTGGTGATACAACATGGAGGCTTAAGTGGGTAGAAGAAGAATAAATGAAACAAGATGGGATTGGGAGGGAGACAAACCATAAGTGACTCTTAATCTCACAAAACAAACTGAGGGTTGCCGGGGGGAGGGGGTTTGGGAGAAGGGGGTGGGATTATGGACATTGGGGAGGGTATGTGCTTTGGTGAGTGCTGTGAAGTGTGTAAACCTGGTGATTCACAGACCTGTACCCCTGGGGATAAAAATATATGTTTATAAAAAATAAAAAATTAAAAAAAAAAATTAAAAAAATATAAAAAAAGAATAAAAAGGGAGAGCAGGTTGTGAAGACATTGACCTGCCTAGCAAACAAACAGGGGCAGATTCAACATTCAAAAAAAATTAGCACAGGGGTGCCTGGGTGGCTCAATGGGTTAAGCATCTGCCTTCAGCTCAGGTCATGAGCCCAGGGTCCTGGGATTGAGCCCTGCATTGGGCTCCCTGCCCAGTGGGAAGCCTGCTTCTCCCTCTCCCACTCCCCATGTTTGTCTTCCTTCTCTCGATGCATGTCTCTTTCTGTCAAATAAATAAATAAACAAATCTTTTTTAAAAATCCATATTCACACAAAAAGTTGGTCTAAAGAGCCTACTATATGCTAAATACTATAGATAACTGGGGATTCAACAGAAAACCAACTAGAAACATCCTTACTCATACGGAACTTTCATTCTAGCAGGGGAAACAAACCATAAGGCATACAAGGTAATATCTAATGTAATGTCAGGTAGCGAGAATCCTGGAGTTCAAGGATGAAAACCACACCTGGGTAAGAGGATAAAAAGTGTCAGGAAAAGGGAAAGTTTCTCCAAGATGGCAAAGGAGTAGCTAGCTCAATAAGTAAGGTAGAGGACCATGTAAAACCTGGCAAATGTGCAGTCTATACAGAACAAACAGCAAATATGAAAAGTGCAGAAATAGGGAGGGACTTGGCATGTTTGAGATGCAGCTAAAAAGTCATGTGGCTGGAGTACCTAGAAAAAGAGGTTGAAAACGTAGCCAGAGCCCAGGTCACGAAGAACCTTATAGGTGAGAAGTTTACTCTCTGTATCATACGGAGGGTTCCAAACAGAAAAATGGCATAGTATCCATCATGTGTCAAAAGGCTTGAGCTGCTATATGTATGTAGAGGTAGGAGATACATGGAAAATCTCTGTCTCTTCCACTCAATTTTGCCATGAACCTAAAATTTAAAAAAAAAAAAGTCTATTTAAATGTTTAGAAATATATAAAAATATATATACACTTTTATATATGCATAAATATATATAATATTCTTCATATTATTTATATATATGTATATATATATGTGTGTGTGTGTATATATATATAGATCTCTCTAAGATATAAAGTAAAATAAAGACAGAACAGGGGTGCCTGGGTGGCTCAGTAGGTTAAGTGTCTGCCTTCTGCTCAGGTCATGATCCCAGGGGCCTGTGATCAAACCCTGAGTCAGGTTCCCTGCTGACCCAGAAAATCTGCTTCTCCCTCTCCCCCTGCCCCTGCCCCTGTTCCTGTTCTCTCCCTCTCCCTCTCTTTCCCTGTATCTCTCATGTGCATGCTCTTTCTAATAAATAAATAATTTTTTAAAAAATAAATAAAGTAAAATAAAGGGAGAATTAACATCCTAGAAAACAAAAACAGGAATGGATTTCCCTGGTCACAGCATGAAGAAAGGACACCAATGAGGAGATTGCTACAGAAACTGAGTCAGAAATGGAGGTTTGATATGTGGATGTGAACCCAGGCAATAAGCAGCAATGGGATATAGACATCATTACCATCGAGATGATGTTGAAAACCATGGGACTGGGTTGAGAAAGTGTAGAGGGAGAGAAGGTCTGAGGACTGGGTTGGGGTAATCCTTCATCTGAGAAGAAGACCTCTGAAAGTAACAAAGGATTAAACAAAGATGGGGAGGTGGGGAGGGAATGCAAAAGGAATTCAAATAATTCTGAGTCTTTCATTTCCAATTAGCAAGTCTCTTAAGAAAACCAGGAGTTGACTTTATATGCTATAGCAATCATATTATCACTGGCAGAAAACCATTGGGATCTTGTCTATGACAGTGGTTATAAAAGTTCAGATGAGCTATATGGTAAGAAGTGATGTAGAATTGACTTGTGCCAACTATGCCATTAACCACAATTCTTTGCAGTTGCTTCTCTCTATTTGTTTTAAAAGTCCTCTTTCACACCTCCGGCTGTTTATTCACCATAGTACTGACAGGTGTTTATTATATGTCATTATCCCTGATGTGAAAACTTAAAATGGATCCACTGCCCTTAGGAATAATGGACTCTTCAAAATCGTTTCATGATATAAACAGATAAATAATCCCCTTCACAATTAGTTCTATTCACAATGACCAAGAGGTGGAATCAAGCCAAATGTTCATTGACAGATGAATGAATAAGTAAAATACAATATATATAAATATATATGTATTATGCAGCCTTAAAAAGATAAGAAAATTTTGTTACATGCTCTAAAATGGGTAAACCTTGGGGCATTATGCCAAGCCAAATAGGCCAGTCACAAAAGAACAAATATTATAGGGATGCCTGGGTGGCTCATTCAGTTAAGCCTCTGCCTTTGGCTCAGCTCATGATCTCGGGGTCCTGGGATCAAATCCCACATTGGGCTCCTTGCTCAGCAGGGAATCTGCCTCTCTCTCTCTGCCTGCCCCTCCCCCTGCTTGTGCTTTCTATATCTCTCTCTCTCTCTCTCTCTGGCAAATAAATAAATAAAAGACTTTTTTTTAAAGAACAAATATTGTATAATTCCACTCATACAAAGTGCCTAAAATAGTCAAAATCATATAAACAGAAAGTAGAAAGTTGGTTGCCAAAAAGCTGGGAAGAAGAAGGAGGAAAAATTAGTGCATAGTAGATGTTCAGTTTCAGATTTGCAAGATGAAGAAGTTCTACAAATCTGTTGCACAGTGATGTGAATGAATATACTTAACACTACTAAACCATACACTTAAAAAGGGTTAAGATGGTTAATTTAACATTATGTATTTTTGCAACAATGAAAAGTAATAATAACCCCCTTCACGCTGGCATTGGTTCTTAGAATAAAACAAGATTACAGGTTTCCTTGCTTCCAACATTGACAGGTAAATTTTCTTATCCATCGGCCCCTATATTAGTCTGACCAGGCTGCTATATCAAAATACCACACATCAGGTGGCATTAAAAAAAAAAATTTATTTCTCACAGTTCTGGAGACTAGGAAGTTTGAGATCAAAGTTCCTGGGGATTTGGTTCCTGGTGAGATCCCTCTTTCTGGATTGCAAAGAGCCACCTTCTCACTAAGTCCTCACATGGCAGAGAGAGGAAGAGAATGAGATTTCTGGTGTCTCCTCTTCTAAGGACACTAAACCTATTGGATTTAGGCCCCAACTTTATGACCTCGTTTAACCGTAATAACGTCTTTATCCCAAATAGAGTCACACTGAAGGTTAAAGCCTCAACACATGAATTTTGGGGAGACACAACCAGTCCACAGCAGCCCCATTGATTGTTACATAAAATTCTCTTAGAGGTGTGTACACGCACACACGTGTAGTTCTTTGAGTATATGGTTACAGAACAAATATAATTCCTGGAGCTGAGGTTTTAAATTTGCTGATACAAACACCAACAAAATTTATCATACAATCACAGATAAACTAATTCATGACCGTAATTTTAATGTGACAAAGAACTGAAAATGGGGCTCCTGGGTGGCTCAGTCAGTTAAGTGTCCGGCTCTTGATTTCCACTCAGGTCATGATCTTGGGGTCGTGAGATGGAGCCCTATGTCAGGCTCCATGCTGGGTGTGGAACTGGCTTAAGATTCACTCCATCCCTCTCCCACCCCTCCACTTTCTCTCTTTTTAAAAATAGTAATAATAATGTTAAAGAAAAAAGTAAGATACACCTGTCTGACCCTTCCCTTTAGAAAATGAAGTTCAAGGGGCACCTGGGTGGCTCAGTGGGTTAAAGCCTCTGCCTTCGGCGCAGGTCATGATCCCAAGGTCCTGGGATCTAGCCCCACATCAGACTCTCTGCCGGTGGGGAGCCTGCTTCCCCCTCTCTGTCTCTGCCTGCCTCTCTGCCTACTTGTGATTTCTGTCAGATAAATAAATTTAAAAAAAAAAAAGAAAGAAAGAAAGAAAATGAAGTTCAATTCAATAGCCACAGAAGATAAGACCTTAGATAAATGACAAAAGAAATAAGCAAAAAACTTCATTTCATTCAATAATTTGTCATCATCTTTTCTATGGACTTCCATTTCTCTTTGAAGAAAATGGCTAATCTTCCCAACAAAACGTCTTTTTAAGAAGGTATAATGAATGCTTATCACAGCCATATTTTGAGTTTTCTCTGGTCCATCCACTAAACTTTCAATAAACCACAAAATGGACAGTGTATGAAGGAAAATGGAATTCACAAAACTTGACTGTATGGTCTTCAAAAGAAAGGATAAGTCTTGTTTAGCACTGTTGTATTTCCATGGCTAGCAGCATGCCTAGCAGATGATGGTAGATCAGTCTATCAACTATGTATCTATACATACCTACATACATGTATTTATTTATGACATCAATTAAGGAATGAAAAACATGAAGGAGTTACTGATAACTGATTCATACTGGTAACTCATTAATTAGATAATCTACCTCTGTTTGAAGTTCAACTATGATATGGCATCACAATTATAGGACCATATTTTATAAAGGTTATATCTGTTAACTCTCATTTGTTGTTATATTTTTACTTTGTTCTAAAATGTACCCATGACATACCAAAGATAACAACATGGTGAATTAGAGCTGAAAAACATCAGGTGATGAGAGGTTATTTACAAATCTCGCAGTTTCCCAAGGATTCTGAGTACATTGAAATGTCCCGTGTTCCCAGGAAACTATTAGCATCACAAGAATTAAAGCACTAATCTGTGACATTTGACCCTCACTGACTCTAGTCCATCAATGCCAATATGCATCAAAATGCTTTAATTGACCCCAGAATGCTCTAGAAAATAATAGACTCTTCCATGCTCAGGGGCTTAGAAAATATAAACTGATCTACTTCGGAGTTTTACAATGCCTGTTTGCATAATAAAAACTTTAAGAAATCCCAAATTAATTTTTTAACCTGTGTTTAATTTTGTTAACTCCTGTGATTCAGATTATCTGTTAGCAACTCAGTACCATGCCTTGCTCTCTTGTGGAGCAGGGACTAAGAACCTGGGAATACTACTACCAGAATCTCTATAATCTACCAGGGAAGGGCACTCACATGAGACTGGCAAGGCAAAAGAGAGACAGAAGTAACTGTCTTGCTCCATGATCAGTGTGGGCAGATGCATGAGCACTGAAGATATAAATCCCTAAGAGTTTCACTACAAATCACCCATTTCTCTTTGAGGACCTCAGGCAGTAGTAAAAGGAAACATCATCATCATCATCATCATCATATAAAACATTTATGAGTTCACTATGTACCATCATTTTCTAAAGATTTTATAAGCACTAACTCATTTAACCCTCACAACAACCCTTTGGGGTAGGTCTTATTATTTAGTTGATAGCTACTAATATTTATTATAGTGGAAATTAAAACTGAGAATTTCATTCATTTTAGAATGAATGTTTTAAGAAATTCATGTAAAAAATGATAAAGTTAATAAATATAAACACGGGGGTGCCTGGGTGGCTCAGTCAGTTGAGCATCTGCCTTGGGCTTAGGTCATGATTCTGATGAAGTTCTAGAATATAGGTGAGGTTCAGCGGGGTAAGTTCCAGAGCCGATGACCAAGAAAGAATTCTTAAGACATCTTTGGTGCAAAATGGTGGCTTATTAAAGCACAGGGACAGGACCCGTAGGCAGAAAGAGCTGCTACCCCAGGTTGTGAGGGGTAGCAGGTTAGGTACCATGCGGGGGAGGGGGGGAGTAAGGAAAAGGGAGGTTTCAACAGAACTTTCATATGCTAAAGAGGACCTACAAGATACTGGATACCAGAGGCCTTGCCATTGCCAAGGTCACTTCACCCTCTAGCAAGGTATTAACGTTAAGATAGTTGGGAGAGTCCTAAAGAATGTCCCATAAGTCCCACTCAGGAGTAGGGGTGATGGAAGATTGTAGGGTGTTAGCTTTTGCTTTGTCTTCAGCCAGCCTTCTGTACCCTCACCAAGCCCAGGTTCCTGGGATCAGCCCACATGCAGCTCCTGCTTAGTCTGCTTCTCCCTCTACCCCTCTGGACTTAACCCCACCACAACTCATGCTCTCTCAAATAAACCAAATATTTTTAATAATAAATACATGAACACAAATTATACACAATATATAACCATAATTACATTTTCCAAACAAACAAAAACGTAGTGAGGTGAGTGCTATTGTTTCACGTTTTTAACAAATCTCTATAGCAGATGACTTAGTAAAAGAGAGTTATAGCCTCACATCTATTTCTGCATTCAATCTGTTGCAATATGGTGTTAAGATTGAAGTACATGAAGAAAATCCAGCCTCACACAGATATGTAGTTTGAAAAAGGGAGTACTTTAACAGCCTTTTCAGATAATTATGGATACTTTTCCTTAATATTACCAGCAAAGCACAACCAGTTTATTTCTTTTCCTTTTTTTTCTTTTTTTTTTTTTTAAACTGAAGGTTAAGTCTTAAAGGATATGGATTCTGAAACCATATCAGTGATTTTTCTGAATATAGGTACATTAATTTCCATTGGATTGTCTCAAAATTTGAATGGATTTTCTTTTTACATCTGCATTATTTTGTAACAACATATATTGTTTACTTGGAAAGTATTATTTCAATGAGTTATACAGATCTTCCAGATGTTGACAAATTTCATCCTATTAAAAAAAAACACTCATTTCTTTGTATTAGTACTGATCTCATCAGAAATATCTCTAAGTATTGGAAATCCATCAACCTCACTGTGGCAGATATAAATTTTCCAAAATTCTAATGATCATCTGAATGCTCAAATTTTGTCATTGGCGACCATACTGTTAGTTGTTTCTTGTGAAATAAAAGACTCACTTTGTTTTTGATCAGATTTACTTTATTTTTTCCAGCTTTACTAAAGCATAATTGCAAAAATAAACATGGTACAGATTTAAGGCATATAACATGATGTTTTTATACACACACACACACATATGAAATTGTTTTTCCAATGAAGCTAAGTAACCTGTTCATCACCTCTCATATTTACTTTTTGTATCTGTTGGGTGAGACCACTTGAGATTTACTGTCTTGGTGAATTTCAAGTACATAATACAATATTATTAACTACAGTCACCATGCTATATATTAGATCTCCAGGATCATTTGTTTCTGAGAACATGTCTATCAAACACTTAATCTGAATGACCACAAATAAAAATGATTTTCATTTATTTTTTAAAGTGGCTAGGTCAGATTAGTACAAAATAAGGGTACTTCCTTGAAAAAAAACATATTTCAATATGTAAAAGAGTGTTTTATGCATACTTCCCATTTTGTCACAAAGAACACTAAAAAGATGTGTACTCAAGGGTTGAGATTTAACAAAATTAAACATTATTACCACCTCATACGGACATTCTTTTTTTTTTTTTTTTTTTAAGATTTTTATTTATTTCTTTGAAAATGAGAGAGCACAAGTGTGGGGTAAGAGAAAGAGGAAGAAGCAGACTCCCCACTGAGCAGGAAGCCTGACAGGGATCCCGGATCCCAGGACTCCGGGATTGTGACCTGAGCTGAAAGCAGATGCTTAAGGAACTGAGTCACCCAGGTTCCCCTTTAGGGACATTCTTAAGCAAAACTGGCCCTGCAAATGTGTGGTGATAATCTGACTTCTAGTTCAGTGCTGCCACTTTGATTCACAAAGAGGCCAATAGTTTCACCACCATTGCTTTATATCATCAATGCAAATATCAACATGGTGAACCAGGTAAATAATATTTTAGCATTATTATGAAAATAGTTTTGACCTCACAGGTCCTGAAAAAGATGTGGGGGATGCCCAAGAGCCTGTGGGCCCTACTTTGAAAACCACAGCTCTATTCTTCCTGTCTGTTACAATTACATTTTCCTAAATGATTGTTTTCCCCCAGGTGGGTGGTTCTCCATCACCTACAGCACAGAACCCAAGCTTCGGAGCCAGGTTTTAAAGGACATATTCTCTAGCATCCGTCTACCTTTCCAATGACACCTCCCCAAATCCCTCCACATCCACCAAACCTTACTCTAAAAGCAGGTCTGATCTATTCCCTAGATTTCTACTTTCCTTCACTTTACTCTTGGCCACACTATTTGCTTTTGTGAAACATCCCACTCCTTCCTCACTGGCCATAAACCCACAACCAGCTCGAGTGTCTTCCTCAATAATGGTGCCCCTCTGACTGCTCCTCCCCACAGTAATTAGTTCATCCTGTGTACGCAGCATTTATGTTCTATATCATTCCTTCAGCACTTTCTACATTGCTTTGGTTGAAGATATCCTTTGTGGTTCCTTTTCACAAATCGGTCACACTTTTACAGGCTGAATCCTTGGTTCCCCAGGTCCCTCAGGGTGAGACCCTGTGTAACAAATCTTTGTACCTAGCACAAAGGGGGCTATCTAGGCCCCAAAATAGGTTTTTGGTGAAAAGCTGTGGTTGCCCAGTTAGTCTACTGATAGCCAACTCCTGACCGTCTTCAAGAAATAATCAATGACTATCTTTCATGGAATGTCAAAATAGAAAAAAAAAAAAAAGGATCATAAACTTCAGCTACAATTTTGTAGACTCCTCTAGTGGGGTCCTTAGGGCTACACTAGTTGAGAGAAACATTTCTTTAAAATTGTAAGCTTGACAAAAAAACATGCACATGTTAATGAAATTTCCAGTGGCCAATCCTCTTGATGACAATTTGTATTGTCCCCATACAATGGGGAAAAAGAAAGAGACTAATTGGTGCTGATTGTGGTTTGTGTGCTCTTGACTACAGATCTTGTTACTAACTGGATGTCTAAAAAACTCTGTTTCTGGGTACAGGCTGACAGCTTCCCCTCTGTCTGAAGGTTTATTGTAGAAGAAACAAAGAAAAGGATGCTCCAGCTACTGTGAGTGCTGGAAATGTTTTGTCTCTCACTTTCCAGGTGACAGGATTGCATAGTGGATTTAGCAAATTCTATTGAGAAGCCTAGAATACTTGGAGGTTCTCATCATGGCTATTACACTGAACACTAGAAGTATGTCTTTGAGTCATCAGGAAAATGTTTTAGGGGCACCTTGGAGGCTCAGTAGGTTAAAGCCTCTACCTTCAGCTCAGGTCCTGCTGGGATCGAGCCCCGCATCAGGCTCTCTGCTCAGCGGGGAGCCTGCTTCTCCCCCTCTCTCTGCCTGCCTCTCTGTCTACTTGTGATCTCTATCCGTCAAATAAATAAACAAAATCTTAAAAAAAAAAAAAAGTTTTTATAAGCCTAGGTCACAAAGTGAGCAATTAAGGCAGAGATAAACATTCTCCAAGCTGATTTTCGTTTCTCATAAATGAGCATTAGAAAATCACCATGACGGGGCTCGTGGGTGGCTTAGTGGGTTAAGCCACTGCCTTCAGTTCAGGTCATCATCTCAGGGTCCTGGAATCAAGTCCCGCATCAGGCTTTCTGTTCAGCAGGGAGCCTCCTTCCCCTCTCTCTCTGCCTGACTCTCTGCCTGCTTGTGATTTGTCAAATACATGATTTTTTTTAAAAAAATTTTTTTAAATCTTAAAAAAAGAAAATCACCATGACAAAGGTTTATAATCTCCATGCAAGGTCTAGAATCCTGTGAGTGAGCAAGACTGAGTGCATGGAAGGCCTGAATGGGTACTGAGGGTAATAGGAGGGAAAGTATTGAGACAAATCTGGAGATGCAAACTTTACATCTGCCTGAATGTAATTTAATTTCCCCAGTAAAGTATATACACATATCCATACCCTCTTTTGTATAGCTACTATGAAACAGACAGTGGTTGGCGGTGTCAGCAAATCTTTACCTAGGCTTTTAGTCTTATGTGTAAGAAGCTCCTGACACAGAATTGAGTTTGGTCCACTTCTTAATGTCATGATCAATTCTGAAGGATGGATTATTCAATTAAATAAAAATATCCCATTTAAATATATGCATTTATCTGTTATTTAAAGATATACTTTAAAATAGGTTAATATATAAATCTTAAGGAAATTATATTAATCTGCAAAGAAACCTAAAAGTCCTCATAGATTATTTACTCCAAACCATGTGGTTGCATAAAGGGAAAACCAGAAGTTCAAAGAGGTTGTGATTTTCCAAAGCTATATAGGTGATTATAAATAGAGGTAGGGCTAAATCCCAGGCTCGTGGTTCTTGGTCCAGGACTCTCCAGCACACGGTCTCTCTCATATCACATTTGCATAAGCACATATGCCCAGGGGTGATGGTTATTACAAATGCCAATATTTATTGTTATGCCCGAGATTTCACGTCCAAGAGACCACCAAGGAGCCAAGTAGGGATGCAATCACACAACGGTTTATTCCACAAGCTTAAGTTTGGGCCCAAGTACAACCAACACAGCAGAGTAAGGACTTGGACCCTGAGCTTAGTTAAGGTAGGGGTATTTGGGGGTTCCTGTTACTAAAGCAGGGTGGGGGTTTCTGGAACCAAAGCAGGGTGGGGCTTCCTGGAACTAAAGTAGGGTGGGGGTCTTTAGAATTAAAGTAAGGTGGGGTTTCCTGGGACTAAAGTAAAGTAAGCCCTGGGGTCTGGGATGGCTGTACTTATGCTAAGGCTAAACCTGAGGTGGGATGGCCTTGATTTTTCTCGCCCTCTACATTATTAACCACATTCTCAGTATTTCCTAAATGAATACAAATTTCAAAAATGGGACTACTGCAAAATGAGGAAATATCTCTCCTCTTTAGCAAAGTGATACCTAAATTAGACTAAACTGGAAGAAATATTTGTCTGAATTAATAAAATTCTGAATTATGAAGTATTTTGTTTACAATATGTCTCATTCCACACAGCATTTGGGGCTTTTTATAGAAGTATAACCGCTTAATATGAATAAAAATTTATCATCAGAACCAGAGAGAGATGGGCCAGAAAAACAATTAGACTCTGGTGGTGTGGAGGAAGGGGGTGTGAAAGAATTAGAGTATTTATGGTAATGAATTTCTGACTATTGCTTAGCTATCGATTTGATGCAAAGCCGCCTGACTGAGAAAATGAAAAAAAAAAGCATGGTCAGTTACACATTTGACATTAAGCACTGGGATAAAATATTCTAATCCTCCAGGGAAAGCAAACATACCCTACTCGTGCTAAAATTCACTTCTTACATGGATCCTATATCTCACCTATACCAAGAAATAGCTAAGGTTAACCTTAAGTTTGTAATTTTCGTAGTAATTAATATAATTAGATTGAGTTTGTAGTACTAGTAAATGTCACATATATAAAATCTAAAAATGAGTGTTTCTCAAAATGTGGATGAGGCACCACCATCCTCAGAACCACATGTTTGTCAAAAACACAGATTTCTAAGCGTGTACCTAAATTAAAGAATCTGAATTTCTCCAGGTAGCATCAGGAAACTACCTCTGACAAGTTCTAAAGTTGTTTCAAACGTACTCTAGAGTTTAAGAAACACTGACCTATTCATGGGGGGAAGGGAGGGAAAAATGAAATAAGATCAGACCAGTGAGGGAGACAAAGCATAAGAGACTCAATCTCAGGAAACAAACTGAGGGTTGCAGGGGAGGATGGAGGGAGAAGGTGGCTGGGTGATGGACTCTGGGGAGGGTATGTGCTATGGTGAGCACTGTGAATTGTGTAAGACTGATGATTCACAAACCTGTAACCCTGGAGCAAATAATACATTATATGTTAATAAAATTAAAATAAAATAAAATAAAATAATTTTAAAAAAGAACCACTGACCTAAACCACCTAAAGCTTTGATGAGCAACTCTCATTCCATAGGAGTTCATGGAGAATCCCCAGCAGGAGCATATGGCTGCTAGCTCATTCCAAATGTGATTTTCATGTCATTAAAAATACAAGAATCTGAAATCAACTATTGATCAGAGTTTGCCAATGGGAAAATAGCAGATTACCACTGTAGTTCAAACAATACCTCTATCAACTGGGGTTTGAGAAAGTGTTGCAAAGTAGACCATTCTAGGCTATAGAATGTACATTCATAAAAGCAGCAATGTTGTTTGGTTGACTGCTACTCCCTCCTTCCCATGGAAGACACTGTGAATATTTGTTCATTCATTTTTTGTCAAGGACCCAGCCAGTAAGTATTCAAGGTTGTCGAATGTATACTTTAGCAATCAATTCCCTTTTAGAAAATATTCATTTTTACAAAATGGGTTTGGGAGGGAGACAAACCATAAGAGACTCTTAATCTCACAAAACAAACTAAGGATTGGGGGTAGGGGCAGGGAGAGGGGGGTGGGGTATGTGCTATGGGGGAGGGTATGTGCTATGGCGAGTGCTATGAAGTGTGCAAACCTGACGATTCACATACCTATACCCCGGGGCTAATAATACATTATATGTTAAAAAAAATTAAAAAATTATAAAATTAAAAAAAATATATTCATTTTTCTTTTAGGAAATTCTAGCACCGCCATGTGAAGCCAAAATAGAATCCCTTACAGTGAAACTGTTTCTATTTGAGAACATGAAGTAGAGAAATGAAGGTTAAAAGCAATGGCTAATAATGATTTGTAATCAGCATTTTAAGGTCATCAGCATAACAAGTAGATATTTCTAATTTTATCCTTATAATGTTTATATTAAAATTGATCCTAAAATAATGTATTGCCTTAGATAAATACCTCATTATGATCTTGTTTTAGCCTAACATTTTATTACTACCACAAAGGTCAAATTACAAGAGATCTTAGGGGTGAATTGTGAAACAAATATATCGCATATAAATTACTGAGATTTTTTCCTCATAGTTTCTCTTTTATGTCAGAACAAAATAATGCTAATTAGATGCCTAGGGTTTGTTATGAAACCCCTTGACAAAATAATGATGACTGCTGATACTAATGTTATTATCATTTAGTTGAAAAACATTTTGTTTTCCCATGGAGATAATATTAAATCCTCTCAGTTAAAACAAGAAATTAAAGCAATACATAAACCATGATACCATTTTGGAGCATTATAAAAGTTACAAGCAAATTCTAAAAGGTACTGTCGCAATGTACCAATGGCAACATGTCTTCTGCCACCTCTAAACATCCCAGCTAAAATACTCTGCAGGTCACATACGGAAATAAAAAAAAAAAGGAATCATTCACAGGAGCTATTCATATTACTGTTAAGTGTAATCCTGAGTGATTGCAACCTTTATAAACTGATGACTGGACATAACTCCAGTTTACATTCCAAAATGCACTGTTCATGGCCACAGAAACACAAGCAGCTCCATCAGGCTAACAGACACATGTATGGGAGCAGTCAAGGACAAAGCAACCATCACTAAAATCACAGATCGAAAGAAAATGTCAGCTGCTGGGCGCCTGGGTGGCTCAGTTGCTTAAGCAACTGCCTTTGGCTCAGGTCATGGTCCCAGAGTCCTCGGATGGAGTCCCACATTGGGCTCCCAGCTTCATGGGGAGTCTGCTTCTCCCGCTGACCTCCCCTCTCATGCTCTCTCTCACTCTGTCTCTCTCTCTCAAAATAAATAAATAAAAATCTTAAAAAAAAAAAAAAAAGAAGAAAAGAAAATGTCAGCTGATCATGAAACCACATGAGGTAGAGCAACTACTAATGACCAACAAAAATGGGTAACATCCCAGAAAACTCCATCTCAGTAATGGTAGACTTTATCCATCATCACTATTACGGTAAGATTACAATCAGAAAGTAGCCCTGATAGATGATGATAAACAATTAACACAATTCTCTAAGATTTAGGACTGTTTTAAAACTAGTTGTTAGAAGATGTACTAACTACTATTGAATTGACGGACAAATCTTGGCCAACACACAAAGAGTTCTGGGATTTAGCAAAATAGATATGAAAAGCATTGCTCTAGTTCCCCCACATAGCCTAGCTATAACAAGTGAAAAATAATAATCTCTAAAGTAGGTTTGGAACTGAGTATTTATCATCTTTAAGCAAAAAGTCAAAGCTGTTATCTGGAGATTTCTTTCATTTTCATCTGGAGATTTCTTTCCCAACTACAGATTATTGAAGTGTGTTAAGGTATTGAGAATTAAAATAACTGAACCAAAGCAATCCTGAGAAAGAACAGCAAACAATCACAGGAAGGTATCACAATCCCAGATTTCAAGGTATATTACAAATCTGTAATAATCAAAACTGTATGGCACTGGCACAAACAGACCACATATTATTGGAAGAGAATAGAGAACCCAGAAATAAACCCACAGTTATAAAACCAGTTAATCTATGACAAAGGAGGCAAGTCTATACAATGGGGAAGACAGTCTTTCCTATAACTGGTGTTGGGAACACGACACAGCTACATGCAAAAGAATGAAACTGGACCACTTTCTCAATACCAGACATAAAAAATAAGCCCAAAATGGATTAAAGACCTAATTGTGACCTGAAATCACAAAACTCCTTGAAGAAAACATGGGCAGTAATCTCTTAGACATCAGTCAAAGCAAAGGTATGTCTCCTCAGGCAAGAAAAAGAAAAGCAAAAATAAAATACTGGAACTAAACCAAAACAAAAAGTGTTTTCACAATGAAGGAAACTATCAACAAAACAAAAAGACAACCCACTGAATAGAAGAGTGTATTTTCAAATGATACATCCAATAAGGGGTTAATATCCAAAATACATAAAGAACTTATACAACTCAATACCAAAAACCAAAAAACAAAAAACAAAAAAACAAATAATCTGCTCAAGAAATGGTCAGAGCACCTGTAGACATTTTTTCCAAAGGAGACACACAGACAGACAACAGACACATGAAAAGGTGATGAACCTCACTAATCACCAGGGAAATGCAAATCAAAACCACGATGAAATAGGACCTTACACCTAGCAGACTGACTACAATAAAAAAGGCAAGAAATAATAAGTGTTGGTAAGGATATGGAGAAAAGGGAACTTACAGAAACCATTCCTGGAGTGTTCTTGTAAATTGCATTTTGAGAGGAGAGTAGCTAAGTTGACTATGCACCAAATATTTTGTGAGGCACCTTCCATGTTTTTCTGGACGTTAGTACTGAGAGGTAGGTGATGATTACACCACCTTATATAAACTAGCTCTGAAACCTTCAGAAACGATAAGTTCAGTGCTTTCTCTATTGACCTGCTTCTTCTCAAACTTTAATCCCCACAGTGCCCCTGAGGATAGAAGAGAGGAAACATGGACCCTGAGGTCTAAGGTCCCAGTTTACCTTTCCAGCCTTATCTCTTTCCACTCCACCATCATTAGCACCCACATACAATCTAGGTTACATCCCACAAGGACACAGCAGGTCAACACACCAGATACTGGAAGCCGTTCAGATAGACCAAGTCCACACATACTCAGGTCATCTCATAACTCTGTGGTTCTGACCTCCTATCCCTTCTGCCCAGTGCACTATTTGTTACTTCATTCCCCCCAAATTTCTTATTCCTCCCCTCAAAACCCAAATTAAATGTCATCTCCTGAATAAATCTTGAAAGTTTTTTTGACTCCAATAAACAGTGACCTACACATTTTGTTCACACACATATAAGAACATTTACTGTGACTTCCTTCCTTCCTTTCATGTCACTAGATTTGAGTTCTTCAAAGATGGAGATCTCTTTGATTCATTCTGATATCTTTAGTGCCAGTCACAGTTTCTGGGACAAGACAAACTTGTCTTATTTTTGCTGAATAAAATGTCCCTCATTAGAAGATGAAGTAGAAAATCCTTTTAACCACCAAGTTGTTTAATGCAGATACGCTTCCAAATTACTTCTAGGTAGACAATGAGTGAATAGTTAAAAACTGCATTCTCATTAATTTTTTTGAAACATTCTTTCTACAGTCTTGTTTTCTCAACCTGTTTGCTATACCATTGATTTAAGACCTGGTTAGAAGAGTTCCACTCAACTATATGTAAACTATAACATACTGCCAATGAATATCATCCAAATTAATGAGTTACGGTTTTTCTAAAGGGAAAAAGATACTAAAAATTAGAGTGCCCCAAAACACATAAGTAGCTATTTTCTTATAATAATCAGAACAATTAGGGGTTCCTGGGTGGCTCAGAAGGTTAAGGGTCTGCCTTCAGTTCAGGTCATGATCCCAGGGTCCTGGGATCGAGTCCTGCATTGGGCTGCCGGCTTGGCGGGGAGCCTGCTTCTCCCTCTCGTTCTGCTGCTCTCCCTGCTTGTGCTCTCACTCTCTTCAACAAATAAATAAATAAAATATTTTTTTAAAAAGATTAAAAAATAATAATAATCTAAAAAATCAGATTTAACTAAAGTATTCAATTTTTTTATCCTGTTACCATGGAAATACGTTCGAATAGTCTTGCTCAAGTAGAAGCCCTGATGTCATTGAAATAAATTTTTATAAAAAGTTTAAAAAGTGGATGTTTTTTAAATTCCAAACATCAGTGTGTATCTTTTACAAATTTTTAACAAAACATACCCAGAAAAAATAAAACAAAACAAAAACCATATCAAGTAAAACTTCATTAAAAGAAAGAAAGCGTGATCACTGCTCTCTCATCCTCCTTTATCTCTGCTAGCCTTAGGAAAATATGCATTCTCATGGAAATTACACACATTTTCAAAAACTACAAAGCAATGACAAGGTAACAAGATAAAAAAAAGTTTCTCTCCTCTACTGAAATCAAAGAGCAGTTGATTGCCTATACTTCCATAATTTTTCTACCTGAGATCATTGCTCTAATAATTTCAACAAAGACAACAGCATTAATAATGTGTTTCAAGAGGTAGTATTCTTTCTGGAGACTGGTTTTATTAGAAGGCTCCCCACACCAAGAGCAGCAAATGATCTCCGACCACCCCTAAAACAATTGCAGTTTAGAACCAGTCAGCAAGGACCACGGGGGCTCAGGTGGAATTGATGTTTTTTGCAGGCTTCGTTTGGCCCTCGCGGTCACTTTTAGGAGGTGACCGCGGTCACTTTTGCGACAGTAGATGTGCAAACATGAAGAACCAACCACCACCAAACCCATGAAGCCTGCAGGAAATGTTGCAAACTAGTCAGAGAAAATACTTACTGAGTCCTGAGCATGTGTGGCTAAAAGCAATGGCCACCAGCCCTGGTAGAGAGGCTTCTGTGAAGGCGGAGGGAAGGGGTCAACATGATGGGCATTGACTAGCAAAATACAAAGGACGGGAGAATGGGAAAAAGCAGCCCTCCTGGAATTAATTACAGTAGAAATAGCATCTAGTCTCCAGCTTATGAAACAATTCCTGTAAACCCACCTGCTGATTCCCCTCCTTTCCCCTGTCAAAGGACGGGAAAGCAGCCAATCAGAAGCAGTTACAAGAGGCCACCCACCCCATGTTGTATGTTGGCAAGAGAACCAACCCCCCTCTCCTGACTTTGAAGTCAGGGTTAATACTGATCATTATTTGGTCACTGGCCGAGTCTTATAATTGCTACCTCCTCCTTCTCTCTCACATTTGCATTTCAATTGCCTTCATCCTAACACTGAGATGGCCTAGCTTTGTGTTGCCTGACCTTGCGCAGATAACGCGCACTTCATAGTCAGTCATTACCTACCATCTGGGTCTTCCTCAGAGGCTGCCTGGGTAATGTCCTCCTCTCCTGACAGATGTTCTAAAAATAATCAGGTGATTTTTTTTTCTCGGATAAGCATGAGTGCTTATAATATCTACATACAAAATACAGTATCTACATATATGATATCTATAATATCAACATGTAATATCAACAAGCAAATATATACGAATATCTACTATAACATACATGCGAATATATATGTGTATATACATATATATGCCTGCAATCTGATTATATGTGCCTTTTCTTTCAAGCTGTTTGGTTGGTGATCATTCAGCTTTAAATGACTTTACCAACAGCATATTCTCATTTTGACTAAAGAAGAGAATGTTAGTTCCATCTGTAAAGAAAGCTCTCAAAATGCAGCATATTTATATGTCGAGGCCGATAGCTGGGAAAGTCAAAGTGTGGGCTTCACGAACAAATGTGATTTGCCAAGTACTTTCACAATATTTGAGACACTAAATCAGACACTTCCTTCAGCCAGAAAAATGGCAGTCTTTTTCCTTATTGGGCTTATAGTCTAACAGATATCACCATCTGCTATTTAGTCTTTATTTTGAACACGGTATCACAGAGACACAACAAGTTTTAATGAATTTGTAAGATAGTTAACTTATTCCAATCCAGGGAGCTGGGAAATTTTTAGAGAAAACGAGATATTTCAAAAATCCACTTTCCTTGGAAGATATTCTCTCACTTGCACTGGGGATTAAGAGCATAGACTCTGAAAGCAGATGGTCTGAGTTCAAATCCTACCTAGCTCTACCTCTTGATGGCTGTGGTAGCACCCTACTTAACTCTCATCTCCTACTTAACTCTTTGTGGGTAAGTTTCCTTATACACAAAGGGAAATAATAGCTGTCACTACTGCTCAGAGTCCAAGTTAAGGGTTAAAAAAAGAATACATACAAGGAACCAAATTCAGGGGCACCTGGGTGTCTCCCTTGGTGAAGTATCTGACTTTGGCTCAGGTCATGATCTCAGGGCCCTAGGATCAAGCCCCGTATCAGGCTCTGGCGCAGCCAGGAGTCTGCTTCTACCTCTGTCCCTCCCACCACTCATACTCTCACTCACTCTCTCTCACTCATTCTCCCTCTCTCTCAAATGAATAAATAAAATCTTAGGGTGAAAAAAAAAAAAAAGAGCATCCTACTTTTGGTTTTGACTCAGGTCATGGTCTCATGGTTGTAGGGTCAGGACCCGTGTCAGGCTCTGTACTCAGTGTGAAGTGTACTTCAGATTCTCTCTCCCTCACTCACTCTCTCAAAAAACGAATAAATAAAATCTTTAAAAAAATAAAATAAAATAAACAAAGGACCAGATTCACAGTAAATACCTGACCAACATTAATCATTGTCCACGTGCTGGGAAGCCACCCAAATGGTGTATCTTCTTAATCCAATGTTCAGGTCTCCATATCCACCATTTCTGTATATTTTTATTTACAATATACAAAAATTACAATTGCTAGCCTAATGTAAGCATGTGTACAGCAACATTTCTTGAGCACATGTTGTGTGTGCCTTTCCCACTCCAACAGCTAGTTGCCTATCCAAAATCTAACCCCCACTTTTTCTTTCCAGCCTAATCCTCTTCACTTTTGGTGATAGAAGAGATAACTCTATTTAGAGGAGGTTCACGTGACACCATTCTGGCCAATGAGATACACGTGGAAAGTTTTGGTCAAGACAGAAACCCCCTGAAAGGGAAGCAAATCACTCTCATGGAAGATTTGCTTATACTCATCTCCTTCTTCCCACCTGGAGAGCAGATGCAGTAGCTGGAGCTCCAGCACCCACCAGGTATCCACAATAAAAGGTACACTCCAAGGCTGACTTAAAAAAAGAGGACAGAAAGAGCCTAGGTCCTGATTTCATAGACCTGCCACACAGCTCTGAATGACCTCTCTTTCAAGCATCTTCTCATTAGGCAGTGAGAGTGTCCTATTTGAATTGAAAGTGATCCTTGTACAATGCCGGGGGCTTAGGGATACCACCCCCACTCCCATGTTGTTCATGGATCGACTGAACTCCTATGTGGGTTTTCTATGCATACCTCCAAACGTACATCCCTGACGTATCCACTAATGTGAGTGGGCATAACTGTCTCCATTCACAGATAAGATAAGGTTAGGGAATGTCATGTGATGCCACATCCTGGAAAGGAAAAAACTGGATTTGGAACCTAGGCAGTCTGGGTCTTAATTACACACTGTATATCTCTCCAAAGAATACCAATATTATTAGGTTTGGGAAACAAAAACGGACTTTTCCTCGCATCTGTACAAGCCCTTTTCTTGATCCAATTCATTCCTTTGGACAACCAACAACCACTTAATCTATTAAGTGCCAAGCACAATAGGCAGGCACTGGAAACTCCTCACGGAAAAAGCAGACAAGATCCCTCCCCTCACAGAGCCTACATCCATGGGGGGATATAGATAAGAATACTTAAGCACTATAATCCCAATTTTGTGGGTGATACAAGGCACTGTAAGAGAACAAAGGAGGTGGCCTAATCAGACCAACTTTCTCTCCCTTCCCCAAAATACTCAGTTGCTGAAGTGCAGGGAAAATTCCACAATGGTCAACCACTATACCTGAGTAGTCTCAGACATGATTTTCTACCCAAGGGGAGGAGGGCAGGCTGAAGTACTTTCCCCTTGCGCCATCTTGACTTGACATGGGGATCCTATGGCATTTTCCACCCTAACTCGGCATTCACCCTTTCTCTTACTTAGAATCGTTCTTACTCCTGACGTGCAAAGGTGAGAAATGTCTCCCTGTTCTCCCACACGTCCATTAAATGGGCTGTTACTCTGTTACAGGTTAGTTGTGTGCACATCTGTCCACAAGCTTTGTTCTTTTTTTTTTTTTTTAAGATTTTATTTATTTATTTGACAGACAGAGATTACAAGTAGGGGGCAGGCAGAGAGAGAGAAAGGGAAGCAGGATCCCCGCTGAGCAGAGAGCCCGATGCGGGGCTCGATCCCAGGACCCTGGGATCATGACGCGAGCCAAAGGCAGAGGCCTTAACCCACTGAGCCACCCAGGCACCCCCACAAGCTCTGTTCTTGCCAGCACTCAGAGGACATCCCTTCTAGTCTGTCACAGATCACTTACCACTACACTTGCCTTTGATCATTCCTGTCATTCCCCAACAGGATGGCAATTAAAATGGAACAGTGAGGACCTGCCTTTTAAATCTTCAGTGTCAAATCCAAAGAAAATAATTTCCTTCTGTGAATCGTAGAGCCTGAGCTTTTCTTCTGATTCCTGAGATCTCAGGCTTCGCCTAGCGTTCACATACATAATCTAGAAAGACCTCCCTTTGTTAATCATCACGTTGGGAAATCAATTAATATAATAAACTAGTCTCTTTTGTTCTCACCTTCAATGTCCTTCTCTCTAAAGAAAGCAATATATCTCCTAAGATTCTAAAAAGAAAGGCAGAATGACATTGTTAAAACCTCGACTGTGTTTTGATCTTATTTTATCAGTTAATTATCCACTCACCATGTGCCCTCTGAGTAGGAAACATGAAAACATGGAACACCACGGGAACACCAAGCCCTACCTAGGTCGTTTCTATCAATGACAACAGCTACTGTGGAATCACTTGACAAACCTAAAAGCAAAGTCAGTGTCCAGGCAGTACAGGCAGCACAAATAACAATAATGAAAAAGGCAAATAGGTATTTATTTTACTGGTCCTTAGTGGCTTAAAAGCATGGCACAATCTGTGTTTGTTGTCTCTATAATGGCTCCTTTTGTCTTTCAGCTTTTTGCATCGACAGACTTCTATGCTTGCCTCACTTCTTAACACATTATCCCTGGTCATTCTATTTGTCTATAATTATGTGACTCGAAAGGCAACAATCTGGTGAAACAAGGACGGTGACTTCTCGTCCGAAGCCAATCACTTCTCCTGTGACCTTGTAGAATCACCCAAGCTCCACATTCTCATTGTGAGAATGGCAATGACAATAACCCACCTCACAGGTTTATGTAAAAACAAGTAGATTTTTCAAATTATGATAAAACATTTCATAAACAAAGGGCTTTGAGGCGGCATTATCATTCTCAGACTTGGGCTGCATTTCCAATTGCGGAGTGAGTCAGTGACTGATTAATCATGACTGAAGCCATAGTCCCTTTCCATCAAGTACAGCCACAGGGCAGAAGAGTGTCAAGATAAAATATGCATTCAAACATTGCTCTCACAACTTTGGATATCAAAAGATGCCATCAGATTTTTTTCATTGTCACACAAAGCACTGGAGTTCTTTGCGTCCTCACACAAAACTGAACCTGGGGAGGCTCCAGAGAGGGGAGTCAAGAATGAGAACATTGATTTCCATCATTTATCCTTGCCACCTTGGAGGAGAATCCATAATGAGCATGAAATCGAGGCGGCTCTCTTCCAGTCTACTCACCTGTGCTCAATGTCTGACAGTAGCTAGGGTTAGCATGTCAGACAGAAAATGCAGATTCAGGGGACAAAATTGTGCTCCTCACAAAACCCTGGTTTGCCAACCCTTTTGAATCTCCTTGTCCCCTCCTTCCAGCATCCCTGGTCCATTCATGACTCACTGACTAAATTTTTAGACACTGTAATTCTTTTTTTTTTTTTTTAAGATTTTATTTATGACAGAGAGAGCGCGCAAGTAAGCAGAGCGGCAGGCAGAGGGAGAGAGAGAAGCTGGCTCTCCACTAAGCAGAGAGCCCGATGCGGGGCTCGATCCCAGGACCCTGAAATCATGACCTGAGCCGAAAGCAGCCATTCAACCAACTAAGCCACCCAGGCGCCTCTATACACTGTAATTCTTGCTCAGCTCCCAGGTATTGAGCCTTTTCCCTAGCCCCAGAGCTCCAGGAGACACTTCCACTTAGAAGAGCTTTCTTTATGGTAAATATTCACATTTATTCAAGGCAAAAGATAGTAGCAGCCATTAAACTTAAAACTCCGTTGGAATACTCGGAATTTTTCTGTGCTTTCTGCCTCACTATTTCCTGTTTGTTCTGACCCTGCCCACTTCTGTGAGCTCCATTCACTTCTCTCTTGATTTGTAATCCCTTCAGAGTCTCAAGCGAGAGCTTGGGGTAGGCTGGACAAATTAGGAGCATGAAGGACAAATGCCAAGCTCATGTGTCCTTGTTTCCATACTTGGCCACCCACTGCTTCATACTTTTCTCCATGACGCCACTAGGGAAAGGCATATTAGTACTGACTTCACAGCATTCCTGTGAGGCATAAGAGCATGTTCTATGTAAAGTAGTTAGAGCAATGCCTGACATTTACTAGGTACTCAGTGAATATTAGCTGTTCACAACAGCTGAAATATGGAAAGGTCTCTAGTAATTGTCATTACTGGGGCCATAGTCATCTCTATTCTTAACCTGCATCTACTGTAGTGCCAGTTCTTAGAAGAACTGGCATCACTGATATTTTTATTACATTTCAAGAAAGCTTTTTAAAGCTTTTTTTTACAACATCCCATTTCAACTAAACAAACTCGGAAAAGCATAAAATTCATATGTACAAATTATTTCAGAGTAAATATATTCCTTGGATACATTTTGCAAACCTTTGATTTGAAAAAAATAGAGATAAAAAAGGAGGAGGCTCTTTAGGGGAGAAGTTCTCATATCTGAGCTGTATATAGCAGGCAATGGGAAAGAGGCAATGTGGGGATAAGGGTGTTACTTAAAGTCGGTCTCCTTGAGAAGGTAATATTTTAGCAAAAAACCTAAAGAAGGGGCAGGTGAGTGACTCAGTCAGTTAAGCATCTGCCTTCCACTCAGGTCATGATCCCAGGATTCTGGGGTCCAGCCCCTATGAGGAGCTCTGCGTTCAGCAGGGAGTCTGCTTCTCCCTCTCCTGATACTACTCACCTCCCATCCTGCTCACTCATGACCCTGATTGTGTACATTCTTTCTCTCTCTCAAATAAATCTTTAAAAACAAACAACAACAAAAAGGACCTTAAAGAAACCAGCTGAACATCTGAAAGAAGACAACTCTAGAGAAAGAGAATAGTTTTAAAAAGCCTCTTGTATAGAAAGATGCCTGGTATGTTGGGAGGACATCAAGAATGCTAGCATGGCTTTCTTCATGGAGTGGAATGGGACAGTAGGAGCGTGGGTGGGTCAGGATGGTAACAGAGCCCAGAGTGCTTAGGGCCTTGCAGACTATTATAAGGACTCTGAGTCCTAGGTATATTTGAAAGCAGAGCCGAAAGATATCTTAATGGACTGGATATAAACTCCCATAGCAAAACAAAGTCAAAGATTATTTCAAGAATTTGGGTCTGAGTGTCAAAGCCTGAGGGCAGAATTTCCATCAACCTAAATGGAAAGGGTATGGGTAAAGGATGAGGGATTAGTAGTTTAGTCTTTAATATGATGATTTTTAAATGTCCAATAGACATCCAAATTAAGATGTCTAGTAGGAGGTTGTCTATATGAATCTGGATTTCAGAAGGAAAGTCTGGACTTAGGAACCATGAGCTTGATACTAGATGACAGCATTGACTGAGTATAGATAGAAAAAAGAAGATCAAGGAATGAAGAAAAGTACTCAATCCTAGAGCACTCTAACATGGCAAGCTCAGAGAGAAGAAGAGTAAGACTGAGAAGGAGTTAACAGTGAAGTACAAGGAAAACCAAAAGAGGATGATGTCATGGAAGCCAGAAATTCAAAGAAAATGGTGTGATCAACTATGTCAAATAGGCTGATAGATATGAATCACCATATTATACACCCCCCCAAAAAATGTGTTGATAGATAAAATAAGATGGGGGCTAGGCATTAGCCACCAGATGTAGTAAGTTGTAGTAAGAATATCATTGGTTACCTTGACAGGGGTCAGTTTTTTAGAGTGCTGAGGAGTCATCCTAATTGGAATGAGTTGAGGAGAAAATGAGAGAAGAGAAATTGTAGATAACCAACAAAAACAACTCTTCGCAGGAGTTTTTCACTAATGGGGATTATAGGAAAGGGTAACTAGTGAGAGAATAGGCCAAGAGAAGACTTTATTTGGGAAAAAGTACAGTATATTTGCATGTTGATCAGAAAGATCTAGTAGAGAGCAAAAAGTATATGTAGATGATAGAAGAACTGCTAAATGAATGCCTGGGGAAAGGGATCAAGTGCACGGGAGGAAAGATTGACTCCAGACAGAACATGGATAGCTAATTCGTACCAACAAGTAGAGAGATGGAGTAACAGTGTTTAAATATGGGTAGATATGGTGATGGATATTCCAGGGAAGTTCTCTTTCCATTGGTTCAGTTTTTTTGGTGAGGAAATTAAGAGTGATGACAGGGAAGAAAGGATTATGGGTTTGAGGGTAGAGGAGAAATGTTAAGTAGTTGTAAAGGACAATGGGAGACTGAATGGGTCACTATGACAGCCTGGCATCAGTAAGGGCCCACTTGAGGTTTATATATTGAATTTAAATGAGACCAGTCAGTATGGCTCCAAGTTCTTCTCCAGCAATACTCAGCTGCATGGTTGTAACCTAGCAAATGAAGAATTTAACTCAGCTGTAGTTTCATGAAGCAGTACAATGAAAGGAGAGGTGGAGCAAGAGAGTCAAGAGTGAACATCGAGAAGATGATTATGATTGTGCATGAATGAGACTGGTTAAGAAGCATTAATGAAGATGTCACAAAGAGAGGGACAGTTTAATATGGTAGTGAATGAAATGTAGGTCCCAGCAGAGGTTAAAGGTTGGCTGGAGGGGACCTGAGGGGAGGCACTGGTTAAAGAGTAGGATATAAGAAGTTAAGATTATGCAATATGATACACCACATTAATAAAAGAATGGATAAGAACCATATGACCCTCTCAATAGATGCAGGAAAAGCATCTGACAACATAAAGCATGCATTCTATTTTTTTTTTAAGATTTTATTTATTTGACAGACAGAGATCACAAGTAGGCAGAGAGGCAGGCAGAGAGAAAAGGGGAAGCAGGCTCCCCGCTGAGCAGAGAGCCAGATGCGGGGCTCGATCCCAGAACCCTGGGATCATGACCTCAGCCAAAGGCAGAGGCTTTAACCCATTGAGTCACCCAGGCGCCCCTATAGCATGCATTCTTGATACAAAAAAAAACCTCAACAAAGTAGGTATACATGGAACATACCTCAACATCATAATGGCCATATACAGAAGACCCACAGTTAAAAGCATCCTCAACGGGAAAAAACTAAAAGATTTTCCTTTCCAATCAGGAAGAAGACAGGCATGTTCACACTCACCATACTATTTAATATAGTACTGACATATTAGCATCAGCAATCACACAACAAAAAGAAATAAAAGGCATCCAATTGGCAAGAAAGAAGTCAAACTTAGTCACTATTTGCAGATGACATGATACTCTAAGTAGAAAACCCAAAAGACTCCACCAAAAAATTGCTAGAACTAATACATGAAATCAGCAAAGTCTCAGGATATAAAATCAAAGTACAGAAATCTGTGGCATTTCTATACACCAATAACGAAGTAGCAGGAAAAGAAATCGAGGAATTGATCCCATTTACGATAACACCAAAAATATCAGATATCTAGGAATAAACCTAACCAAAGAGGTAAAAGATCTGTACTCTGAAAACTATGGAAATCTGATGAAAGAAATTGAAGAGGACACAAAGAAATGGGAAGACATTCCATGCTCATAGATTGGAAGAACAACCATTGTTAAAATGTCTTTATTGCCCAAGGCAATTTATACATTTAATGCAATCCTTATGAAAATGCTATCAGCATTTTTCACAGAGCTAGAACAAACAATCCTAAAATTTGTATGGAACCCCAAAAGATCCCAAATAGCCAAAGCAATCCTGAAAAAGAAAAGCAAAGCTGGAGGCCTCACAATTCCAGACTTCAAGCTACTTTACAAAGCTGTAGTCATCAAGACACTATGGAACCAGTGCAAAAACAGACACATAGATCAATAGAACAGAACAGAAAACCCAGAAATGGACTCACAACTATATGGTCAACTGATTTTCAACAAAGCAGGAGAGAATATCCAATGGCAAAAAGTATCTTCGACAAATGGTGTTGGGAATATTGGGCAGCAACATGCAAAAGAATGAAATGGACCAGTTTGTTACACCATAGACAAAAATAAATTCAAAAAGGGTAAAAGATCTAAAGATGAGATAGGAAACCATCAAAATCCTAGAGGAGAACACAGGCAGCTACCTCTCTGATCTTGACCTGAGCAACTCCTTACTAAACACATCACTGGAACAGGGAAACAAAAGCAAAAATGAACTATTATGACTTCATCAAGATAAACTTCTGCACAGCAAAGGAAACAATAAAAAGAAAAGGCAGTCCACAGAATGGGAGAAGACATTTGAAAATAGCTGAAAAAGGATTAGTATCCAAAAATCTATAAAGAACTTATCAAACTCAATACCCAAGGGACAAATAATCCAGTCAAAGAAATGGGCAGAAGACATGAATAGACATTTTTCCAAAGATATCCAGATGCTTAACAGACACATGAAAAGATATTCAACATCACTCATCATCAGGGAAATGCACATCAAAACCACAATGAGATATCACCTCACACCTGTCAGAATGACTAAAATGAACAATACAGACAACAACAGATTTTGGCAAGGGTATGGAGAAAGGGGAGCCCTCTTTAACTATTGGTAGAAATGCAAACTGGTGCAGCAAACTCTGGAAAACAGTAAGGACATTCCTCCCAAAGTTAAAAACAGGACTACCCTATGACCCAGCAATTGCACTACTAGGTATTAACCCAAAGGATACAAAAATACAGATTCAAAGGGGCACATGCACCCCAATGTTTATAGCAGTATTAACAACAACAGCCAAACTATGGAAAGAGCCCAAATGTCCACTGACTGGTGAATGGATAAAGAAGAGGTGGTAGAGATACATGTAATAGAATATTAGTCAGCCATCAGAAAGAAAGAAATCTTGGGTATTATGCTCAGTAAAATAAGTCAGTCAGAGAAAGATAAATACCACGTGATTTCACTCACATGTGGAATTTAAGGAAAAAAATATGAATTATATGGGAGAAAAAGAGAGAGAGAAGCAAAACATAAAGACTTGATAGAGAACACACTGAGAGTTGATGGAAGGTAGTGGATGGGGGATGGGCTAAATGGGTGATGGGCATTAAGAAGGGTACTTGTGATGAGCACTGGGTGTTAAATGTAAGTGATGAATCACTAAATCTACTCCTGAAATCAATATTACAGTATATGTTAACTAACCAGAATTTAAATAAATTTTGAAAAGAAAAAAAAAGAAATTGAGATTACGGAATTAAGACTAATGACAAAGTCTAGGATATAACCATGAGACTAAGGGGCTACACTATGCTAGAGTCAAGCTCATTGAAGAAGAGTTCAGGGAACTAACAGGTCAGGATGATGGAAGGATTCTTTGTATCTGTATTAAAATTATCAAGAATTATGAGTATATTGGAGAAAACAAAAATGAACCACAAAACCATAGAAAATAAGAAGAAACACCTAGAGAATCAGTAAATGATGACAACAATAAGGGACAATGACAGATATATAATGAAAGCATGAGAATCAGTATTGAGAGTCATAGATAGAGAAAAGGGAGAATTGTCGGGAAGCAGCAATAAGGTACAGGGAGACCTTCTCCACTCTTCAGCCCAGTGTGGAGAAAGCTGTCGAACTAAAATAGCCATCACTTGAGACAGATGTCAGGAAAGAAGAAACTTTGGGAGAGAGCCTGGTTTCTTTCAGAGCAAGAAGATGAAAAGAATATTCTAAGAATAGGTTGAAGAACAGGAGATTTTACTTCTAATAGAACTCAAATTCCAAAGGCATCGTGGAAGAATTTTAGAAGTTAGATAAAGGCAGGGTAAAGAACAGAATGGGGGTATTTGGAACTCAACAGGGATTAGAGTGTAGGAGTCGAGAGGTGACCTGGATGTCTGAAGACTCCTTTGGAGGCTGACATAAATAGGCATAAATGGAATAATAGAGTAGTCCATGGAGATATGATGCTATGCTGATAGGCTGTATCAACACATAGAAATGGATTTCTTGGGCTTCCTAACAATGAAAATAAAAAGTTAGAAATAGGTGCACCTGGGTGGCTCAATCTGTTAAGAGTCTGCCTTCAGCTCAGGTCATGATCCTGAGATCCTGGGATGGAGCCCCTGTTGGGCTACCTGCTCAGCGGGGTGTCTGCTTCTCCCTCTCTCTATGACCCTCCCCTACATCTGTTCTTGCTCTCGCTTTGTGTCTCTCAAATAAATAAATAAAATCTTAAAAAAAAAAAAAACTTAGAAGTAAAATGGTCTGAATCTAAAGTACCATCTCTCTTAGCTTCTTCTGTTGGGGAAGGAGCAGTTATATTTTAAGCATACGTGATTCATCTCGACCCCTACCAATGGACTCAAGGATTTTGGAGTATTTACCACACCAGGCTGTACTTGGTCCCCCTCCTCCCCTCCTCCCCTCCTCCCCTCCTCCACTTCATTATCTTACCAAAGTAATGACTTGAATAAAGAGAATTTTGAGAGAGTTAGAAAACAATGTCATGACAGACTAGCAAGGGTAGAAGTTTAGACCAGAGAGAGTAGCCTTGTGGTCCTTCGGTCCTTTGTGACTATGCACTGAACTTTCTGGTAGGATGAACCCTGACTTATCCTTCTCTAAAAGCCCCGGGAACCCCTTTCATCTTCTCAAGATGCATAAATTCCACTCTACTTATTATTTCCCTAAATTAACATAAGAATACAAATCTGGTGTGTATCTTGCCCTTTAAAATGTGTGTATATTTATGTGTATTGTTAATTATGGCAGATGCAATAATTAAATTTTTCAGCTAAAGTTTTCAACATAAATGACTTTATGTTCTATAGATAGTAACAATAAACTTTGAAGGTACAAAAAGCTGACAAGCATTAACCCCAAATCTCCTAAAACTGAAATTCCCCTCCTTCTGAATGAAAAGTTATCTAACTAATCAGTTATTTACTTAGTTTTATTCAAGACCAATAAGATGCTTAAAAAAATATATCCTATAATACTCAGTTTGAAGTAAATTCTCTAAATGCGCTCACATTCAGTTGATTAACTTCTTAAAGGCAGGTTGCTAATAGAGGCCCAACAAGATAGGCAAAAATGCAACTTGAGCTCCAAACATAATTTTGGGTCACCTTATCCTTAGTCCATGCTTCAAATAGCACCTATATATATATATATTTTTTTTTTAGATTTCATTTATTTATTTAACGAGAGAGACACCACGAGAGAGGGAACACAAGCAGGGAGCCTGATATGGGGTTTCATCCCAGGACCCTGGGATCATGACCTGAGCCTAAGGCAGATATTTAACAACTGAGCCACCCAGACATCCCAGGACCTATATTCTGATTCTGATTCACCTGTATTCCCAACTACCAGTCATAACAGGAGATTAAGCAAAAGTATTGATCTCTGAATGCAAATATTCATCTACCAAGAAGAAGATGACGTGGGGGCCTGTATCAGCCTGGTTACTCATAGACACAAAATAGCACCCCCAAAATGAGTGTTGAAAAGAGCTTAAGATGCAGATAATTTACAAAAGTGTGGTCAGTGATAAGGGGAATCCAGTAAGAAATAAGGAGCCACCCTGAGTCTAGGAACCATGGGAAGCAACTACTATCCCTAAGTGTGAAAGGGCAAGAATAGGAGCAGTTCCAAGAACCTACTCATTAAGCTTTATCAACATTTGTGAAGCCCAGTAGGAGCTGTGATTCTCTGTAGAGAATTTCAACCACTGCCCAGGCATGGCTCAGCGGGGAGGTTTCCATAGGAATAAATACATCAATTTTACCTGCCTCCCACCTTCCAATATGATGCCTTCCATTGTTTAAACCCAACTACTGGAAGCAGAGAAAGCATATTTTTGTAGTCCATAAAAGCACCCTCCTGGGGATGAAGGGTGGAAGTGTATCCAGAGAGACAAATGGAGATTATCCAGCACAGAAGCCAACACAATGAGACAGAAACAGGGGGCTTAGGAAACAAAGATCTTAAACTGGCAAAGGAGAATGGAGACCTCTAAGAGGGAGGTCTCTAAGAAAAAGGGATGGAGAGGGAATTCAATATAATATTTGGTATGGATGAGGGCTTGAAAACCTCAGGACTGCGTGTATTTCTGCTCAATGATGAAACTAAACAAAGAATGAGAGACCAAATAACACAGGAGAAAAAGAAACAGAAAACGCTGTTGAAGAAAGGCAGCTTAAATTTGACGTAAGCTAAAACACAGCATGAGTTTGGGTAAATGACAAAAAAATTCTCTGAATTTGACACTGCGATTATCCTTTGTCAGATGACACCAAATCCTGACTGTAAATGTAAAAGGACATATCCTCACAGGGCATTATTTGGCTCAATAAGCAATTTTTTAACAGTGTGGAATATGAATGCTATTTGTTGTCCTTCAATGTTAAGAATTCACCTATATGTGATTCATTCTAGTTTACAGATTAGATTGTAAATTTTATCAAATTAAAAAAAAATTGAGGGGGGGCGCCTGGGTGGCTCGGTGGGTTAAGCCGCTGCCTTCGGCTCGGGTCATGGTCTCAGGGTCCTGGGATCCAGCCCCGCATCAGGCTCTCTGCTCGGCAGACAGCCTGCTTCCCTCTCTCTCTCTGCCTGCCTCTCTGCCTACTTGTGATCTCTCTCTGTCAAATAAATAAATGAAATCTTAAAAAAAAAAAAAAAATGGGGGGAGGGGGTAGAGGGAGAGACAGGATCTTAAGAGATTTTTTAAGATCTCTCTGAGATCATGACCTGAGCTGAAATCAAGAATCAGACACTTAACCTACTGGGGTACCCGGCGAGCTCAGTCGGAGTGTGGGACTCTTCATCTCGGGGTGGTGAGTTCCAGTCCCATGCTGGGTACAGAAATTACTAAAATAAATAAATAAAAAGGTTTTAAAAAATTAAAATAAAAAATACAGTTAAGAAAATAAAAGCAGAACCGATACATATAGGGAGACGAAAATGGGGTGAACAGGTGACGCAAAGGAGGAAAGGGGTAGTGTTCTCACCTTACAGAGTTGTTGACCAAATATATATATGTGTGTGTTCTTTAGGCACAAGAATAAAAAATAGGGATTAGGTATGTAATTTGAAGTTGCAGGCTGACCAGTAGAGGAACTTAGAGAGATACTAGTTTCAAGGAGAGAAGGAAGGGATGACAGGAGAGAGGAACGGAAGTGAATCGGATAGTACAAAAATGCACTTAGTCATCCTTTATCTTAGAACAGCCAAAAGGAAATCAGGAAAATTAAAACAAAAAATAATTAAAAGTAGTAAAAACAGGGGTATTTGACAGGCTTAGCTGGAGGAGCATGTGATTCTTTTTTTTTTTTTTCAAGATTTTTATTTATTTATTTGACAGAGGTCACAAGTAGGCAGAGAGACAGGCAGAGAGAGAGAGATGGGGAAGCAGGCTCCCCGCTGAGCAGACAGCCGGATGTGGGGCTTGATCCCAGGACCCTGAGATCATGACCTGAGCCCAAGGCAAAGGCTTTAACCCACTGAGCCACACAGGCAGTCCTTGATCTTGGGGTTTCTTGATCTTGTGATTCTTGATCTTGGGGTCATGAGATTGAGTCCCACATTGGGTGTGGAGATGACTTAAAAATAAAATCTTAAAAAATTGTTTTAAATTAAAAAATAGTAAAAACAAAAAGTAGTGAAAAGCTATTGCCTCTGGAGAATGGCATGAGGTCTGTGAAGGGGTAAAAAGATGACTGTATCAGCTAGACTTCAATCAGGACAAACACTCTAGTAATTTGAAGATGGCAAGTTAAAGTGCTACTAACTACAACATAGGGTTGGAGTAATAAAAGACTGACTGGTAAGAACTCGAGAGTATTCTAAAGAATAAAGGACTAGAAGATGAAAAAGAGCAGCCATGATGTCTAGGGCTGAGCTAGAGTACCTAAAGAAAGTGCATGCCACAGAGCTGAGATCGAGACCTAGCAAAAGAGGGCACAGCTGTGGCTCACCAGATGACAGAGGAGTCACTATGCGGCCATGCCATGGAATTTTCTGGAAATCCATCATCTGGAGTTGGCTAGAAATCCACCCTCTGATATGTCAGAAAAGCCATTCATAGGAAAATCATTTACAGAGAGACACCAAATCTAGGAACTTGCTACAAAGCTGCCAAAAGAGACATCCAAGGAAGCTGTGGGCCCCTGTGTGCTGCAGGAACCGTGCACAGCCCCCAAGTCAGCAGCTGGGGAATGCACTTCTGCAGTTAGCTCTGGCCCCGATAGAAGCCATCCAGGCTGCAGGAGCTGACTGTAGCATACAGGTATCAGTAAGAGAAATCTCTTCCTCTTCCAGTGCCCTTCCAGCACCCTCTAATGGGAAAGCTTGACAGGGTCCTTGCTCCAAAGCGGAAATGCTCAGAGGGTCCATGCCCATTCTTGCAGAGCAGGCATTGAGAGTGTACTTGGAAATGAGAGTCAATACACTGGTAACTGCTCCACCATAATCGTGATTTTTCTTTATACAATTTGATGTTGTTAACTATGGGTGCCGTCTTATTCTGATAAAATTTTATTTTCCAAAATCCTGCAACTATAATGTAATTCCTTGATTTTCAGGCCTACCTATAGAGTATTTCCTTTTAGATATCCAAAAAAAAAAAGTTAAATTCAGACATGAGCCATCCTCTCCCACTGCTCCCCTCCAGAAATCCTGTTTCTGCTTCTCTTCCCATCCCCCTTATCTCCCCTGGGAGCCCTATGGCATAAAAATAGGGGTTAATTTAGACACCCCCTAGAGAGTTACACACACTGCCCCCCATACACAAATATACCCACCCCACACAGCCAGTTTGTCACTAAGTGAAGTCCTTCAGTGTTCTCTCTCTAAACTGTTGCCTTCTTTCCTTTACTACTACCTTACCTCATTATCCTAATAGCCTCTTAATGGTCCCTCTCTCATCACCCCCACACACCAATCTGTATTTCACACTGCGGCCAGGGTGGGGGCTTCGCTAAATTCACATCTTACGCTATCACTCAGCCTTCCCTGAAATTCATTAATCCATCACCCTGTCTTGGTTGCAGAATGAAATGCAAATCCCTTTAGAGCTTGGAACACAAAGGCCTCCAAGGATATGCCTTCATGTCCAGCCTCATTCTCAACATACACTTATGCTCTAATCACACCAAATTTCAGGCTTTTCTCCAACAGAGCAAGCTTTATACATGGCAATCAGACATAATCCAATCAATTAATTATGAAACCTGCTTTTACCGTGTAAACTACTATTGTTCATAAATCAACCTCTCCCAGGAATTAATAGCTCACTAATAGAGGGAGAAAAAAAATTCATGCAGACAAAGCATGTTAACACTACTTTGAGCACATGGTTGGATGCTCTGCCAACATTTTCCTTTGGACCTGTAATCCTGGGCTCTCTTCCTCACCTTTGACACCTGTGACAAACGTAAGGTCAGGACTCCACATCAGAAGGAACTGAGGCTGCCTGGACCAAAGGGTAAAGAAGAAAATGTTGAGTTTTGATTTTTCTTATTTTGATGTTTTTGTTGTTTATATTACAAAAAAATAAAAATTAAACCTATAACAATAGAGATATCTTTGTCATTAAAATTTCTGCATAAGAAAAAAAACTCCCATTACAATCTTGTAGCCCTCTAGCCTCTTCCCTGTCTTTCCCTATTGAAGCATATCATGTTTTATAATGTGACTTTTTAATAATACGATGTTTTTTAGGAGGGCGACCAAACAGACTATGTTTCCATCTGTCTGGCTAACTCTGCTGGTCCTTCCTGAATTAACAAAAATATCATCATTTTTGGAAAGTTTTATTCTGCTTCTTTAAGCCTAAATCCAATGTTCTTTATTCTTGCTGCCATGGTACTCTACACAATATTCCTTCTGTTGAACTTAGCACTCTATGTTCCAGTTGCTCCTTTAACGCTCTTTCTCTCCTGCCTGTTTAAAGTAGGAGCTTGAGAGCAGAAACCTTCCTTCATCTGCGTATCACTGTGGCCCTAATTGGTGCTTCATGCACAATATGTTGACAATACATGTTTGTTAAAAAGAAGTGACTGATTGTATGATAGCTATTAACTGATTGTACAATTGCTATTCTTCTTTATTTACAAATTATAAATGGTTCAAGAGCCCCTTCCTGAAAATCTTCCCAAGGGCTTCAAATTTCCAAGCTATCATAATTTTCTCCCAACACTTACTACTATAACTGAAGTGCAAATTGGGACACCATCGTATGGAATTTTCTATTTATTTCCCATCCAGGAAGCTGGACTACACTTAAATTATTATCCACCCTACCTAATAAAAAGGATTAGCTGGCACTGTTTGCTAAGATCTGATTCTCTTGCCAAACTGGGAAGACATTTAGAAATCAATAACTCATAAAACAGGCTAATAGCTTCAAATAAGCTTCTTTAGAACTGTACAATTAGTGCAAGTCCCTGGATAACGTGTACTCTATCCAGCCTCTCTCTCCCACACACATCAAACATTAAATCACCAACAGTGTATATCTATTCATTCATTTGCTTACTCATGACTCATACTCCAACTTCCTAAAATAATGTTGTAAGAGTGATTAGCTAGGAATATCACTAATAGCTATATTTCAAGGACCTTATAATTCATGGGTGTGTGGCAGTAGCTAATAGAAGCTTGGGTCTAAATCAGTAGCTTAGTTTTATGTTTGCTTCCCCTGACCTTTATATCAGCAATTTTTCAAGAACAGTTTGAGAATCAAGAATATTCTGGTATCACATAGCTGCATGTAGAAAGTATGGAGTGACTCTGCGTGAGTTTGTTTGCACACAAAACAAAGAGAATTCATTCACTGCTTTCCTATATGACCAAATGACTAGTAAGAGCGTTCAAGAGCAAAACATTATAGAGACAGTAGTTTTACTTTGTGAAAATCAATGGCTCTAGAAAACTGCACACTTAAAATGAATGCATTATCTTGTATGAAAATTATGCCTCAGTAACTTGAAAAAAAATCAATATCTGTAGTGACAGGAAGTAGATTAGTGGTTTCATAGGGCTAGGGAGGTGAGGATGCTATAAAGGGGCATGTTCTGTATTTTAACTGTGGCTGATGATTATTTGGGTGGATATATTGCCAAAACTTACCAATATAAAAAAGGATTTATTTAATTTCAGGTAACTTATACCTCAATAAAGTTGAGTAAAAAAAAAAAAAAGTAATGGCTAAGCAAAAAAAAATTGTTTTTTATTCAAGCTGCACTAAATTCCTATCTTAAAGATTTATAGTAAGTTAATAGTAAGTACTATGTCTTTATGGTGACTTTTCTTTGTCAGATAGCTCACACACAAAAACTATTCATGCAGATCTCATTAAATGAGTAACACCATAAAATGTCTTTCTCTGAGAAGAGTAATTATTAATTTTCAATAAAGTAAGGTGAGTGAATTACACATGTATATTAAAATGTTTATAACGTTCCATATATATAATGACTTACCATCTAATTCTTAGGCCTGCTCAAAAAGAAATGCAAACAGCTGATAAACCCATGAATTCACAAATACAGTTCACCCTATGGTATATTTACATGGAGAACCTGTACTTCAGAATGGAAGAATTTGACAGCAGCTGCCATTGGTTAGATGCTCTCTGAAGAAGAAACCCCACCCCCACCCCCCAGGTGATGGCGAAGTGCCATCATTGCTGGGTATACACAGCACATTATAGTGGAGATCTCTCATGCATGGTCTCCTACCACCTTTGGAATATCTTCCACATTTTATGAGTTTCTCCACTGTAAGCTTTAGCTTCCCAAGAGAAAATCCAGAAAACCCATTCCACCCCCACCATCCTTGGCAACTGGGATGCAAGCAGATAACCTTGGTTCCAGCAATCACATGCACCCATGTGAGGTTCAGTTCACAGCATGAGCAAATAGGCTAAGTGTTGAGTATCTACCTTCCCAGTACAAGTGGCAGCTGAGAATCTTGCTTTACTGGGGGAGCTGCAGAAGTTGCAATAAAGTCGGGTGCTTGGCATCTAGAGCAATTTGAGAGAAGCTGAGTTCCTGGCACCTGAAGCTGGCTTGTGACAGCAGTGACAGTGATGGTTCCCACACGGGCAAGTCCTGCAGCATGCTTCTACGGTCTGGATGTGCTTCCTGCTGATTTCACCTGATAACAAGTATTTGGTGAGCTACCTGATATTCTCCACTAAAATCTTTGCCATCTTAAATGAGCTGGAATGGATTCTGTTTGCCACTCTGACCAGTATGCACACTTACATAGAGGTTTGAGTACTCCCAGTCTTGGCAGCTTCCTGGGAAGTTAAGATCATATGGAGAAAATTCTACTCCAGTTTATTCTGAAAAGTCAACTTTACTATAGTGGCCAGAGTGGAAATGATCTCACAAGCTCTTCCAGGGAGATATCTGCCCTATCCCTCAGTGGGCAGTCTTAGTGTTTATTCATCAGGCTAGATTATTTTTATTGGTAGATTATCCCAGTATTCTGGAGCACACATCGAACCCCAATGCTATGTGTAATGATTATAAATTATGTCCTTCATGACTTGCCCAATTCTATTCTCTCTCTCTCTGAATGATCCCATCAAGGCCCAGGGTTTTAAATATTATCTATACACTGGTGACTCACATTTCTATCCAATGTGATCTCTCCTTTCAAGTTCAGATTCACAAACAACTGACTACCTGCTATCTTCGTTTGGATATAGAATAGGTAACTAAAATTTAACCTGGCCATTTCTTAGATAGGACTCTAAAAGCAAAAGTGACTGAAGAAGAAAACAAATTAGGCTATGTCAAAATTAAAATCTTTGGGCGCCTGGGTGGCTCAGTGGGTTAAAGCCTCTGCCTTCAGTTCAGGTCGTGATCTCAGGATCCTGGGATCGAGTCCCGCATCAGGCTCTCTGCTCAGCAGGGAGCCTGCTTCTCTCTCTCTCTCTCTCTCTCTGCCTGCCTCTCTGTCTACTTATGATCTCTCTCTGTTAAATAAGTAAATAAAATCTCAAAAAAAATTAAAATCTTTGTGTTGCTAACAATAACATCATGAAAGTGAAAATCCAGTCCAAAGAAAGAGAAAAAAATATCTGCAAATCATTATCTGACAAGGAACAAGGGGTTTATATCTGGAATATATAAAGAAGCAGCACAACTCAACAATAAAAGGAACAATAAGGCACCTGGGTGGCTCAGTCAGTTACGCATCTGCCTTCAGCTTGGGTCTGATGCCAGGGTCGTGGGATTAAGTCCTGCATCAGGCACCCTGCTTGGCGGGGTGTGCTCAAATGCAAGCACCTGCACGCACACATGCTCTTTCTCTCTCTCTTACTCTCTCACTTGCTCTCAAATAAATAAATAAATAATATTTTAAAACAAGATTTTAAAAAAGGGAACAATAATCCAACTTAAAAATGGGCAAAAGATTTGAACAGACATGTCTCCAAAGATATACAAATAGGCAATAAGCACATGAAAAGACACTGATCATTCTTAGCAATTAGGAAAACACAGACTCAAGCCACAGTGAGGTGACACTTCATACTCATGAGGATGGCTACAATGAAAAAGATGGCAAAGACCATAACATGGGTTGACAAGGGTATAGTGGAATTAGAACCCTTATTCATTGCTAGTGGGAATGAAGTACAACCACTTTCAAAGACAGTTTGGCAGCTTCTCAAAATAGACATAGAGTTACTCCATAACCCAGCAATTCCACTCTTGGTTATATGCTGAAGAGAAATGAAAACATATGTCCCAATAAAAACGTACATATATTCATAGCTGCATTGTTCATAATAGCCAAAATGTAGAAACAAATGTTCATAAGCTGATGAATGAATAAACGAAGTGTGGTATATCTCTATAGTGGAATATTATTTAGCAATAAAAAGAATTAAACTACTGATGGGTAAGATTAAGTTAAATAAAAGAATCCACTCAAAAAAGACAACATGCTGTAGCATTCCTTAACATGAAATGTGAAGAGTGGAGAAATCTATAGAAACAGAAAGTAGGTTAGTGGTTGCTTAGGGCCAGGAAAATAGATACAGGTTTCTTTTTGAAGTGACAAAATGTTCTTAATTTAGATTATGATGATGATTGCCTGGCTCTGTGAATATACTAAAATAATCCTTGAATTGAACACTTTTAAGTGTGTGAATTTTATGCTATGTGAATCATATCTTGATTCAGATGTTAAAAACAAAACAAAACACAGGGGCACCTGGGTGGCTCAGTTGTTAAGTGTCTGCCTTCAGCTCAGGTCATGATCCCAGGGTCCTAGGATGGAGCCCAGAATCCTGCTCCCTGCTCAGCAGGGGGCCTGCTTCTCCCTCTCCCACTCCCCCTGCTCATGTTCCCTCTCTCACTGTGTCCCTCTCTGTCTACAAATAAATAAAATCCTTAAAACAGAAACGAAACAAAATCTAACAGAGCTAAAGCTAAACTTGTAACTTCTTACTTTCTCAAACCCAAACTTGATTCTCTCCCAATTTTACCCCCTATGTTTGTCCAGGCCAAAACATAGAAGTCATCTTTAACTCTTCTTTATACATTTGCTACATTCAATCTATCCACAAATCCACTTGTCATTACTGCAAAATCTATCCCAATTCTGACAACTTCACTCCTTCCCCGCTCTCATCCAGGTCACCATCATCTGTGTTCCAGTGAAAATGTGTTCTAACTGGTGTTTCAGTTTCTATATTTACCTCTCTGTGTTTCCTCATTATAGCTAGCTGACTTTTTTAAAACTGTGAATCTCCTTCTGCACAGCAAGGGAAACAATCAACGAAACTAAAAGGCAGTCTATGGAATGAGAGAAGATATTTGCAAATGACATATCTGATAAAGGGTTAGTATCCAAAGTCTATAAAGACCTTATCAAACTCAATACCCCCCAAAATAAATAATCCAGTGAAGAAATGGGCTGAAGACATGATTAGACTTTTCCCCAAAGAAAACAAACAGATGGCTAAAAGGCCCATGAAAAATGTTCAACATCACTCATCATCAGGGAAATTCAAATTAAAACTACAATGAAATACCACTGCACACTCTCCGAATGGCTAACAACACAGAAACACAGATATTGGCAAGAATGTAGAGAAAGAGGAACCCTCTTACACTGTTGGTGGGAATGCAAACTGGTGCAGCGACTCTGGAAAACAGTATGGAGGTTCCTCCAAAAGTTAAAACTGGAACTACCCTATGACACAGCAATTACACCACTAGGTATACACCCAAAGGATACAATAATGCAGATTCAAAGAGGTACAAGGTTTTAGCAGCATTAGCAACAATAGCCATGTTATGGAAAGAGCCTAAATGCCCATTGACAGATGAATGGATAAAGAAAAAGTGCGATGTATATACAATGGGGTATTACGCAGCCATCAAAAAAGAAATCTTGCCATTTGCAATGGCATGGGTGGAACTAGAGGGTATTATGCTAAGCAAAATAAGTCAGAGAAAGACAAAAAAATACCATGTGCCTTCACTCATATGTGGAATTCAAGAAACAAAACAGATAGACATATGGGAAAGGAAAAAAAGAGAGAGAGAGGCAAAACACAAGAGAGATTCTTAACTATAGAGAACAGCCTCAGGATTGCTGGAGGAAGGTGCTCAGGGAGACGAATCAGTGGTTGATGGGTATTGAGGAGAGCACTTGCTGTGATGAACACTGGGTGTTATATGTAAGTGATGAATCACTAAATTCTTCTCCTGAAACCAATGTTATACTAGATGTTAACTAACTAGAATTTAAGTAAAAACTTTGGGTGCTTGGGTGGATTAGTAGGTTAAGTGTCTGACTCCTGGTTTCGGCTTAGGTCATGATCTCCCTGTCAGGGAACTGAGCCCCGCATGAAGCTTCACAGCAGGCAGAAGTCTACTTGTCCCTCTCCCTCTCTCTCTCTGCCCCTTACCCACTCGTGGCATTCACATGCATGCACTCTCTCTGTCTCCTCTCAAATGAGTAAAATATTTAAAAAATAAAAATGTGAGGGATACCTGGGTGGCTTAGTTGGTTGAGTATCTGCCTTCAGCTCAGGTTATGATCCCAGGATCCTGGGATCAAATCCTGCATCAGGCTCCCTGCTCTGTGGGAAGTCTGCTTTCCCTCTGCCTTCTGCTCCCCCTGCTTATGGGCGGTCTCTCTCTCTCTGGCAAATAAATAAACAAGTAAAGTTTTGGGACACCTGGGTGGCTCAGTCGGTTAAGTGTCTGCCTTCGGCTCAGGTCATGATCCTGGGGTCCTGGGATCGAGTCCTGCATCAGGCTCCTTGATCAGCAGGGAGCCTACTTCTCTCTCTGCCTGCCACTCCCCCTGCTTGTGCTCTGTCTCTTTCTCTCTCTCTCTGACAAATTAATAAATTTAAAAAAAAAATTTTTTAAGTAAAAAATAAAAACTTGAAACATAAAAAACAAAAATAAATAAAAATAAAAACTGTGACTCAGATCCTATCATCCACTACTTAAAACTCCAAAGACTATCTATCGTAATTGAATAAAATTTAATCTCCTTTCCAAAGCCCACCCATCCCTACAGAATCTGCCTGCCTTCATCAGCAAATTAACTGATGCCCTCTGAATTGCTTTCTTCTCCTTTATGTAGGACAGATTTGTTTCTGTCTCATGACCCTTGCACTTACTATTCCTTCAGACTCTCATGGCTAATTGACAACATCTGTCTGCTCTCAGCTCAAGAGCTGCTCCCTCGGAGGGGCTTTCTAAACTAGCATTGCTTTGAAGTAACTCTGATGTTTTTCTGCTTTATTTTCTTAACAGCACTTACAATTATTTGAGATTAACTCAATTTCTGTTACTTATTGTGGTAAAAAGCACATAAAATTTACTATCTTAACCATTTTTAAGTGAATAGCACAAAAGTGTTAACTACATGTACATTGTTGCACAACAGACCTCTAGAACATTTTCATCTTGGGAAACTGAAACTCTATACTCATTGAATAACAACTTCCCTTTTCCCCTCTCCCCAACCCCTGGCAACTGCCATCCTGCTACTGAATTTGACTACCCTGAGTACCTCATATAAATGGAAGAATGCCATATTCCTCTTACTGTGATTGACTTATTTCACTTAGCATCATGTCCTCAAGTTTCTTTCATTTCATAACACATTATCATATCCCCTTCCTTTTTAAGGCCGAGTGATATTTCATTGTGTATATATATACACCAAATTGTGTTTATTTCTTTGCTCATCTGGTTATTGCAGTCTACAAGCTTACAAGCTTCATGAGAGCAGAGACATTGTCTACTTTGTCCATTGCCATATGCCCTGCACATAGAACAGTTACAGAAAGTTCCACAGAAGTGGCAAGACAGGAGTTGAAACCTGGAGCATATGATTAAATAGGGAAGCAGTAGTCCCCAAGAACAAAGAGCAGGGAAGTTGACAAAGATGTTGAAGTGAATATGGCCTATTTGCGGACAAAGAGATTTGTGTGATTTAATAATAGAGATTAGTGGAAAATAATTTGATATGGGTAATTACAGCTAAACTCTCAGGATCTGGAATATCAGTTTGAGTCTCTAGATTTTATCCTGGAGACGATACAACAATGAAAAGTTTTGCAGGGAAACGCATTAGTAAATATCATTTACTAAGCATCTAGTATATGCTACATACTCTTGCATACATTAATTCTTTTAAAACTTACAACCCTACTATTACCTTTAATTCCCTGAAGAATATTTTAGCTAAGTAATTAATTAGTGAGGACAATTCAGACAAGAGCAGTAAGAGTACAAGTCTTTAACTATTTAACTTTAATTTTTAAGTATTTAATTTTTCCTTTTTTTTTTAAGGTTTTATGTATTTATTTCACAGAGAGAACAAGAGAGCATAAGCGGGGGATGAGGATGGGAAGGGAGAAGCAGGCTCCCTGCTGGGCAGGGAGGCCAATGTAGGCCTTGATCCCAGGACCCTGGGATTTTGACCTGAGCAGAAAGCAGATACTTAACCATCTGAGCCACCCAGGCGCCCCTTATATTTAACTTTTCAAAGGAAAATTACTAAGACAAGATAACAGACTGTGAACAAAAAAAGAAACAGAAGGGAAAATCATTCCAAAATTTATTACCAGGATGTCCGTTGACTGGGAGGTTGCAAAGTTGGTTGGTGGAAGAGAGGAAAAATTTGGCAGAACATCTAAGTAGAGAAGCTTGTAGATATGCAAAAAATGTGGCCAAAAAAAAAAAATTGTATTCACAAAAGATCAAAGCTGGAGATGGAGAATTTGAATATTTGCCTCCCACAGGATGGTGAGATCTTAAAACTGAATAAATGACTTAACAATATTAAAATGTTGCCTTCTTCTTGTTTGATTTTTATAACAAAAGCAAACTCCACCATTCTCAAAATGATTCCACAAAATTCTAAGTGAGGTTTAACTTAAGGCTCAGCCTCCTAAGCCAACTGGTGTGAGACACCCACCGAGGAGGGAACTTATCCAGAGTGAGATCACATAATTGTGGAGGAAGTAGGAGAAGGATGGTATGGGTTTTTTTTTTTTTTTTTTAAGATTTTATTTATTTATTCGGGGGGGGAGCAAGCACAGGCAGACAGAATGGCAGGCAGAGGCAGAGGGAGAAGCAGGCTCCCTGCTGAGCAAGGAGCCCGATATGGGACTCAATCCCAGGACGCTGAGATCATGACCTGAGCCAAAGGCAGCCGCTTAACCAACTGAGCCACCCAGGCATCCCTGATGGTATGGTTTTAAATTACTCTTTTACAAAGCCATGCTCTCCCATTAGCCCCAAGATTGAAATTTCCAAAACCAAACAAAGCAGAAATGTTCAGGTGTCCCACAAGCCATTCTGTTACTGACACCTTCAGTGGTATTTCAAAAACTCCAGACACTGAAGTCTAAAAAGAATTATCTTTTTATTATTTTGATCATCATTACTTTTCTTCATTAAGTCTTATTTGTATCTACTACCACTGGAGCATTGTTTCATGCTTGCATTCACATCCAGTTAAATGCTAATTATTCTTCAATACCATCTTTCCAATTTTCTTCCCTAAATTATTATAGTACTACACTAGAGAATGTGAGATTTTAAGGAAGCTGTCAAAAGGCTTAACAGCATCCAATAAAGATAAAGAACAATCTTTGTTGAATTTGGCTTCCCACTGGATTTTTCCCAAGTTAAACTTTGAGTTGTATGTGAATATATTTGAATACATTGAACTTTCAATATTTCTTGCCTATTTATCATTTACTGCATAATCAGTGTGAGTGTGTACATACACACACACATAATGTACACTTTTCATTCACTCTTTAATTAATTTATTCAACATTTCTGGAATCCCTTTCTGTGCACTCGGCACTCAATTAAATGTTATTCCAGAAACTTTGTTCTTCCTTATATTATTATCTAATTTAGAGTTAATCATTCTTCAATATTCCTACATATTTTCTTCCCAAACCTAGTTTTGCTACTAAAAATAAGAATGTTAAGACATTAACCCATCTGTGATTCTTAGGGATATTCTATTAAAATTTTGTTGTCTTGCCAGAGTTGATTTCCCTTCCATCTAACAAGCACTTACCAAGTGCCTAGGGCAGACTAATTTCAAAGTGTGGGGTATCCAACAGCTGAAAGCAACACTATTCCAACAATGTGTTCATATAGGCCATATAGGCTGGCCCCAATCTACCTTTTCGACTACATCTTTATCCTCTACACACACAGGGACCTCTATTTCAACCATAGAGAACTATTTCCCAAATTGAGTTCATAGGAGACTTAAAGCTTTAAATCTTATATTCAAGCTCAAAAGGGACAAGCCCTTTAAATCTTGTATTTAAGATTGTCTCTATTTCTTTTCTTTTCTAAGAAAGCTTTTTGCCTAATGTAGGGCTCGAACTCACAACCCTGAGAATCAATTTCTACATATTGAGCCAGCCTGGGGCCCCTCTATTTCTAATTCAAATTAAATGAAAGTTAATGTCTAAGGTCTATCATGTATTCCAGAAAAAAAATACAGAGAAATCCCAGAATGATAATTTTGTATAGATATTTAAGCAGGAAAACTGTAGAAATTTCTTCTCAGTAGAGGAAAAAATAAAAATTTTAATTATTTTTCACAAGTTTAATTTCCAAATAGTACCACACTTACAACGAGTTCTAATGAATAGCATATAATCATGATGCAAATATTTGGGAGGACATTTGTCCAGCATAACAATATTTTTGTAACAGAACCACATATTTAAACTAGACAAATTATTGCATACTGATATATATATATATATATATATATATATATATATATATGAGGCAGAACAGGATAGCAAATAGGAAGGCTGGCTCTGGAGTGTGACAGTCCTGAGAAAGAATCTCTGGCTGTTACTTACTATGACCTCCAAAATCTTAACATCTTAAAGTCCCAGTTTCCTAATCTTTAAAGTTTAGCCATATAGTGCTTAAGAAAATTAAATACAAGTGTGATAGGATGAATAGCACATACAAAATATTTCATCAATGTTACCAAGTATTTTGTTTTTGTGTCTTCACTGAGAGTACTGAAGTTTAATCAAGTTAACCTGATAACTCGCTTTCAGGGAGAATGTTCCTTATAAATGAGCAGTGTCAGCATTCAGCTTTAGGGAAGAAATGGAACAACAGTGTCAATACTGAGCAGGAGAGACTTGTTTCTTCTCTCTAAAATGGGATATATTAAAACCTCATATACCAGGATTGCAAACTCTTCATTAGGTATATTTGACACGCCATTGACTTTTTATCCCTAGATATAATAGTACTTTTTTGGTCAGATTTGACCCTGGGTAGAAGGAAGGAGTTCAACTGTACATGTTATAGTATTTTCAGGGTGTTTGTGTTATGGTTCAGAGCTTACTGTGTTTATTTGTGTTGGGTGCTGTTATTCAGATGACATCTAGAGTAAAGATGGCTGGCCTGCAATGAAAGAACCTTCTTGGCATGCCTGGGGTGGGAGGGGGCTCAGTTGATTAAACATCTGCCTTTCACTCATGATCGCAGGGTCCTGGGATCGAATACCACATGAGGCTCCTTGCTCAGCAAGGAATCTGCTTCTCCCTCTTCTTCTCCATCTGCCCCTCCTCCTCCCTCATGCTTGCTTTCTCTTTCTTCTCTCAAATGAATAAATTCTGGAAAGAAAGGAAGGAAGGAACAAATGAAAGAAGGAAGGAAGGAAGGAAGAAAAGGAAAGGAAAAGAAAGAAAGAGGGAGGGAGAAAGGGAAGAAATCGAGAGGGAAAAAGAGAGAAAAAAAGAAAGAGAAAGAAAGGAAGGAAGGAAGGGGGGAAGGGAGGGTCTTTTCTTTACCTTTTTGCCCCACCCTTATCTATCCCTCCTCCCCTCATCAGATTGCATGTTTACTGTCTGGTCCATCACAGGTTGACCGACTGGTCCATTACTCAGGATGAAATTTCTACTAACCCCATATGCTTTCTAATCCCCTTTTTCTCTGAAGAAAGCAAGACCTTTTGTTAAAAGAGTAAACATTCAAGACTCTGGTTTGGGTTTAGAGGTAAAAACAGATAGAGTGGGCTTACCTTAAGTCTACTTTAGTATACCTGGTATGACAGTCCGCAAATACTAAAAAATATTTATTGAATGTAGATCATTAAAATGACATCATGGTAATCTTTGCGAGGACATGTAAATACCCATACCTGCCATAGTCCACCTTTCAAACTCCCATAATAAGCCTCAAGTTTCTAGATGAGACAAAGTAGAAAACTCCTCTCTACCCTAGATATGCCTAAGGAGCTCTGAAATAGAAGGTGTGCTCTGTTATTTTCACTCCAAAGCCAAGTTTAATACCCAGATCTCATTTTGTCAATGCTATATAGAAATCCAGAAAAGGGAGGATGAGAACATGCTATCCCATCTACCCGACCAGACATAGTTTCCACTCCTAAAATAGCTTGGATGATGTCGTGATAAATCCCATTCAACACCTCCCCTCCCTGGAGTGGAGTAGAGAAGGGTAGCATGGGCAGTGGGAACTGGGAGATTTAGAAAATGTTCCCAGGACACCTAAGTGGCTCTGTTGGTTGAGCATCCGACTCTTGATTTGGGCTCAGGTCATGATATCAGAGTCCTGGGGTCACGCCCCAAGTCGAGCTTCAGATTCTCTCCCTCTCCTTCTGCTCCTTTCCCCACTCATGCTCCATCTCTCTAAAATAAATTAAGTAAAATCTTCAAAAAAGAAAAGAAAATGTTCCGCCCAAAAGTCAACAAGAAATTTTTTTTTCATAACTTAAGGTGTTTAATGAAATAAAATTACGAGGACCTACAAGCATCAGCATACGTGAACTAATTTTAATATGTTTATGAACACTGCATTTATCAGAAAAAAAATAGAGGGACGCCTGGGTGGCTCAGTTGGTTAAGCAGCTGCCTTCGGCTCAGGTCATGATCCCAGCATCCTGGGATCGAGTCCCACATCGGGCTCCTTGCTCCGCAGGGAGCCTGCTTCTCCCTCTGACTCTGCCTGCCACTCTCTCTGCCTGTGCTTGCGCGCACTCTCTCTCTCTCTCTCTCTGACAAATAAATAAAAAAGCTTAAAAAAATAAAATAAAATAAGAAAAAAAATAGAGAAAGATTATTATCTCTATATGATCTAAAACAGACAGTAAAACTCAGGCCTCCAGGACTATTGATGTTAAGTATCAATAAAAATAAAGTCAACTTGCTAGAGTAAAGAACTCACTGAAACCTTTCTATACCCATAGTCATAATAATCTCATGACTTACTACTGTGTATTACATAGTCAAGCATGCTGGAAATGACTTGGAAGTTAATTGACAGCCTTTTCCAAAGCAAAGAATAGTAGGGTTAGTGGCAGAAAAATGAATACAATGTTTCTCTTTAAAGAGAAGAAGAGCCAGTTCATATGTCATATATAAGACCTAAACTAGGTCATCACTGACTGGCCTAATGTGAGTTCCTTTTCCAAATACCCTTGTGGGCTTTTATAATAAAATATTCCTATACCTAACACTTCACTTAAATACCAAGATAAAGCTTAATAAAGTTTTTCTTCTCATCATGTAATTTTTTATTGCCAATAATGTTCCAAAATTTTCTGATACCCTGATCTGATAATCAATACTTTTTGAAGGAAAAATGACAAGAACCAGTATGAAATTGATCTGTTCAACTAAAGAATTACAGATGGTAAAAATTAATCTTACTAACTGAAATGGGAAGACCAAGCAGAAAGATTTCAGTGAAAACCATACACTTTTAGAAATCAGCAGCTATTAAGTTGTTTCTGAAGAGAGCCCAGATCTTCAGCTTCATCAATACAATTACATTAAAACAAAAATAACTTTTGAAAAGGAGTAGAAACATGGGAGAGGAGTTAATGCCCATTTCAGGGCAGAGGCAAGGATAAATGAGATGTGTGTGAAATTGCTTTTTAAAGTTCTAAACAGGTGCCACTTACCCATCTTTCACATTAGACATGCACAATTAAAGTTTTTTGAATGGGTGATTGCTAGTTAATGAAATAATTCATTAAAATAAATGTTTAGTGAACCGGGGACATTAAAAATAAGAAGTTACTACACCACAGAATGATTTGTGTGACTCAATCAGTTTTTCTCTTTTCCTAGGATACATAAGATCATGATTCCCATTCTACCTGATTTTCAGCACACCTCTCTTGACAACATTACTTTTATGCTCACAATATGACCTAAATCAATTAAGTCAGAAAAGCCAAAAAAACTATATTAATACTTTCCATTAATCAGAGGGATTAACTTAATTGACTAGATTATATAAGGCAGCATAGCAACACCTCTTTTGGAATATTTGTCACTCGAGGATCTCAAGTCACTTTATAAAACGTTGGTGAGACCTATCTCCTCTCTACTTCAAATGGTAAGAAGCAGGGGCACACTTCATTTTAATAAAAATTTTCCAATGAAAAAACACCTTTGCTATGAATTTAACACATTAGAATGCAGTTGACCCTAGTATTTCAAATTAGTATTAAATGAAACATTGACAATAACGAAAAACTTTTCTTTGGAAGGTTCAACACATTCTTCCCACTGAACAGTATACTTCAGAGAGAAGCAGAGAGAAAATTTCCCCAAAAATCTTGTGAAGAGCAAGAGCAGATCTGGGTTTAAATGGCAGGACTGACCCTTACGGACTGTGTCATTAGGACAAGTTACTTAATTCTGCAAGTCTCATTTTCCTCTCTAGACAAATGAAGATCATACCAGTAGTTCCTTCATAGGGTCAATGTGAGGATTAGAGTATAAACTGGGTGGCGCAGGGCCTGGCACATAGTAAGCATTCAATATAGTGTACACATCATCATCATTATCATCATCATCATGACCATCAACACCATCATCACATCATGACCATCATCATTACCATCACCATCATCATCATCATCACCATCATCACCATCAGCAGCAGCATCATCATCATCATCAGCATCATCATCATCACCATTATCACCATCATCACCATCATCATCATCATCATCATCACCATCACCACCATCATCATCATCACCATCACCACCACCATCATCATCATCATCATCATCACCATCAGCTCTAAGCACCCCTCACCAGTGATGGTTAATGTTATGTGTCAGCTTGAGGCTATTTTGGTGCGAGATTAACATTTAAACCAGTGAACTGTGAGTAAACAGAATGCCCTCCAATTGGCTTCATCTAATCTAAATAGAACAAAAAAGACCCACCTCCATAAGCAAGAGGGAATTCTCCAGAAGATTGCTTTTGGCCTTGATCTGCACTCTCAGTTCTCCTGGGTCTGCATCCTGCCAGCCTTTGGACAAGAACTGCAACTTTCAGGAGTCTCTGTTGGTCCACACTGCAGATTTGTGTTTACCAGTCTCTGTGATCATGTGAGCAAAGCCTTATAATAAATATCTTTGCCTAGGTAGACACATGTTTCTCCTTCTGTATCTCTGGAGAACTTTGACTGATACAATTATACAAGTCTGAGAATCTAAATCAATGGTAAAGGAGCACCTGGGTGGCTCAGTCATTAAGCATCTGCCTTCAGCTCAGGTCATGATCCCAGGGTCCTGAGCCCTGTGTCAGGTTCCTTGCTCAGTAGGAAGCCTGCTGCTCCCTCTTCCACTCCCCATGCTTATGGTCCCTCTCTCGCTGTCTCTCTGTCAAATAAATAAATAAAATCTTTTTTAAAAAAATCAATCAATGGTAAAAAAAATAGGGCACAAACATCCTTTCTTGGAATATAAGATCCTTGAAGGGAAGGATCCACGTTCAAGAATTGACCATGCAATAAATATCCAGTAAATGCTCTAAGAGTAAATTAACCAATCAGTATATTTTACCGCAACCATGTAAATCCGGGGCTATATTTTTAAAGTGTATGTGAACTGATACCATCCATTAGACAAGCCTCA
>NC_081557.1:149027791-149116516 GCF_022355385.1 Mustela nigripes | reverse complement strand
CCCCCCCCCCCCCCCGCTGGTGCATATTCCACATTTTTACTTTGAAAACCCCAGGTGGTGAATTTGTTTCTCTTTTAAGTATATGAATTAAGTCAGTTAGAAATGAACTTTTAAAATAATTGGTGGAAGATAGACTGAAAGATTCCATCTCATTTGGAAGTCAAGTAGTCTGGTATGCTGTCTTTCAGAGGTGAATGAGTTACCAAGTGCTCTAGTTCATTTCACTGCCCGATCACCTCTAAGAAGGTAATGCTCAGAAGTGAAGTTGGGGTGAAATGGGGGAGGAGAGAAGAGAACAGAAAGGAGATTCGGTGCTCCAGTTACGTGGGTGATGGAGATAAAGATGAGTTCCAGGCTTTTGTGTCGAGTCCCCTGCCATGTCCTTGCCAAGACTGGGAAGGATTTTTCCCTTATTCCTCATCTCCAGCCTGGATTCTGAGTGTCTTCTGTGAATTCTTAATTTCCAAAGTAGTTAACAAGCTGCCATGTGCCTGTCTATAAAATACAGATAACCAGTAGGTACATAGCTTGGTTTTGGAGCCCCATTCTGCCAGTGGGACCTCAAACGTTTATAAATCACTGTCATCTGTTATAGCCACTGTACCTACATTGGTGAGAATGAAAGGCGTATAGTAATTTGGAATTGGATTTCATTTTGTATTTTAGGAGGTAGATCTTACTAATCCCAAGACATTTAGAAACCTGGCTAAGCCAATGGGTGCACAGACAGATGAACGATTAGCTCAATATAAGAAGCGGTATAAAGACTGGGAAGATCCTAATGGTAAGTAACTTTTCTTGTCATTGGACTTTGTGCCTCAGTTGCAAACATAAAGCCATTATTTAGTGGTCTGCCATCCCTGTATCTTTTCCTTTATCTTTGCTTATGTATCATTACATCTGTGTAAGTTATAAATTCACACATGTATACAGCTATCAGATTTTGCATGCCAACTGATGGCCATGCTTAGAAAACGTGTTTTAGGTAGCTTATCAGGTACTGGCAGAAAACTGTCTGCTTTGTATAGGTCAGAAATTTCCCACTAGGTAGATAACCTACCTTTAGCTCTAATCCTATTTAACCCAGAAACTACAGTTTCCTTAATTCAACTTTTAATTTTATTGAGAAACTTTTTGAAATCCTTTGCTTTAAAAAAAATAAAATAAAATAACAATGATAATAATAGTAACAACAAGAACAACCACCACCTCCTGAAACTACACTTCATTACTTATTATGTTTAGTGTTTTGATTTTGTGTTTTGTTTTAAAAGACGATTTGAGAAAGAGAGAACATGCATGCACAGGCGTGTGTGAGCTGGGGAGAGGCAGAGAGAGGGGAAGAGCATCTTAAACAGACTCCCCACCGAGCACAAAGCCCCATGCAGGGCTCCATCTCACAACCCGGAGATCACAACCTGAGCCATAAGCAAGATAACCAACTTCACCATGCAGGCCCCCTGTTATGTTTAATGTTTCTCATGTGTCTGCCCCCCACCACCCCCACCGAATGGGTGAAACAAAGGAGGAAAAAAAACTAAACTTAAGCCTAAAGGTATTCCCTGTGTGGACCCTTTTTTTCCTGCGAAGAAGAGTATATAATAACAATTACGTAATATTCATAGATAATAATTTAGAGTAATAGATCATTGCAAAGCCAGAACATCCTAAAAAGTAGCTATAAGTCAGTATCCTGCTTTAGTGGAAGGTAGTTTGCTGTTAAGGCTTACCTATTACACTAACCCTCAAAACGTGAATTCCTACATGTGCTAAATTTGTGAGGAAAGGCACTGAGTTATACTTAATTTGGATTACTGCCAGGTATGTAAGTGAGGGGCAGCGGTGCAGTAATGTTCTCACACTACAAACACCAATGCCAGTTGTGTTTAGTGTTACAGCAATCACAGGCATTAGCATTTTCAAGCCTATTAATACCAATTTTATTTTTCACATTTACTCTTTTGTTTTCAATTATGTTTTAATTTTTTTGAACAGGAGAAACTCCAGCCTACCACTATGGGACCCACTATTCATCTGCAATGATTGTGGCTTCGTACCTAGTAAGGATGGAGCCTTTCACACAGATATTCTTAAGGCTGCAGGTAAAACTCTAAATTTAGCATTTTTCTATTTTATTCAAGCCTCCTTTCTATTTAAAATTGGTGTGTGTGTGTGTGTGTGTGTGTGTGTGTGTGTGTTTTAATGTTGTTATCTTGCCTTACAAGAAGTCCTATGAAGTTTCAGTCACAAAAAATAGTGAAACATAATTCAAATGACATTTCACTGTATCAGAATTGTTGAGTAAAACAAGAGCCAGGGTCCTTTAGTCAAAGAAGCAAATACCATGTGCTTTCCAGCCAGGTATATGGAATTCAGACATACCTGGTTTAAATTAGCAACAAATGTTTTAAAAATATAGTCTAGCTCATTTGCTGTCTTCTTTATTATAACTGCTTTCCTCCACATTCTCTTTCATTTATTCAGCAAATATTTATTGAATATCTACTATGTACCAGACACTGTTCTAGGTACGTGGAAGATATCAATGAATAAAAACAAAAGCCCTACTTTGTACAACATACATACTTTAGTTGAGGGAAACAGACAAGAAAAACAACAAAGAAATACATCTTAAAGTGTTTTAGAATACAATACATGCTATCAGAACATACGGATCAGGGAAAGGGACTGGGAAGTACAGAGTACTAGTGGGTGGTAGAAAAGGGTGCAGTGCAGTTTGAAATAGAGCAGTCAGAGTAGGTCTCCTTGAAAAGTGGCAAGTGAGCAAAAATTTGGAGGGCATGAGGCAGTTACTCACGCAGCTATCTGGAGAAAGTGTGTTCCAGGCAGAGGGCCCCAAGCCAAGCAAGTGGCTGAGATGTTTTAGGATGAGCAAGGAGCCCACTGTGTCTGGAGCAGAGTAAGTGGAGGGGAAATTCAGAGGATGCCCTCAGACAGGTAACGAGTCAGATTGTGTCAGGTCTTGGCGGCGTAGTGCATGGACTTTGGTATTTTCCCACGGTGAGCTTCAGTGTAAAGACAGATTCACTGTGTCCACTGAAAACACAGCAACAGGGAGTTCGACTGAGGAAGGTATATCTGTGAGGCTGTGTAAGAAATCCCTTTTCTATTTGAATTTGTTACATATATCAAAAAGTTATATATAACTTTCTTAGTTTTTCTTTCTTTCTTAGTTTTTCACCTAATCCTTAACATTGTGAGCACTTGAATGTCATGTTAATTTATAAAATCAGTCTAATATATATATACACACATATATGTGTATATACACACACAACTTGAATATTTTCAACTGTAGATGGCTACATTAGAATCTTGGTTGGTTTTCTTTAAGAGAGCATCATGAAACTATGGAAGAATTCATGATTCATATTTCATATTCTTGCCCTCTCAATAAAAACTCATTTTTTAGTGACTTTTCAGAGTCTTTGTATTTAGGTTTCACTTTGATTACAAAATACATGTATTAAGCACTTTGTCAGAAACACCCCTAAAAGAATTCATTTTCTTTTTGTGATTATTTAAAATTTTGTGTGTTTGACATAGGATGGGGGAAAATGGAATTGTCACCAAATGTATTTACTTGGGTTTATCGAGCCCGTGAGCTTGACAGAAGCCATGAGGTGTGGCGATGGGGCTCTAACAGAGCAGTGCCTTCTTCCATCCACAGGGAGGCCACTTCGACCTGGCTGACCGGATGTTCCACAGTGTGCGCGAGGCCTGGTACTCAGCATCAAAGCACAACATGGCAGATGTAAAAGAACTTATCCCCGAATTTTTTTACTTACCAGAATTCCTGTTCAATTCCAACAACTTTGATCTAGGTATGTACAGCTGTGGTGCTGTCATCGGAACACTACCCTGGAAAGGACCAATAGAAATGTGACTTTCCTGAATAGTGTGTGCAGTACGCACAAACAAGGAAAGACTTCCTTGTGGTTTCAGCAGCTGTTATTTACTATAATTGGGTGTGTGGGAGTAAATATAAAAGGAAAAATACATTTATGCCCAAAATAACTGTTTCAAATGTGGAGTCTTGGGAAGATTTAAAAATTGACACAGATTGCATCTAATGCTCAGAATATTATGATTTCAATAAAAACAAAGGGGAGGTGAAAATTTATTTAAAAATCCTTATGGTTGAAATTAATAGCCAAAAATGATATATCCACATTTTTCGTGTATTGTTTTAATCTTACGTATTGCGGGAGGCATTTTCACATTGCATGCTGATATGTTTTAAAATTAGAGTTTTAGAATAACTTCAAGTTAATTTCTCTTTTTTTATCGTGTTAGGTTAGTATTATCTAGAAAAACAGAAACAAATCAATAGTCCTAAAAAGGAGAGAAATTTCGTCAGTACTCTGCTCTCTTTGTATAATCCAGCAGTTACAGGAAATAGATTTGATTTTGGCTGCAGTTTTTTGGAACATAGTTTGCTGATCTAGGTTTCTGAGTATTTCTTTTAAGACATATCAAAATTCCATTGTTTCCACTTCAGAATATTCCTGCCAGACTTTGTTCTATTTTTGTATATTTTTCATACTTCATATCATATTTAAGTGTTCAACATATAAATCATTTCTATACTACCTCAAAGTTTGTTAACAGAAAATTTAGAGAAGTGTTCATATCTGATACATCTGAGTGATTTTTCTTTCTAAAAATAGTTTTTTAAATAATTTTTGTTGCTTGTCCTTTGGCAGTTCTAACTTTGTGAAATTATAGCTCCAGAGCTAATCGGAAAGGTAGTAAGACTCTCTTAATAGCCCCAGCAAAAGACCTGAAATTGAGTCCAGTCCAGACCACTTACAAACTGAACTAAATTATCCAGTTTTATATAAATAAATTAAGAAAGAGTCATGTATTTTTGTCATGCTCATCTTCATAATAAATCATCTTCTTTCCATGAAATCACACACTTTAAAAAACACTATTCACATATAAGAGCTAAAAGTGTAAACAAAAAAAAAGCTAAAGCTATAAAACTCTTAGAAGAAAACATAGGGTTAAATCTTAATGATCTTTTATTTGCTGATGCCTTGTTAGGTAGGATATAACAGCACAAGCATTAACAACTGAAAAAAAATGACTTGGACTTGATCAAAATGTAAAACTTATACATCTAAGAGCATTATGAAGAAGGTGAAAAGAACACCTCCAGAAGGGAAGAAAATATTTGCAAGTGATGTATCTCATAATGGCCTAGTGTCCTGAAAATAACTCTTACAACTCAACAGCCAAAAGATAACCCAATTAAAAAATGGGCCACTGACCCAGGTAGACATTTCAGAGAAGTTATACAAATGGCTGTGAGAAGATGCTCAACATCATTAGTCATTAGGGAAATGCCAGTGAACATCATGTAGGTACCGCTTCACATCCACTGGGATGGCTATAGTGAAAGCAAAAAAGCCACAACAACATAAAAGAGCAAGAGCCGATGAGGGTGTAGAGAGAGCAGAAACTTCATGCACTGCTGGTGGGAATGGGAGGTGGCTTAGCAGGTGTGGAAGACAGCTTAGCTTGGTGGTGTCTCAGAAGTTAAAACTGAAATCACCATATGACCCAGGAGTTCCACTCTGAGGTCTATATGCAAAAGAACTGAAGACAGGGACTCAAGCAGAGTACCTGTCCACACCCGTTCAGACCAGCATTATGTACAATAGCCAGGTGGTAGGAGCAGGCAGGCCACATGTCTGTCAGTGAATAAACAAATTGTGAAATGCACATACAGTGGAATGGTACTCCATGGAAAAGTGTGAATTACTGATACACACTATAACACAGATGAACCTCAGAAACATGATGCTAAGTTAAAGAAGACAGACACAAAAGATCATATAATGTATGATTCTCTTCCTATGGAATATCCTATATAGGTCAGTCTTATAAACAAAGAACACAGAGTGGTGGTTACCCAGGATGGGGGGAGCAGGCAGGAGGAATGGGGAGCCACTGCTTAATGGGTACAAGACTGCCCTGTGGGGTGATGAAAATGTTTTAGGGCTAGATAGAGATGGTGGCCACACAAAATTATGAATGTACTAAATGCCACTGAATTGTTCACTTTAAAGTGGTTAACTTTATGTTAGGTAAATTTCACTTCAATTACTTAAAGAAAGAAAGAAAGAAAGAAAGAAAGAAAGAAAACCCCCAAAACAATGTTTACTATTTTTATTATCTTTAAGTGATATAAAACAAAGAGCACTTGGTTTTTTCCCTGGCTCTGGGATGAGTAACATTCCCCCCGGTCTTCTTATCTTTATACCCTTGGATATGGATTTACATGGAAGAGAGCTGCAAAGTACCAGAATCAGACCAAGAGTATACTACAGAGTGTTCTCTTTAAATTTTAAAATTGCCGCTAGTGCAGGTGAAATAAAATGATACTGTTTAAATATTAGGGATGATTAGCACATTTTTTAAAAAGTAGATTATATGTCAAGTCTGGAAACTTGGGTGGAATTTCAAAGGGAGTGGATGCGGGGTATGAATGAGGGGGAGGGATGGTAATAACTCGATTGTTTTATTTTTTCTTAAGTCATATGGTAATTTTTCCAACCAAGTGAAGACATCACTTTAAACTGATTTTTATGTTTCTCACTTAATATCACTTTGTCAATAAACCATCAAATACCAGTGACAAGAACAAGATTGTTTCTGTGGGAAATATTTTTATTGGCCCTCACTTGAAACTGCCTTTGTGTTCTAGAATTTGAACAATTGTACTTCTCTGAAAATGTCTAATACAGCTGTTTACCTAACCAACTACTGTTGAACTAGTGAGTCAACATTATTATTCATAGAGTCATTTTTTTTACATTGATCACCTGATTTATATCTGGGAAAGCTGTAGGCTAAAATTAACTTTTTGGCCTTTACTTCCAAAAAATGAAAAGATAGGACCTGTTTCCTGAGATGCCAGTCCCATTTAATATGTTTTGTGGTAGACAGGTTTTATAGCAAACACTTCCTTTAACATTTTTCACATTGTCTAGCTATGATTTTTAACAGTTTCCATGGAATAAATATCACGTGGTATGCATTTTTTGTTTCTGCCAGGTAGCCCCATAGTTTTTCCAGATTTTTTTTTTTTTCAGTTAAATGATGTACTAACAGCAGAAGCTTACATTTCAGGTTTTATTTTTTTAATGAGAATCCTTACAGCAAAATATATGTCATTTCTACAGAGCTCTCTCAAGAGTTTAAGAATCAGAAATAGGAAATACCACATGTGTTGCATATATTTCCAGAAGACTGGTATTTTTATTTCCTCTTTAGCAAAAGAACACTCAAACTCCTCAGTGACTGAGTAGTTAGGTATTCCTTCAGTAACCTCTTCCATGTGAGATGCAAAATTTTGTCAAAACATTAAGAGAAGAAATTCAGTACTGGTTTACTGCTGATGACTCACCAAGCTCTAAGCATTCAGGAAAAGCCCAAATAATGGAAGATTTAAGAGAAATTGCTAATGATCTTCCAAATGCGCAGTCCTGAGGGGATAGAATTTGAGCAGTTTTTACAAACTCAAAACAGTAGGTTCATTAAATGTTTCGTTAAAAAGGAGTCCTGCAGTCAGTTAAATTTCAGGAATATTGTGTCTAATATCCCTCCTGGAGAGGCACTCTGCCTCTGAAGAATCTTACAGGAAGAAACATGTTTAATTTTGCATAACTCAGCATTTTCTGAAGTCATTTGACAGGGTGGGTCCCTCAGATTTGCTAATGCTTAATAATCTCTCTGAGGGAATTCTCTAAGAAGCAGACCTAGGGAAATAGCCGAGTAGCTGATCTCAGGGTCCTTTCTGATGGTAAAGTTTCATAGTTCTGGTAATGAATTTAACCCACTATTTCTGTGTTACTTTAATATAAAGTTACTGTTTCTTTATTTACCATCTTACTTAACTTTATTTACCATCTTTCATTGTCTTTTTAATTTATCTAATTGCACAGGCTGTAAACAAAATGGCACTAAGCTGGGAGATGTTATCCTTCCACCGTGGGCAAAAGGGGACCCACGGGAATTCATCCGAGTCCACCGTGAGGTAATGGGAGCATCCTTTGTGGTTGAATTTGGATTTCAGTGGGTTGTTGATCACAGTACAAAGAGAGGGCCTTGAGCAAGATACCACCCATTTATTCAAATTACAGATATTGTTCTTACAATTTTTAGTTATTTCAGTTCCTTATGATCACTGGCCAATTCCTTTTGCTTTCTGAACAAGTAGTAAAAGTCAGCCTATGACTGAATGTGTGTTTTTGAAATTACAGGCTTTGGAATGTGATTACGTGAGTGCCCATCTGCATGAGTGGATTGACTTAATCTTTGGCTATAAACAGCAAGGCCCTGCCGCAGTAGAAGCTGTAAATGTCTTCCACCATCTTTTTTATGAGGGTCAAGTGGACATCTACAACATAAATGACCCACTGAAGGAGACAGCCACTATAGGGTTCATTAATAACTTTGGTCAGATCCCTAAACAGGTATGGATATTCTTATCATTGATGCTCTCAGTTTCATTTTTTAAGCTCTAGTATTGCTGTAAATGAAGAATGACCATATAGCAAGTTTAGGCTAAGTTTTTATTGAAGAGCCCTGCCACCTAATAGGTTCAGTAGCTTCCACGATTATTGTTTTCTCCTCCTGTTTTGCAGGCTAGGTAAATAGAAATGTTGTTCAGAGAATTTCCCCTCAGACGAGTACAGGGAGTGCTTTCCTATATCTGCCCAAGACCTGCAATCAGGGAAGAAGATGGGGTCTGGGGGTCTACAGCACACAGGATGGGGTTCCATTCCAAGACCAGCAGGAAGCCAGTGCTGACACTGAGCAATGAAAGGCATGGTCATATTTAGACTTTATTATTTATTTATTTATTTATTTTAAGAATTTGTTTTTAAGTAATCTTTACACCAGTGTGGGGCTTGAGCTTACAACCCCGAGATCAAGAGTCACATGCTCTACCGACTAAGCCAACCAGGTGCCTCCATATTTAGACTTTTTTTGTTGTTGTTTTTTAGGTTTTATTTACTTATTTGACAGAGAATGAGAGAGACAGAGAAAAGAAAAAACACAAGGCAGGGGAGAGGCAGAGGGAGAGGGAGAAGCAGACTCCTCACTGAGCAGGGAGCCCGACATGACACAGGACTCCTCCCAGCACCCTGGGATCATGACCTGAGCCAAAGGCCAATGCTTAATTGACTGAGCCACTGAGGGATCCCCATACTTAGACTTGAAAGATCATTCTGTCTATGTACATTAACTAGAATTAAAATAAAAACTGAAAAATAAAGATCATTCTGTTCATAGTCTCATACACATGCCTACACTCTAGGGGAACCAAGTTAGGAGCAGAATATCACCTCGGAAGCTCTTAGTGACAGTGGAGGGGACAGACAACAGTGATCTGGATTAGATTAGTGATGCAGGTGTGATGAGTGCTCTCGTAGGAGGGTGCTTGTGTGGGTGTGCCAAGAACCAGCCCATGACTGGCTGCTCTGACCACTGTCTGGAACCCAAACAGGAAGACCGAGAGCATGGCCACCCGGCACCCACATGCGGTAGATCCCTCACCTTCAAGGTGAGCACAGCCCTGTTAAGAGACTTCATGCGCCGGGCACACCAGGATGGGGTGATGCACGAGGAGGAGCCAACCCCGAAGGAAAGGCACTCTCTGCTGGCCTTTCAAACTACCTGCCTTTCCCAGGTGCCCCAGGTCTACACTTTGGCCTCCCCGTCCTTCTCTGTTCCTGCCCCAGATACCTCTCTTGGACTCCCTTTTTGTACATTAACCAACTTAGAGGTTTCCAGGGTCGATGTTTGGGAACAATCAGAACAATGGCCTTTCTCTGGATGACAGATAGCAGGAGAGCCTATAACTGCACCGTTCACAGTGCAGTCTGATCTACCAACCGAGTAACTGTGTTTACTTTGGAGGGGTGGTGCAGAGGGAGAAGGAGAGCCCAAGCAGGCTGCATACCCAGCCCGACGCAGGGCTCGATCCCATAACCCTGAGACCAAGGCCTGAGCCAAAACCAAGAGTCGGATGCTAACTGACAGAGCCACCCAGGCACCCCAGAATTGTGTTTGCTTTTAAACTTGAATGCTTATTGATAAACTCCAATCCCAGCTGAAGAATTGTAGTTAAGCCTTTCCTTTTTTCTGAGGGTTACAAGCACAGGAACTGTTTCATACCCTCTGAGAAATATTCTGACCAGAAAAATCAAGACACATGCACTGTCACAGATTTTAGTCCCACTTTTGAGTTTAAGAGGCAGACTTAAACTCTGAGCCTGGGAACTATAGTTCGAGAGACTGATAGAGTCCTTCAAAGTATGCCGTCCTAGAAAATCTAGGTCTAACGGTCAGCATATCCATACATTGTTATAAACCCTGGCCTGGTGAGGTGTTTTATCCTTAGGTCCTGTTAAAAGTTCTTCAACAGGAGCTCAGTCGGTGGCTCAGTTAGTTAAGTGTTGGCTTTGGCTCAGGTCATTGTCCCGGGGTTCTGGGATCGAGTCCTGCATCAGGCTCCCTGCTTGGCGGAGAGCCTGCTTCTTCCTCTCCCTCTGCCTGCTGCCCTGCATACTTGTGCTTGTTCTGTCTCTCTGTCAAATGAATAAATAAAATCCTAAAGAAAAAAGAATTTATTAAGGTGATATCTCTATAAAAAAAGTTTTTCAGCAAATGTCCATTCATGAACATGCTTTAAAGTAGGGGAGTCCTTTTATACAACTGTAGAGTCTGTGTCATTTAGAGAAAATAACAGAACCCTGAAACATGTAGACAGGAACAAGGGGTTTAAATGTTTGGGTGCCTAAAATGTCTTCTCTTTACAAAGCATTTTTTCTTCTGGAAATCCAGAATGTCGCATTCATAAAGTATGAAGGTTTTCTAGTCATTTTAAGTCTCATTTTATCTAAGATTGTCCAAATATCTTCCTCAGATAACAGTTTTCTAACAGAAATGGCTCTGTACCTATTTCGAAGATCTACAGTATTTAAAAAATAGTCACCTTAAATGACTATTTTCTTTTTTTCCCCTTACACCACTGCAAAGTAAAAAGAAGACATTCATACTTTCAACAAATTAGTAGCATCTAAAAGACACCTAAATGATGTCACATAAAGAAAGGCCGTGTTGCCAGAAATAACTCAAAGAGAATGTCACTCTGCCCTCAGTGGTACAGAATGGTGTCTGACTATAAAGAACTGGTTACTTTTTAAAATTATTGGAAAGTAATGGTTGATCAACTATAGTTTGAGATTTACTCCTGAAAAGTCAGGAGATCAGAAGAGCATTGAGCATGGTGGTAACCCAGGTTTTCATGGTCCCACCCCTGCTTACTAAGATGGGAAACGTCCAGTATCCTTCTGAGTCTCCTTAAAAGTTCTTTCCTTAAATGGGAAAGGTGATGATGTTGTCCTTAGTGGTCATTGTGAAGTGTAAGTGAAATAAAAACATAATACTTGGCATGTAAAAGGGTTCAATAAATGTTAGCTTTCATTGTAAAACGTGTCATCCTCTCTCATCCCAGTTATTTAAGAAACCTCACCCTCCAAAGCGAGTGAGGAGCCGACTGAATGGAGACAGTACGGGTGCCTCTGCTCCCCTGGGGTCTACAAGTGACAAGATCTTTTTCCATCACCTGGACAACTTGAGGCCTTCTCTAACACCTGTAAAAGGTGAGGTGACAGGAAGTCAGCCTTTGCTTCATGATTCTATGGGAGTAGTTAATAGTCACACATGTGATTAGCCTAACACACGTGCCTGAAAACATTAGTGTCGGTTATAATGAGTGCTATACTTTTTATGATAAATCACCAAATACTTGTTAGATTTTCTCCTTTTCCTTTTGTTTTTTTTTTTTGTTTTTTTTTTTTTGGTTTGGGTTTTTTTGGTCTGTTGAATTTTTTCATCAAAAAGAACCAACAGATTTCTCCTCCCTGCTAAGATAGCGAAAACTCGAATAGACCAAATCTTGTAGCTCAGCTTTATATTATATATGCAGAAAAGCCTTTGTAATCTTCATTTATATGTGTTCTGCCAATTTAGAAATAGCAGTTGAAAGACTGCATTTTTAATATGCGAACTTAAAGTATCTGTCTTTTATCTAATATGATTATGAGTTATCTAAAAGTACCTTCTCAGGACGCCTGGTTGGCTCAGTCCATTAAGCGTCTGCCTTCAGCTCAGGTCATCACGATCCCAGGGTCCTAGTTGAATCAGGCTCCCTGCTCAGTGGGGAGCCTGATTCTCTACCTCCTTCTGCCCCCCACCCACTCACGCTCTCCCTCTCTCCCTGTTTCTCTTTCACTCTCTCCCAAATAAGTGAATACAATCTTAAATAAGCAACAAAATGCTTTTCCAAGTGTATATTTTTCTTAGAGTGAACAAAGGTTTTTGTAGAGTCTTGAGGTTGCCACTGTTAAATCTAAACATTGGAGTGTCAACGTCTGGTTAATTAATAGGCTGCCAGCTCCGAGCCATGTTGCCTCATGACATGGACCGGCCTGTGCCAGCTGCACTCAGCGCCAGTGATGGTCATGGAGCACTGGTGTGCTCAGCAGAGAGTCGGACCACTTGGGGGATGGCATGTCCTTCCTTCAGGAAGTCTTAGGCTGGATCTCATGTGGGAAGTGCTGCAGGCCCAGATTGGTTGAAGGTCTGTGTACAGATTCTGGAGAGCATCCCAGATTACTTTGTTCAGTCCCGATGGTCAAGAAGACAGGCCAACTGCTAGGAGCCAACCCCAGGGGGGTCAAGAGACAGGAAGGCCGGAAGGAAGCCCTGCAGAACACCTGTCAGGGTCAATGTCCATCATGCAGAAGCCAGCCTCTCCCTCTAAGGTCATTTTGTCCTAATGTATGTGTTAGGAGGCTTGATTCATAGGAATATTTGAGGTGACGGCCTCTGTAGGATCATGAGGTTCATTTTCCTTGTCCCTATTCTGATCTGTTGATTTGTTTTTTACAGAACTTAAGGAGCCTGTGGGCCAAATAGTGTGCACAGATAAAGGCATTCTTGCAGTAGAACAGAATAAGGTTCTTATCCCACCAACCTGGAACAAAACTTTCGCTTGGGGCTATGCCGATCTGAGCTGCAGGCTGGGAACCTATGAGTCAGACAAGGTTTGCATTGTTTCTTGCTCACTCGTTTAATCTTGCTCTTCTGTGGTTTGGATATCCTGCTTGAAAGGGGTGGGAAGAGCCCAGGCCAAGGGCTAGTCACCTGCTCCTCCAGGGCCCAGAGGAAGGGAAAGCTTCACAGCATGAGATCAGGTTAAAGGAGCTAGTGGACAAGGTGGGTTTCCTACAGAACAAGCTGCTTTTGAAAAGTTGTGTACTGAGTTCTAACAGTTTCCCTCCCCCACAAAGAGTTCCTCCAAGAGGTCCTTAGCCAGCCAGGTAGTCAACATTTTTGACCACTACAAGAGCCTCTTTATGGTGAATCACTGAAAGCCCACTTACTGCTTCAGTAAGCTTAAGTGGCAGATGGAAAACCCATCAGCCCATCACCCAAGTGGCAGCAGCCTCTGTGTGGAGTCCCACATCAGCTCTTGAGAGGCCCTGGGTTGTGCCCGTCTGGTGCTCTGTGCTTGCCCTCTACTGGTCCCCTCCTGATGGCGGGCAGGATCTAGTTTGCGCAAGTCTGTGCATTGCGCTGTGACACAACCCTGTGTAGTTAACCTCATTAAACGGCAGACCTCCTGATTCCCGCTTACCTCTAACTGGATACAGCAAACACATCCTTCTACCAGATTCTCCCCTGGATCATAGACAGCATCATAGTCGGAACATCATTTTCTAGGACTGGAGAAGCTGGAGACACCCACTAGGAGCAAAGTCCTTGTCATTATGGTTTCTCACAGCAGCTGTAGTTAGGAGGCCGTAGGGTTCAGGGTTCATGGCAGAGCCTCAGTGGAAATGCTGCAGAGTGAATCCAGCCCGGAGTGTACATGCATTTGCCTGTGAGGTGCCTGCCTGGGGGCTCTCCTTCACTCAGTGTGCTCACTGGGATCCAGAAGTTGATAGTACTTGATGGCACATGTGTCTCACGTCTTGTTTTATTTTACAGGTGGTGACTGTTTACGAATGTTTGTCTGAATGGGGCCAGATTCTCTGTGCAATCTGCCCCAACCCCAAGCTGGTCATCACAGGTGGAACAAGCACAGTTGTGTGTGTCTGGGAGATGGGCACCTCGAAAGAAAAGGCTAAGACCCTCACTCTCAAACAGGTAACAGAATAAACGGAAGATCGACATACCCATCCTGGCAGCCTGCACTCTAGAGAAGCCTACAAAGCTTCTTTAATTCCAAGGTGCTTCAGATATAATGGACAAAATTAAAAAAAATAATGTTCTTTTGCTAGAAATGGGTCTTTAAATAAAGGAAATGAAATCAGGCAGTACTATTTCTAAAAATGATCTAAGCTGGTCCTTTCTTAAAATCTGAAGCAAGTAGGGACGCCTGGGTGGCTCAGTTGGTTAAGCAGCTGCCTTCGGCTCAGGTCATGATCCCAGCGTCCTGGGATCGAGTCCCACATCGGGCTCCTTGCTCCGCAGGGAGCCTGCTTCTTCCTCTGACTCTGCCTTCCACTCTGTCTGCCTATGCTCGCTCTCGCTTGCTTTCTCTCTGACAAATAAATAAATAAATAAATAAAATCTTTAAAAAAAAAAAAAAAAATCTGAAGCAAGCTGTCTTTAGGTAATATATTATTTAATATGGGGAGCTTGGGGGCTCAGTCAATTGAGCATTTTTTTAAATTTTTTTTAAAAGATTTTTATTTATTTATTTGACAGAGAGAGAACGCAAGTAGGCAGAGGCAGGTAGAGAGAAAGAGGGAAGCAGGCTCCCTGCTGAGCAGAGAGTCTGATTCGGGACTCCATCCCAGGACCCTGGGATCATGACCTGAGCTGAAGGCAGAGGCTTAACCCACTGAGCCACCCAGGCACCCGAAAGTTAGATTTTTGACTGCGTCAGGAGTCGGTACCCCTAACCTCCATGTTGTTCAGAGTCAGCTGTGTTGCCCGTAAATTGGATTTTTCTAATCAAAATTATGTTTGCTATTGATTAATATTATTTTCCTTCTGGGCAATTTCCATTCAGCCAAACCAGTAACTCTTTGATTCTTTATCTCTTTCCTCATTTATCATTTGATTACTTATTATCTACTTTCACAAAATTTTATCTAAAGCAAATACCGTTTATAATTAGGCCATCCTTTTTTTAACATTTGATTTGTGAGTGAATTTGCTATAAAGTTTTTTTGATGCAATATACATCTAAGTGTATAAGACAAATTTGAGAAGCAGTGTAACAATATCTGTCATTTATTGAGCACTTACTAAGTTCAGAGCACTATGCTAGGAGTTTAAAAATGTAAAACTCCAGTCCTCACAATTCTGCAGGGTAGTTGATAAACCCTGTTGATTCCTGGAAATACCACCACTTGAAGAGATTCAGACACATGCCCCAGTCACATTTAGTGTAGAGCCAGGATGTGAATTCAGTTCTGTGGGACTCTAAGGCTATTTTCAAACCAAATTTAGACAGTGGTGTCTTAAATGTCTGTGGAAGGGATGGAACCCCTTGCATTTACACCACTGGTCATGTGTATCAGCCAGAAACGTCAGTGGTTGCTGAGTCTAAAAATGGGCCACATAAAAAGATAGTGTTGATATGAGCAAATGCAGGGTTCACATTGTAGTTTGCTGATCCAAACTCTCTGGCTCACAATATTTTCCATTTAGAAAATGGACTTTGAAGCTAGTGTCCCAGCCAGTAAGCCTTCAGGAAAAGTCACTTCTTATTTAAAACAGCCTTCTGGGGTTTACTAAGCATACAGAAAGGATTTATATATGACCAAAAATTGTAAGCCAACTCATTATTTAAGTAGTTAAATACTCAAGAACTTTTTTTTTTAAGATTGTATTCATTTATTTGAGAGAGAGACAGAGTGAGAACACAGGCAGGGTGAGGGGCAGAGGGAGAGGAAGAAGCAGCGTCCCCACTGAGCAAGGAGCCCCTTATAGGCCTCGATCCCCGGACAGTGGGATCATGACCTGAGCCGAGAGCAGATGCTTAACCGACTGAGCCACCCAGGTACCCCAATACTCAGGAGCTCTTAACAGTAATCTGAATCTTCTCTGAAATGCTTGTTCTCCCACATTGCCATTTCGCTGGGTCCTGTTTCTCTTCATGTTCTAGCAAAAGACAGAAGTTCCTGTTCTAGTCTGAACAGATCTCTTGGGCACAGATGTGTCCAGGTTAGTAGCAGGAGCTCAGCACACTTCCCTTCATCTTGCTAGGACCATGTACCATCACCATGCAGGCCTCACTGTGTGTGCATTTTTTTAAAGATCCATCCAGTTTTAGTTCCTTTGATGAACAGGAGACAGTGGCAGAAAAGAATCAATGCCCAGTTTAAATGCTGTCCTTTGCGGGGGCCATAGCTAATGCATTTCCATGTAGAAATGAGAGGAAGAAACACAAACTGAGTTGCAGCTGCTATTCTCCCTTCTAAGATTCTAATCCAGGTCTGGGAAAGAAGTGATGTAAAAAGGGAGGTCAGAGCCTCCAGAGTCCCCCAGACTTCTCTGTTCCCCTGGCAGGTTGAGGCATGTATAGTCGGTAAAGAAGGAAGACATGGCAGACACTGCTACTGCCAGCACACGCTCCCTTCACTCCTAGTACATCCAGGACCTTCTGGAGCCCCTCAAGGAGCACAGTCATGGTGATCAGCCTCGTATTTTTCTGTTCTACTTCATAGGCCTTACTTGGCCACACGGACACTGTCACCTGTGCCACAGCATCATTGGCCTATCACATAATTGTCAGCGGGTCCCGTGACCGAACCTGCATCATTTGGGATTTGAACAAACTGTCCTTCCTAACCCAGCTCCGAGGCCATCGAGCTCCAGTTTCTGCTCTTTGTATCAATGAGTTAACAGTAAGTATTCAATTGCCCACTTGGTTTATGGTTGGGAAGACAAGTATTTCTGGCTAATATAAACAATAAATGGCTCTGTTTTCTATGTTGATAGACACTCATTTCATAAATGCTACTACATGTTTTTTGATTTATGCAAAAAGAAAATGGATATTAAAGTTTGTAACTCAAATACCTTAAAATGCATTTACTGCTGCATACCTTAAAGAGCAAGATTTAGTTAAAAACTATGTTCTAGAATAGGCTTTTTTTTTTTAAATAAGGAATTTGTTGGATCTATTAAGAATGTTAAAATTGTGGGACACCTGGGTGGCTCAGGGGGTTAAGCCTCTGCCTTCAGCTCAGGTCATGATCTGAGGGTCCTGGGATCCAGCCCTGCATCAGGCTTTCTGCTCAGCAGAGAGCCAGCTTCCCCCCTCTCTCTGCCTGCCTCTCTGCCTACTTGTGATGTCTCTCTCTCTGTCAAATAAATAAATAAAATCCTTAAAAAAAAAAAAGAATTAAAATTATGTTGAAATTTTTATGAAATACATTCAGATTCTTTATTTACTATGTAAGGTAAAAAGAGTAACATTTGGGTAACCAAATGAGCAGAATTGTTATAGGACTATTTTGCAAAGTTAATCCCAAGCTTACTGAAGAATATTATCTCTTCTCAAAAATAAATATTTTATATATAAATAAGTGAGTCAGCATAAAATAAATGCACAGGCCTGGGATTCCCCCCATGGAGACCACACCCACCTGAGGTGGGGTGAGGAGAGGAGAGTCATTGCTGAGCTGTGTGCGGAAGCAGGAGAAGCTAGGGGTAGGTTATACAAAGACTAAGGTCCCTGTGTCTGCAGGACAGGTTACCACGTCCGTATGTTGGTGATGCCCACGGATGCAAATCAGTCTTGTAGATTGACCAGAACTCCCCAGCCTCACTGCTTTTTCGCTCTGCATACTCATTCCCTCCCTGACCCTTAGCTCTTTCCTGGGGTCCTCTTGTGTCATCCCTCATAGCCACATCATATCATCACCCACACAGACAGCTTTCCTTTGGAGGAACGTAACATCATTAATTTCTGCCAGAAGGTACCGAGTTGTATGCTTTTAGTCAATACCTTGTAGTCTGTCAAAGAAGGAAAAAGAAATTTAGTTGTAGTGAATGGCACGTAGAGTATCTGATAATAATAAGAGTGGTTAGACCAGGCAAAGAAGGGGGAGTATGCAGGGGTAAAAATCAAATTCATTTTTTGGTATATCTGAAAAGTTTGAGATGCTTTTACAACAGCATCTTGGGTTGGTTCTACAAACACATGTCCCTAAGACCTGGCCAGGTTCCTCTGAATCAAATGCTTTATGGCACAGTTTTGAGCACTTTGTTTTAGAGTCATTTTTCACTTAAATGCTGAGAATTTCATTTGTAGTTGGTCATTATTCATGAAGTTATTCTGCAGTGGATTGCACTAGTTGCAGCAGACAACACCGATGTGTTTGATTTTTTCCCTTTTACAGTGCTTTTGTATCTCTTAATAATGCATGAAAAGATTTCTATTTCTGTCATATTTTTGCAGCCAGTATCAAGTGTGCTTATTTCAGTCAGCGTTTGGGGCATCAGCGACCTTGTGGCTGCCCTTTAGCTCCTCCTATGTTTGGTGCCTGTAGCTGCAGGATTTGCTCTAATGCTCTCTCATTGAGGCTGGAGCGCTGCGTCTCTCGCAGGGCAGAATAGAGCAGCGGCCTCTCCTCCATGAGGCCATTAATTACAGCACAGCTGCTCAAACTCACTGTACGACGTGGTTCAGTGGCTGAATCCCAGGTCGACATAGCAGTGCTTGGCTAAGTAACACTTTTGTCTGGGCTCTGGTTTAGTTCTTGCCATTGTGGTAGAAGGACAGAGGGAAGAAGAGAACAGTAACAAGACCAGCACAGGGTGGTTTGGGAAAGCCCCAAGCCTCCTTATCTTGCCATCCTTGGCTCCCCCTTCCCTTCTTCCTTGAGTTGATGCTTCTGTTTAGCTTCTAGTTTCTCCCTGCTTTGGATAGCTGTCTTCCTATTTCTGTAGGTCCCCATGTGCCTGAGGACTGTACTGAGATTCCCCAGGGCATTTCTGGAGTTAGTGCCTAGCATCAGTGACATCCAGGCTGCCTTGGGGATAAGAAAAGCAGCATGGTGTGGTACATAAGCTTCGGGGCCAGAAAGGGCTGGATTCAAATAGCTAACCTCCTAGGTGTTGACAGGATGAAATGGAATGTCAGAAGTGTCCTCTACTCGAACTGACACACAGTAGATGCTCTGGAAATGTCTACATTCCTGTAGCAGGAGTGGGCGGGATTCTCACCAGGTTGGGTAGAGCCCTGCCTGTTTGAGTTTTAGGGAAGAACTTGTTCTTTTCTATCTTTGGAGCTTACGAACACCTGAGGTAACAGCTTAGGGAGTCTGCAGGTTTATCCAGTTGGCCAAGAAGTGACCTATATTCTAATTTTCTTTTTTTCCTCATCTCCTCCCCTTATTATGAATACAAACTATAAAGTGGGATGCTACAGTGCTGCCAACATTTCATCGTTATTTATTGAAAAGGGAGATAAAACTGTATCTAGACTGAGAGATTTCTCTTCTACCTTATGCTGTTGGTGATTGGGCTCATTTTGTAAAATTCAGCAGAGGTGGATTCCTGGTTCTAAATGAAAGATAGAAATGGGTTTTTGTATACAAAGCGAGGCATGAGAGTAGTGCCTCACTCTTTAGGTCATAGGCAGCTTTCCCCGGAGTAAAGCACGATACAGCAGTGTGCTGGGGCATATGCTGAGAGCGGGGACGGGTTCCAACCTGTGTCTGCATGTGAGACCACCCCAGCCACAGCATCCGCTCCCCCATGAATTCTTTAAGAGGCCTCTTCGTTTGGTGTGTTTTTAGGTCAGCAAGCACTTCCAGGCTACCTCAGAAATTCCGAGCCACCAGTTGAAGAACTTAAAAGGTTTTTTTGAGAGCTAGGCCAAAGGTTGACTTTGCTTCTGAAACCAGAATGTGCTATGCAGGGAGCAAAGAGAGTGAAGAGGCTGTTTTACTTTCTCAGGGGGACATCGTGTCCTGTGCTGGCACATACATCCATGTGTGGAGCATCAATGGGAACCCGATTGTGAGCGTGAACACGTTCACAGGCAGGAGCCAGCAGATTGTCTGCTGCTGCGTGTCGGAGATGAACGAGTGGGACACACAGAACGTCATAGTAACGGGACACTCAGATGGCGTGGTCCGAGTAAGTTCTCTATAAGGAAATGTGCTAGGCGCTCACCGACCTGATTACCTGAGACCCATGGAGCTGTCCACGGTGAAAGATACCTGAACAGGTGGTGGTGGTAGTGAGCAAACTCTTGCTCAGATTCAAATGAGCCACAGGCGCTGGTGTTCTCTGACAAGGGGAACATCGGTGACTCGGCCCCTTTCTTTACTGCTGAGTAAATCTGTTAGTGCCACTCACCACTGGACAGCTTCACCCAAGGTCACTTAAACATGACTTCCATGTCACCATAGATTGCTAAAAATGGAAATTGCAGAAGTATTGGCTTTTCGGCCTCTCAAATGGCTTCTTGGGGAAAACAGGGAGTGTCTCTTGTCTATAGAGAATCACAGCTGGGAAATCCTTTCCAGGGACCACGTTGTCCAGTCCCTGTCCCTGGCTTCACCTGAATCCTAGTTTATCCCCTTCGTAGTTTTCTTTGTGTTGGGCGTCTGCGGGCAATAGAACCCACGGATTATTTACCTTCACAGTCTCTTCAAATACTTGGGTCTCTCAGGAGATTTTCCTTCATGTCTATTTTCTTGAGCTGTGCTCTTTGTAAAAGCAGAGAGCAGCTGATTGGTGCCCTATCATCACACTGGCTGAGCAAAGATGAGGTTCTCAGCACCCCCCACACACACCCTGCACCTCAGACAATAGGCACACCTTGACATCTGCTGTCTCCAGAGCCCTGTTTCAGAGAACTCCGTTCATGAGGCATTTAGGGGATATCTCCACACTCAAATGCGTTTGGGGATCCTGCTTACTGTATGCCTTCATTGTGCAAGGCTCTTGGGTTGAACTAAGTGTTCAACCAGTAAGTTGAACCATGTTGTTCCAACTTACTTGACCACAATTTTTTTCCCTCCACCATGAAATACCCATCAACATCTCAAGGAAACCAGTTCGGGAGCATAGTTCTCTCCCAAGTTTTCAAGAGGGAAATTTAATTAGACATAAGACATAGACATAGGAGAACCTGTTTAACCCCAAGAGATCATCTTCATCCAGTCACATGTAAATTGTTTCTTTAAGCTGCTTAATTTTTTTATTTTCATACTTACTTAAATTCAGTTTTGGAGAATGGAATTTTTGCAAGTTCCTGAGACACCAGCTCCTGAACCTGTTGAAGTCCTAGAAATGCAGGAAGACTGTCCAGAAACACAAATAGGTATTGGATACTTTCTAATTATGCTATAGTTTTCATATTTCTTGTTTGTTTGTTTAAAGTCACTGTGGATAAACTCACATCAAATAGCATAAACCGTGACCTAAGGTCAAGTGTGGCTATCAGAGGTACAACTGCCCCCCCAGCACAGGAGGTTGTGGGGTGGGCACCCCACGACTTGGCCAGCTCACCAGGCAGTACGTGGTGTGTTAGTATCGGTGCCTGGCTTCCTCATCCTAGTAGGGCTGATACAGCCGCTGGCTTCCCAGGGTACCAGAAGCTCAGGCTTTCACTTCAGAAAATACAGAGCACACCTGGAGGGCGCAGGGGTGGACAGGTCAGACGGCCCCAGTCCCACATCTGTTGTGCTTGTCACTTCAGGTTCAATCTTTGTGACAGGCTGGCATTATGTTTGTAAGGTATTCACGGAGGCAGATCAGAATCCCCACCCTAGTCCTGCCTTTGAAAAAGGGCTTTTATTCAGGCTGAAGCTTAGTGCTCTGTACTCTTCTTATTACCTGTTTTTTGTGCAACCCTTAAAGATTTTCCAAAGAATACAGAGATGGATGATTGCTATACAGAGTGACTAGAAGCCGTGCCATAAACCCAGGCTGAGATCTGCTCTGGGTTGCTTATCTCCAAAAACGTTACCCCCTTTGATTTAGAACGATTGGTTCTAAACCGAGAGGAACAGGGTTTTAACTTTGACCTTCAGATTGTTTCTGTGTGATTAACTTTTGTACACTGAGAATTCCACTTGAGTTTGATGATATGAGGGAAAAGACTTATTATCAGAAAGGCATAAATTACTTCTCTTTGTAAGCCGAAAATAGTTTCTACTTTAATTGCCAGAAAACAGAAATGATCCAATGGGCAGGGCGTTTTAATGCTTATAGTACCTTAGTGCATGTAAGTTTCTGCATAGTCCATTGCAGCTCCACTAAAAAGGTCATCTGGGTGTTTGGGGACATAAAAATCCAATTCAGTTCCATTAGTATTTGGGGGTTACCTGTTGGGTATCAGACAGTGGATTAAGCAGTCCTTGGAGAAGTCTGCCCTTTCCTTGAACAAAGGCTTAAGTGAGTAACGGCAGATGATGAGATGAATAAGGTAGAGAGGTCACATTTAGGAAGGAGATACTGGTATGTCTTTTTTCTTCTTATACATTCATATCATGGACAGAGTTTGATAGAAGTGGCAGAGGGGAGAGCGGCCCCCGGAGAAGGGTTGGCTTTGGACAGCATGGGACTGGCAGGGCTCGAAGGCAGTTACCTGGGTGAAAAGGAAGGCAAGCCAGTGGTTCAGCGGAAATGAAAGCCATTTCTAAGACTGCTCATCAATGAAGACCTTAAATTTCATGATCATAAGCCACTGAGATGAAAAAAATTAGCTAACTAGACTACGAGTGTTAGTACAAGGAAGGCAAACTAAGTACTTTCTCTTGCTAAAAACATACTTAGAGTGAGCTGGTGCCTGTACACTTGTTCCTACTTTTCTTTTTTTCTGATTCTATATATTTATTTCTTACAACTTTTCTCTCCAGCAGACTCTATTGCAAGAGAGTAGGGAGTTGGGTTGAGGAAATGCATAATAACAATGGGAAGAAGGGGAACCCCACATCAATAGACTAAAGCTTTCATCAATAATTGATTCATCTACATTGTCATTTATACTGACTGCCACATGGAAGGCACTGTACTTGGGGCCCCTTCTCTCAAGCTGACCACTGTCTTGTAGAAAGATTGTCCAAAAGTAATAGTTTGGGTGGGAGAACTCCGACACGAGAGGCGTGCAACTGTTTGAGGAGTCCATAAGAGTGGGAATTTCTTTCAACTGCAGGCACCAGGTAAGATTCTAGAGAAAACAGTGTTGGAGCTGTGCCTTGAGAAACAGGTAACATGGGAACACGAGATTGGTAAGAGGGGTCTAGTAGGGCCAGCCACACGGGCAGCCTTCCCCGTGAGGGGGAGCAGGACTCCGTGGAGAACAAAGTCATCGCCAGCTGGCTGAACTGTGGTAGGGAGCATTGAGAAGTTTGCAAAGGCAGGTTTGGGCCAGATGGTAAAGCAGGAATGTCAACCTAAGAATTTTGGCCAAAGCATTCTTTAAACTCAGAAATTCCTTTGGGGGGGGTAGTAGTTTTGTTTTGTTTTTCCTTTTTGCTATATGTAATCTAGCTGAAAATTCTACGAGGCTTTTTTTTTTTTTTTAAATATTGTTCTACTTAGTTTAAAATGCTGTGTGTATTGTGTCTTAACTTATAGAAGAAAAGCAGCAGTAGGACAAAGCTGGGTCTAACCATAATATGTGTGTGTGTGTGTGTGTTTCCTCTTTCTCCCCGTGCATTACCCAGGGCAGGAAGCCCAGGATGAGGACAGCAGTGATTCGGAAGCAGATGAGCAGAGCACCAGCCAGGACCCCAAGGACGTGCCCAGTCAGCCCAGCAGCAGCAGCCACAGGCCCCGGGCAGCTTCCTGCCGAGCAGCGGCCGTCTGGTGCACCGACAGTGGCTCCGATGACTCTAGGCGCTGGTCCGACCAGCTCAGCCTGGATGAGAAGGATGGCTTCATATTTGTGAACTATTCAGAGGGCCAGACCAGAGCCCATCTTCAGGGTCCCCTTAACCACCCTCACTCCAACCCCATGGAAGTGCGGAATTACAGCAGACTGAAGCCGGGTAACTTGAAGTCCGGTCATTTTGTTGCTCCTTGTGGGTGACATGAGGGCTGGTGGAGTGAGGCAGTGGGCTCTCATTCTCCCAGCACCCCATGCCCCCTGCACTCCATCCCTGTGACCTACGTCAGCCACCCACAGAGAAGGCCTCTTCAGTTTCTTACCCCACAGTGGTATCTGCTGTACATTGGGCATTTCTAAAACTCCTCCCACCAAAAACTTCCTTCCTTCACAAACCATGAACTCTTTTGAAAATGGGCAAGTTACTAATTACAGATAAGTAAATAAACTGTCTGAATGGGTAGCTTTGCCTTTTAGAGAGTTAGAGGCATGGTTCTCAGTGGGAGAGATTCTGTCTTCTTGGGTTGGACATTTCCCCAGTCTTTTCGAATGGGGTGTTCTGACCCGGCCCACGACTGGTGTTAAGCTGGACTGCTTCACCTGCCATCAAGGCACGGGCTGCTGGGACAGGGAAAGCTGCTCTAACTGGATGTTGCAACCCCCTAGCTTGCGAGGCCACTGTATGAGGGCACGCCTACCGAATGCTGGCTTCTCCCACTTCAGGGTGTCCTGTCTTGCCCTTTTGCTCTCCAGGGTACCGGTGGGAACGGCAGCTGGTGTTCAGGAGCAAGCTAACTATGCACACAGCCTTTGATCGGAAGGACAATGCTCACCCCGCAGAGATCACCGCCCTGGGCGTCTCCAAGTAAGTGCCTGACCTTGCCCCTGTACCCTTCCCCCTCCCCGCCCCAAGGAGTCACTTGCTTAGCCCCGCTCCACACATCCAAACCCATCTTTGGGGAAACATTTCATTTGCAGTATCAGGCATTGCTTGAACAGGCCAGTCAGCGGAAGAAGGCAGTGCATGGAGTTTAAAATCTCTGTTCTTCAAGGTTACAGCGAGATTTGATCCAGAGAGCTGAGACAGGAGTGTAAATTCGGGCTCCGTTCTATTTTTGTCTCACACACACAGCCCCCCACCCCAGCGCACGCGTCCACGGAAACCTGCAGAATCTCCTGAGTGACGGGGTGCTCTTCAGCTGTGTGGCTTTGTGGTGGCCTTCCCCAAGGTGACTCCATGGGTTGTGTTGTGTCTCCTGCAGGGATCACAGCAGGATCCTCGTTGGTGACAGTCGAGGCCGAGTGTTCAGCTGGTCTGTGAGTGACCAGCCCGGCCGCTCTGCTGCTGACCACTGGGTGAAGGATGAAGGAGGAGACAGCTGTTCCGGCTGCTCCGTGCGGTTTTCTCTGACAGAGAGACGGCACCATTGCAGGAACTGCGGCCAGCTCTTCTGCCAGAAGTAAGATGAGATGCCAGTGTTTTGAATTTCTATGAGCCTGGCCCCTGAGATGTGGATTACACCCCTGCACGGAGCTCCTCCTGTGCTCCGGTGTCCCCAGCACACAGTGCCATGATGCTCTAAACCAGCCTTCACTTTCCCCTTATTCTTTTATCACAACTGTGAACTACTTCTGTCCTATTGAAAAATATGGAAAGAATCAACCCAGACACCTGGTCCTACGTGACTCAGAATGGAGAGGTGCTGCTGTCCCACCGTGTTTGCTTATAAAATATTGTGGATGTGTGTCCTCACCCCTCGCCCCTCCCCTCCAAGTCTTCTACTCTGAGTCTGTGTTGTCTCCATAAACAGTACTACAGTATGGTTCTGTGGGGCTTCCGTTTTACACAAATACAGCATGCTGTCTGTACCTCCTGTAACTTCCTTTTTTTTTTAAAAAAAAAAAAAAAAAAACTCAACACTGTTGAGTAAAACTCCGTGTAGCTGTTTTCATCTGTCTTTTGTGTGAATGTGTCAGAATTCATCCACTTCCCTTTTGGTGGACTTCTAGGGGCACATTCCCAGTGCTCTGACTGGGGCTATAGGACAAACCCTAACGAATGCCCTCCCGAGACGTGAGCTGGAGAGTCCGAGAGGAGGGAGCTCTGGCTAGAGCTGACAGATCACAAACTGAGCTGCCGTAGATGCTGTCAGATGGGTCTCGGGAACTGGTGCTGCTTGTCACCATCCCGGGCTGGCTGGGCAGGGTCTCCCAGCTCTGCAGCCCGGGGACTGCCATCCGCGCTCACTCAGGCTGGGCCGGGAGCCGCGTCACTTGATGTTGTCACTCGCAGCGCAGCTTATGTAGAACAGCTGAGCATTGGCTTGTTGGCTGTTTTGAGTTTGCTCTTGGGTAACATGGCCTGTTTTCTTTTTAGGTTTGCTGTCTTTTTTTTCCCCTCTGTACTTGAGGAGTTCTTTATTTACTCTGGGTTCTAATTCTTTGTCTTTTCTACAGCTTGCAGATACCTTCTGCTGGTCTGTGGCTTGCATTTTCACTTTATATATGTTTTTTCTGGCACATAGGTCTTTAATTTTGATGTAGTCACATCTCTTACTTCTTGTGATTTTTGCTTTTTTGTGGCTTAAGAAATCGTTCCCTGTGACCATAAAGACAGCTTTTGTATATTTTCTTTTATGAGGTTCACGGTTTTGTTTTTCACACTTAGGTCTTTGGGTCCAAATACACTTGGAGTGTATCTGGAGGTATGTTTTGTAGTGAGCATCTGTTTTAATTCTCTTGTGTGGGGAGTCTGTTGTCCCCCACTGTTAATCTGGATGCTGTTTTTCCAAACTGCGGTCCCACACGTGTGTGTACAGTCCTCTTGTTCTGTGGCAGACCACGGAAAGGACCCCACAGGCAGCACTCTCTAATGCTGACACTGCTTAACTCTAGAAGTACTTTCACAGAATCATGAGCTGTGTGATTGTTTCTGAGCTGGTTACTGAGGTCTCGTGGGCACCAGCATATTGGAAATGGTGTGGTCCTTGGTATATACTGACCAGATGCTCCCTGGGTTCCTGGCCATTGTGTCATCTCAGGCATGTTACTGACCCTCTCTAGGCCCGTTTTCTTATCCATAAAATGCGCATAATTATACCTCTCTCCTCATAGAGGTGCTGAGAGAACAGTGAAATCATGTGTATGAATTTTATAAAACACCAAGTGTAAAGTCTGGCAATATAGGTGTTCAGTAAAAGATGATATTGTAGTATGTTTTTGTTACCCTCCAGATTAATGTCTTAAACCTTTTTCCTGAGAAGTCCTATTCAAGATGAGGTAGACAGAATGTTGGTGTCAACCTTTCCTTACGGGACTGTCTATGAGGTTGGCAGAGGATTCTGTCTCAGAGTTCTGTGCTTTGAGAGGCCCATTCTACAAAACCTAATAATCTAGTAATTTTTGATAGTAACACCCCCGTATGTACACTGGCACACATTATTCCTTGTCATGTTTTAACTTTCCAAATACTACTTAAGGGTAGATAATTCTTTAAATTATGCATTGCTATCAGATGTCCGGTGGAGGCTGTATTTGAAAAATGAACCCCAGTGATTGATTTTGACAGAGCAGACACAGAAGGCAGAGCAGAGCCCTGCCCACATTCTTTGTGTCCCTCAGTTGTTGGGCGAGTTTGTCAGCACTTCTTCTTTTTTTTTGAGAGAGAGAGAAAGAGTGTGAGCAGTGGGGAGGGAGAAGGGGAGAGAGAGAATCTTAAGCTGGCTCCACGCCCAGCGCAGAGCCCAGTGTGGGGCTTGGTCTTGTGACCTGAGCCGAAATCAGGAGTTGGACATTTAACCAACTGAGCCACCTAGGTTTCCCGACAGTTTGTCAGAACTTCTGGGGCTGTCATCAAAGTCCCAGGTCCAAGAACAGTCCTTTAAACCCCTTAACTGGTGACACTTTGTTTTTCCTCTAGACATCTTTACTGGTAGATCACTGGAGGAAAGTAATTTTCTATTTCAGTCTCACGAAAAGGCAAGCTTAGAGTGGTTAAATGCCACATCCAAGGTCACACCCTGCTTTATTCCAGGAAGAGGAATATTTTTTAAAGAATTTGAACACCTCTTAAGTAGGGTCTACTTCAAGGACTTCTGTCAAGATAAACAGAAAATAAGAACATTTGGACCAGACAGAAAACCAAACTACTGTTCAAGAAATCACCAAAGGGTAGATCAAACAGTGTTTAAAAGCCCAGAGGAACTTGATAGTGACCAAAGAGTCTTTCAAAACAAGTAGTAAATCTTCTGCCAAGAGAAAAAAGTTAAGCTCTGAGTAAAGACATTGACATTTCTCCCATGTTTACAGGGCCTGAGAGCCTGTCTCGCACGGGAAGAATGGGCTCACAGCTGTTCAGATCTTTTGGCTTCATCCTGTAGGGAAATCTTGCCTTAAAAAAAAAAAAAATTTACTTCAGTCACATAGAGAGCTTGCCTTTGTTTAATACTACTTTTCCTCATACAAATAATATGGTGTTTTTTCTGGTCCCAGGTGAGCCACACACCACAAACCTGTATGTCCTCGGCATTCTTCTGGCATTGTACTTCTGTGTCTTGGGCATTACGGTGCCAGCTTTCTGTTCAACTTCTACGTTTGTGTTTCTCGGCCCAGTCACCAAACTTGTGTGACGAGGACCTGTAACTACTTGATTTTGCTTTTCTTTTAGGTGCAGTCGGTTTCAGTCGGAGATCAGACGCTTGAAAATCTCATCGCCAGTGCGCGTGTGTCAGAACTGTTACTATAACCTACAGCATGAGAGGGGTTCGGAGGACGGGCCTCGGAATTGTTGAAGATTCCACAAGCTGGTTGCTGATCACGGTCTGTAGACCCCCTTCCTGATTCCCCGGTCACGGCTCACAGCTCGGAGCGCATCGAAGCAGTCTCCGTTTACGCCTCTCTTCATACCACGTGTTTGAAGTGTCGAATTCAAAGGAATCAGTGAATAAACGGGTGTAGAGTGCAGCAGCGGGGCGGACACTGTTCGGGGGAACAGCACAAGAACGACAGGAGGTGGTTCCTAGGAGCGACTTTCCCAGTGTCCGATTCTCCCTGTTACCAGTAGCTGTCTCCAAGAGAAAATCCTCACTTACTAACTGTCTTTTCTTGCGTCTCATTTTTATAGATCTACTCATCCTTATTTGGAAAAACCACCAACAACAAAAAAAGGCTTTTAGAAAATGGTTGTAAATCTGACTTCTTTGCAAGTAACTGTGTATATTGTAAATAGGTATAAAGGCCTTTTTTTTTTTTTTCTAAATAAGGACTTAACTGTCTGTAACATGAGACTTCAAACTAAACCACTAACTCAGTGAGCTACTTATGGTTTGTCTGACATCTCTCACAAATTAATTATAAATATGTTTTTTAAATCCTCAAAGACATTATCTGTGGTCTTTTCTCCCCCCTTTCCAGCTCAGCCTGTGTGCCCGATGTCCTTTCTTTCAAGTTGCCCACAGTATCTCCACTTAAACTAGGCTAGTAACCAAAACGATGCGGACCTTCTTTAGGAAACCGTGTGGGAGACTAAGAGTCCTGCCGTAAGATACCCTTGAAATGTCTGGGCATCTTGCTCCTGGCTTCTCACCACCTCAGTGTTGTTCCAGTGTCCTAAGGCCCCCCTTAAACTCCTCTGTGGACTGCCACGTGGCCATAGCGTCCCCTTCTGAGCGTTGCACGGTGGCGGTCAGGTGATCGGTGATGCAGGAGACCGCCCTGCCTCAACTAATGGAGATAGATTTGCATGTAACCCACATTAGCTTCTCTTGCATAGAACATAATAAGGATGTGTCTTCGGTGACACTAATGTTCTACTATAGCTTATTTTCAAAAAAAGGGTAAAAAATGAAAAAAGTGTACAGAATTAACATATAAACCTTGTTGTAAAACTGGATCATGTCAGAACTGCTTATAATTAATCTTTACCATTTAATGCCATCTACCTGAAAACAGTGAGATTTATACTGTATCAATGTCTATTTTTTTGTTTTTGCTATGAATATAATTATAGTATTTTAATATTTAGTTATTTAATTTGTTCTACTAGTTGGATACAGAACACACAAATCCAGGGAGACTAAAGCTGGTTGGGGCTTAAGAGAGAAGTTTAGTTTACAGAAAAAAAGGCTTTGGTGGTGGGATTTTTTTAAATGTGTGTTATGTACATATATATAAATATATATATATATACACATATATATAAAAAACAAATGAAACAGTTAATCTAGATTTTAACATTTTCAGATATTTAGTGATATTATGAACAATTCTAAAAGCCCTGTGATTTGAAAAAATGTAGACTTATTTATGGCCCAAGCAAGGAAGGACAGGCCTTCACACCCTCCTGGAGGTGTCATACAAGGGACAGTGGCTTCGGCTTTCCCAACTTTCCATCTTTAGGCCCTGGTGACAGGCACACTTATGCACTAAAATGCACATATATGCACATGCATTCAAAAATAGGCATTGGTACAATAGTAATCTTGTACCTAATGGGCTGAAACCAGCTTAAGAACAAATTTGTTCTTCCTGATAACTAGGTCTCCAAGAGAAAATATAAAGGCTGCTTTAGTGCCTTATGCTTACTAAATTTAACCCTTTATTTACCTAGGTTTGAGCCTACCGTCTATTTATGATTACATATCAAAATTGATTAATACATTTCCATTTCTAAAACTTCAAATACACTTGTTAATAAAAGGATTATTGGCATTAATACTTTAACTTGAAGAAAAGTTGTGTTCTGTTTTCCTTCCTGTGTCTTAACTTCCCCGTGATCCTCCCCCACCCCGGACCCACCATCTTCAAATTCTAATAAATAATGCTGGATGTTCAACAGTGGCAGGAATTGTGCTATCACATAGTCGTGGGCTTTGCCCCTGTCCGGCCCTATAGATGAGTTGTAGCAGTGTTATTCTACACTTTTTAAAAGAAGCGTCCTCCTTGTGTCTATGAACCATGTTTACCCAAAACCCAATGGCAGAGGTGTTCTTTAAAGACTTGAATATATGAATGTGTGTAATGTAGTTACTTAAAGGTTATTCCTCTATGTAATATGAAGTTCTATGGGATGAACACTTTTAAACTTTCCGACACAACTTCCATATCTAGAAGGTGGAAACCAAAACCCTCATGATAGTATTTCCTCTGGCAGCTGGTGCTGTGGGCAACTGTTCCATTCAGTGGGGTTTCTTTTCTTTTTGCTTTCTGATGCAGAAATCACAAATCACTCACACATGCAAGTACACTCACGTACATAAACTAATCGTTTCTCCTGCTGTCTTTCTGTGTTTCGTGTACATTGGTTTACCAACACCTGTTCTGAGCATGTACACCCACCTTCTCGTGGTCTGTGTCCCTTTTCGGAGAGTACCTCACAAGGCTCCTGCCTGATCTGTGTAGTTCATTTGTCTGCCCCCACCCCCTCCATTCTAACGTATGCGTGTAGCGTGCAACCGTAACGTCCTGCTTCGGAAGAGGAAAATAGCTGCCCATAGCAGCCATCCGTCTGGATAATAGCAAAACACTCTAGATAAGTTATTTTGCACTTTCTTATGTATAAAGTTGGTAGAAACTTATTTTTTGCTTTGTATCATTTAAATACATTTTGTTTTGGTAAATGAACTGTGTACAAAATATTTATGCCGTTAAAACTGTTTTTAGAAAGTATTTTTAATTTCAGCAAGTTTGGTTACTTGTTGCATGACTATTAACACAGCTGACTTTTTGTGTCAGTGCAATGTATATTTTTTTGTCCTGTTATTAACTTGTAAGCCCTAGTAACGGCCGATTATTTGTACAGCAACAGAAGTAAATTTGAAGATAACTGGCTAAGACTGGATTGATTGTGGACGTTTGTACTATACTGAGGAATCCAATATCTGTTCTTTGGTGGTTTGTAAAAGGCCTGAAGAATTACTATCTAGTGTGCAATCTGTGATAACTGAATGTTCATTGTATATCTGTCTCTGATGCAAAAAGGTAGAGTAACACAATTACAATACATGATTAAATGCAATAGTCCAGGTACTTTTTTTTTCCATTTCCAATAAATACCTACTATTTACCACCCAAAGAAAAAAAGTTGTTTTTAAGCTAGTTTATTCAGGGAAGGAGAAAAAACAAAACAGAAGGCAACTATTTCCCTAACCTTTGTGTAGTCCTTTCCGAGTTGTGAATATCTCTTTCAGAAGCTCCTGCTCACAGAAATGGTGGCTTGTAGGGTCTGGTGCAAGCCCTAGTTTGGTCCACCTGTACATGCTTCCTGCATTGAGATTCCCAGTTGTGCAGGCTTCCTGGGGCTGAGGAGTGTGTGTGTAGACGGCTGCAGGGAGAGACAGCTGACTTCAGGAGACACGCTTGCAGATGCAAAGGACCCACGGACAAAGCCTGCTTCACGTGGTTTGGCTCTTTCTCGCTGAGCCTCATTCTCTATCCATCACCTGGTAAAAAGTAAGCAACAGTAAACCATCTATCCCCTACCCCTGCCAGAGTCACATCGGGAATATTTTGGTATCCTGCCCTTTTTCTGGATGCACCACACCTACTGTCATAAGCTAGTCTTTCCATTTCGGTCTTCAGGCTGAGAGTTAAGAACTCACAAGTCCATTCTTACTGTGACTAGCGCTTACCTCGTCTTAAAACAGCCTTCTGAGTATAGAAGACACTTTTTAAATTACTTAAGCTGCTTTAGCAACTCTAATTTTCCTCTTTCTAAAGATACTAATAAATTCGCTGTTCCATTTAAGCTTGAACGGCAGAACGCCAGATTAGAGGTGGTTGTGCTTATTACAAATCCCACCTCAGTGCAACCCTTTAGAGGCCAAGACAGAGGAATGCCAAGAACTTCCAAGAAGAAGCAGCCATGTCTTCAACAGTGAAGTTGATAGTAAGAAAACAGGACTGTTCATTTCTTTAGTGCAGTACTAGCGGTGGTTCTAGTGACCTCAAGAAGCGTTGTAGTCGAGGGTGGACATTGCTGAAATTCTTCCAGAATTTAAAGGACAAACATGCAAATGAAAAGTCCCTTTTCTGCCATTTGCTTCTCCTCTCTGATAAAATGACACATGCACCCGTCTTAGCCCCTTTGGAGCACGAGAGAAGAGACAGGCCACAGGCCGGCGGAACTGGTCTCGCTTTGGCTTTGTCTCCTTACCACTATTCTCGTTTTCCCCACACGTTGCAAAACTTTTGTATTTACTGTTCCTTTTGACTTTTGCTGGAATGGCAACAAGCCGAGCTCCCATGCTGAGAGCCAGCGTGGTGTTTTGGAGAGCCCTGAAATAGGAGTTGAGAGCCCAAGGCTACAGCCGCTCCCTGCTTGTGAACTTGAGAAGCCGCTGTTGCAGCAGCTCAGCCCATCAGGTTTTCCTGTGTCTTAGGCTGCCTGGGAGCAGGGAGGGGTTGAGATAGCACTTTCTTGACTTCTTGGTTTTAGGACCTTTTGGTCTTTAAAAACTGTCACGGACCCCTACACTTCTGTTTCTGTGGTTTGCATCTATTGATAGTCATTGTATTAGAAATCAAAACAGATTTTAGAAACATGTTAATTCATTTAAAAATAACAATGATAAAACCATTATATATTAACACCAATTATAAATTTCTAAGGGGGAAAATCTTGCAAGCCAAAAAAAACAAAAAATTAGTGAAGAGTGGAATTGTTTTACAATTTTGCAAAACTCTTTAATGTCTGGCTTAATTGAACACAGGTGGATTCTGCTACCTGCTTCTACATTCCATCTGGGGATACTTCACTTTGGTCAAAGCATACGAGGAAAATCCAGCCTCACACAGGTATGTGGTTGGAAAAGGCGGGGGGGAATATAGTAATAGCCTGTCCAGATTATTGTTTTTTTTTTTTTTTTTTTTTTTTTTTTTTAATTTTTTTTTTTTAGATTTTTTTTATTTATTTGACAGGCGGAGAGGCAGGGAGAGAGAGAGAGAGAGAGAGAGGGAAGCAGGCTCTCTGCTGAGCAGAGAGCCTGATGCGGGACTCGATCCCAGGACCCTGAGATCATGACCTGAGCCGAAGGCAGCGGCTTAACCCACTGAGCCACCCAGGCGCCCCCAGATTATTGTTTTTTTTTTTAAAGATAATAGTTTGTTTCTTAAAGTTTGATTACTGTATGGTGTCTGGAACTGCATCAGTGAGCTTTTGGTCTGTCTTGCACGGTGAATCCATCACTAACCTGTGCATAATTTATAGCACACACTGGTCATTTAAACAATATCGGGTCACCAATGTAGTGAACAACCTCACTGCTCCAACTAATGTATGTAGAGATTGTCCACATGTTGACAATACTTCACTACAAAATAGGTATTTTAATAATTAGATATAACATCGAAGTACTACCAGCAGCCTCAAGAAGGTCTAAGCCAAACAGTGATGGATACACATTTTCTAGAATTGTTGCTTAAAACCGGAAATTTTATCATTGGCAATAAATAGTTTGCTGTTTCCTTTGAAGCAATAGGCTCACTTTGTTGATTTTAAGGACCTCTCTGCCTAAGAACCACAATTTGTCAGTTCTTTTAAGTAAACGTGGTGTACGGTGAGGAAAAACAGTTTAGCTCACAACCCAATGACCACAGTGCTCTTCTTCAAGACCAACATCGTACTCCAGGATGGGGCTGCCTTATGGGTACTTCTCAGATGTGACACACAGCTTAAATTTTAAGATTTAATAAAAGCAGCAATTTTTACTGCTTCTCTAAAGACATTCTTAAGTGAAATGGCACTTTTTTTTTTTTTTTTTTAATAGCAAGTGCTTGAGATAAAAAATACCGTGATCCTAACCAGCAGTTTGGTGCTCCTGGCTTGATTTGTGTGTAGATTCCAGCAGTTTTACCCACCATTGCTTCTGGACCTCTGTTCAGTACAAATATCAGTGCAAATAATGTTTTTAGTATTACTATGAAAACAGTCTTATCTTGCAGACCACACAAGACATACTCAGAACTCCCAGGGCTCTGTGAACCAGACTTTGAGAAGCTTTGGTTCAAGGAACCCAAATTGTCCAGAAGCATGTTGTGTGCAATTTCATTCAACAGTGCTCCTCATCATAGGCCTGGGCCTTCCAGATGGGTTCCCACTGAAACCTGCCAAGTGCAAGGCCAGGTCCTGCCACATAGGGCCCGCTGTTGCCAGCCACGCCAGCCACTGGAATACCACCAGCCGCTGGAATACATTCACCAAAGCAATACAAAGACTGAGCATGCATCGCTGAAGCATTAAGAGTTTCTAATGTCTTTTTTTTTTTTTTTAAGTTTTTTTGAAGATTGATTTATTTGACAGACATAGTGAAAGGGAACACATGCAGGGGGAGTGGGAGGGGGGACAAGTAGGCTTCCCGCTGAGCAGGGAGCCTGACACAGGGCTCAGTCCCAGGACCCTGGGATCATGACCTGAGCTGAAGGCAAACACTTAACAACTGAGCCACCCATGCGCCCCTCTAATGTCCTTTTTTTGGGGGGTCAGTTTTTTTAGTCAGGACTTTCAAATTTTGATCAAGTAAAACAACTTAATAAGTATTGTTTTTCAGGGACGCCTGGGTGGCTGAGTCAATTAAGCATCTGCCTTCAGCTCAGGTCATGATCCCAGGGTCCTGGGATTGAGTCCGAAGTCAGGCTCCCTGCTGAGAGAGGAGTCTGCTTCTCCCCGGCCCTCTGCTGCCCCCCTGCTTGTGCACCCGTGCGCTCGATCGCTCTCTCCCCGTCAAAAAAAAAAAAAAAAAAGTAATATTTTCATGCTAGGGGTAGATCCACCATGTGTTATACACTGGTGAGGAGCATGGTGGCAGAGAGTCAGGGTAGGAGTTCAGTTCCCATTCTCCCACTTACTGTGAAATTGGGCTCCTCTGCATTTGAGTTTTCTCACATGTAAGTTTTATATTATGATTCTACCCCCAGAGAATTGTTACAAATATTAAATCAGATTTAATTACATAGCTATGGGACATGTAGTGCCTGAGACGTGTGTGTTCTCAATTATACGGCTGTGTCAGTGTGGAAATAGGAACAGAAAAGGAATGCGCTCAAACAGTTCTAAAGTAAAGCCACTGACGGGCAGGTTGTTTGATCTTCAGTTAGATGCACAGCAGCCAGCATGTTAGGTGTGGGCAGAGGCCTGAGAGATCCCCTGCCCAGACCCTCACTTCATGCAAAAGGAAAGGGATCCAGAGAGGGGTCTGCTGGTCCCAGCGCCATGCTGGTGCTGAGTGTCCTTCCTTCCCACTGCACCCTTCAGCTCTGATTTCCAGGCCCATGTTCCCTACTAATAGTTCCCAGATGCATTTTCCATTTTTGTTTGTTTTTGGTGACCGCAGTGAAAATGTACTTGGGATTTGTTTTCAGTATCATCCATGCATAATCACGCCTTACTTTATTGAGAAAATAAAACACTGGAACTTCAGCCTTGGCCTTCAGCTGTCACACTTCTGCTCTGCTAAGGAAAGGTACGGGCGGCCTTCCAGAGCAGAGGACAGCTGTTTAAAGACAAACAGCTTATTAACTTGCCCTCAAGTACTACTTCAAATTTCAAACAAAAGCTATACCCTACATGTGATTTCTTTTTTTTTTTAAAGATTTTATTTATTTATTAGCACAAGCAGGGAGAAAAGCAGGCAGAGGGAGAGGAAAAAGCAGATATCCTGCTGAGTAGGGAGCCTGATGGGGGATCGATCCCAGGAACCCAGGATCATGACCTGAGCCAAAGGCAGATACCTAACTGACTGAGCCACCCAGGCACCCCTTAAGTGCTATTTCTGTTCTGAAAAGGGAGCCACTCTTTTGCAACCTGATGAGAAACAAAGCCTAGAATGAAGATTAACCTAAGGAGTTTTTGTAAAGTCAGGCTCTGCAGGCTGATTCTGCCAAAGGAAGAAACGGATCTATCAAAGCACTGTTACCAAGTATGTGCCTGGCTCAAATTTGGGATGCATTTTGCCTTCTTCAAAAATAGAAAGGTAGTTTTTATGTTCCTGCTGGTACCTCTGCCACTGGGCCTTGAGGATGATAGAACAATGACACAACTACTCTCTTCAAGAACTTTCTAGCCATAAACAAAACAAAAGGCTTACCTTCATATAGGGATGTGTAACTCAGTTTTCACAAGTCTATTCTACTTATCACTGTTTCTAATTCAGTAGAATGAAACTCTCTTCGCATTGTTTTCTTAGCTCTGCGGTCTTCATATCAATCTGTTATTTCATCATCTCATCTTTGATATGAATTGAATTCATGTTCTTCTAAGTTATATATAATACAGAGCCTTTCTAGAACATTCTCTTCTACTGAGACTTTTTTCCCTCCAGACTGGGTTTTGGTCTTTGGCAGATATTTCTCTGCCACTTGCCTGCCTGCCTCTGTTCTGCAGAGGCGTCACACCACTGGTTTTCATCCTCCTCCTTGGCAATATGGACACTCCCACCCAGGCTGAAATTCTCTGAGATGCAGGTGAGTGAATTCTCCTTAACACCATTCCCACCGTCGGTTGGAGGATGGCTGCTTCTGCCTTTGCCTGCGCGGATTCCCAGCCGAAGAGGAGCGGCGGGCCTGCTTGATGCCCCACACATCTTCCCTGCATGCATCCGGGTGGTAACCCGCTCACTCGCGGGGCCCAGCCTGCGGGGCCTGGCCCGCCCCGGGCAGGGCCTCCGCCCAGACCCCCACTGCTGCCTGTGAGGACCCTACCCCAGCAGTGCCCCTCTTCCTCCCTCACCTGCTTCAAGTCTTCAAGCATCACCTTCCAAGGGAAGCGTTTTCTGACCAAACTGCACTATCTCTGGTGGCCACCCCCTAACTTTCCCGTTCTTGCCCTTCTCTGCTTGCTTCTTTCACGTAGCATCTACCTCCGTCTGACCTACCCGACTCGGTGTGTTCGTGGCATCTCCCTGGGGAAGCATGAGCTACACGGAGGCAGAGATTGACATCCGTTCTGGCCACAGCTGGCGCTGGCAGGGAGAGTGGGTGCTCAGGGAATTTTTTAAGTGAAGGAATTAGAGGCAGCCTACCGCCCTTTACCAATCTTGAATTTTTAGCTTCTGTTATAATTACTGTAGGCAGACTCTTTAAGCTGAGATCTTCCCTCTTGATGGATGTTGATGTGTACAATCCCATCTTGTCAGCCTCAGCTCAGTGGGGCCCCACCCACCCCTGGACCTGCGTAACTGAAGCTTCATGCCTGTTGAACAGCGGCTCTCTGTACCCCCGCACCACCTCCAGCAAGCACCAGGCTACTGTCCACTTCTGGGCATCTGAATTCTATGGAGACCTCACATAAAGGGGTCTCTGTCTCTGTCCTGCAGCCTTGGCCGTTCTGTGACTGGCTTCCTGCACATAGCATAATGTTTGGAACTTCAACCCTATTGTAATCTACTTTGGGGGAAGTCTTAAATCCTCTTTCGTGTGTTGAATTTGAGGTTTCATAAACCACGTGCCCAAGTACTTCTGTTTCAAACTCTCAGTGGGGCTTGGGTTTGATCTTAAACATTCAAACTTCCTTAGCCCCCCCCTTTTTTTTTAAGATTTTATTTATTTATTTAGCAGAGAGAGAGAAAGATCACAAGTAGGCAGAGTTGCAGGCAGAGAGAATGGGGGAAGCAGGCTCCCCATCGAGCAGAGAGCCTGATGGAGGGCTTGATCCCAGGACCTTGAGATCAGGACCTGAGCCGAAGGCAGAGACTTAACCCATTGAGCCACCCAGGCACCCCAAACTTCCTTAGCTCTTGAGAGCACCTTTGAGCAAGGCACCCTGTCCCTAGGGGAAGACCCAGCTGCATGCCAGCCCAGGGTAGAAGCCTTAAGGTCTTTACAGCAACATCAGAGAAGAAAGCCGGCATTCCTTCTCCTAATACCTCCTTCCACCTAACTGGGGAGGTTTAAATATTCTAGCACAGCCACCCATCACGCCCCCCACACCAGTGCTGCCATCAGACAACTCAGTAGGACCCGTCGTAGGGTCCCATTATGGAACCAGCTGGCAGATCCTGCCAAGGCCCAGAATAGCCTCCCCTGAAGATCCCATCATTTCAGGTTCTTGAATCAGATGTTTAAACCATTTTATTGAGCTATAATGAACATACTATAAAATTCATCAGTTTACAGTGTATGACTCAATGGGTTTTAGTATATTTACAGAATTGTGCAACTATCACCACAGTGTGATATTAGAGCATATCACCTCAAAAGAAACCGCATACCATGAGCAGTCACTTCCCAGCCTCCCTGTCCCCAACCCCTAGCAACCACAAATGACTTCCTGTCTACAGATTTGCTGTAGGCAATATGTAGTCTTTAGTGACTGTCTGATTTCACTCAAACAGGTGTTTGAGATTCATCCACATCGTGGCATGGACCAGAACTTCGTTCTTTTTTATTGCTGGGTTTTAGTCCACTGCATGGATATATTACACTTTACGCATTTACCACTTAATGTTGCTTCCGCTTGTTCACTATTTGTGAATAACACTGCTGTAGACATTTATGCACAGGTTTTTGTGAGGATGGGCAGTTGACTTCTCTTGGGTGGAATTGCTGGATCGTATGATAACTCTATATTTAACATTTTGATGAACTGCCAGGCTATTTTCCAAAACCATTGCTCCTTTTTACCTTCCCTCCTGCAGTGTATCCAGTCAGTTTTTACTCTCGGGGTACAGCCCAAACCAACCCGCAATCCCTCAGCTTGTTACATACAGGCCCTCATAAGAATGTCTTTTTCCGAGATGAGCCACTTTCCAACATACCTTCAAGAGGGTCTCTGGTAAGGAATTAGGTGACAGCCTGCACTGGCTGCCTCTGAATGCACCAGAGTCTCTGTTCCTGTCTGGGCTTTTCCTGCCACCTCTCCTCAGCATTCTCTCCTCAGACCCAGCCAGGTGAGGCGCCCTACCTGTAGAGACCACAGTCACAGACCTTCAACAATGTCTCCCCAAGTAACCTAGAAATTCTTCTGAGGGCAGGAGGATGTATCTGAAGGCTCTTCGTTTAGAATTTATAAGAAGTTTTTAGGCACTGGGTTTTTTTGTTTTTTGTTTTTTTCATATCAGTATGTACTCTTGATCTCTATTCCTCAGCTGAGGGGCCATATTTGAATCAAGACCTATCTCTTCTCTTCTTGCTTTAAAATAGAATTGCCAGTGTGACGTTTCTAGCTACGGCTGAGGGAGAGATGGGCATAGCCTCTCCCCAGAAAGGATCTATAAAGCTGGACAAAATTGATTATTTCACTGCTCTGGAAATCAAAGAAATATCTATAAGAATATAAGAGGCATTTATGCTTGAACAACTGCTGCACAATGGGAGTCTTTGCAGCTCTTTCCCCAGGCTACTCCCATTCCCTGCCAGCTTAGTTGACATGGACATTTGATCAAAACGCAACAGAACTAGTGCGTTCCAGGAGGACACACTAGATTTGAAATGGTGGATGAAACCTGAACCCAGTAAAGTTGTCAGTGGAAATGGCAATCTCAGAAGAGAGTGAGTGGGGTGAGCTAATGGCTCCATAAGCCTGGAATTGTGTGGTTGAACCAGGCATATTCTTGGATGAGGTTATGTCCATGCACAGTGGAGACCTGGAGAAGGTCTCAGTCATCTACATACTCCTGGCTGACCTTGACACTGCCCACAGTATCCTCAACAGGCAAAAGTGATCAATAGAATAGCTTCAAAATTAAAAGGCACCAAACTTCAAAAGACACCATTAAGAAAAATAAAAATCAGAAAAATCAATGAAACAAGATGGAATTGGGAGGGAGACAAACCATAAGTGACTCTTAATCTCACAAAACAAACTGAGGGTTGCTGGGGGGAGGGAGGTTGGGAGAAGGGGGTGGGATTATGGACATTGGGGAGGGTATGTGCTTTGGTGAGTGCTGTGAAGTGTGTAAACCTGGTGATTCACAGACCTGTACCCCTGGGGATAAAAATATATGTTTATAAAAAATTAAAAATTTAAAATTTAAAAAAAAAATCAGGCACAACTGATTACCTATGTGAGGTAAAAACAGGTAGTACATTCATCTCTTTCTCCTTGAAATTCTATCATAGCTGAAGACTTCAACATGATGCTATCAGAAATGGACAGATCTAGCAGGCAGAAGATCAGCTGGGAATATAGTTGAACTCAACCCCATCAATCAACTGGATATAATTGACATCTATAGACTATTTCACACAACAACAGCAGAATACACATGCTTCTCAGGCTCACATGGAACATTCACCCAGACAGACCAACTTTGGGTCATAAGATATATCTTAATAATTTTAAAAAGCTAGAAATCATACAATCTCTGCTCTCAGGCCACTAATGCATTAAACTAGAAGTCATTAGCTGGAAAATCCCAAAATACATGGAGATCAAATACGACACTTCTAAATAACACATTAGCCAAAGAAGAAATCTCAAGCAAAATTTTAAAGATACTTTGAGATAAATAAAAATGAAAACACAAGTTAATCAAAATTTGTGAGGTGCAGTGAAAGCAATTCTTAGAAGAAAATGTATACCATTGAATGCATATATTAGAAAAAATACCAAAGATCAATTACCTAATATCCAGCTTAAGAAAATAGAAAAAGAAGAGCAAATTCAATCCAATATAAGTGGAAGGAGAAAAGAAATAATAAAATTTAGAGTAGAAGTCCATGTATTTGAAAAACAAAATCAGTACAGAAAATCAGTGAAACCAAAAGTTGGTTCTTTGGAAAAATCAATAAAATCAGTAAGCCTTTTGTGGCACCTGGGTGGCTCAGTCATTAAGTGTATGCCTTCGATTCAGGTCATGATCTCCAGGTCCTGGGATCGAGCCCCACATCAGGATCCCTGCTCTGCTCTGTGGGGTGCCTGCTTCTCGCTCTCCCACTCCCCCTGCTTGTGTTCCCTCTCTCTCTCTCTCTCTCTCTCTCTCTGTCAAATAAAAAAAATAAAATATTAAACAACAACAACAACAACCAATACCAAAAAAACCTCCACCAGGCTATTTGCAAAAAGAGAGAAAGAGGGAGGAAAGATACAGATTACTAATATCAGAAAAGAAAGAGAAGACATCACTACAAATCCTATGGAAATTAAAAGAATAATAAAGTAACACTATGAACAACTCTATGTCCATAAATTTGATAATCTTGATGAAATGGATCAATTCCATGAAAGACAAATTTGCCAAAGCAAATTGCCAAATTGTCTGAATAGTCCTGTATCTATTAAAGAAATTGAGTTAATATCCTTACAAAACAGAAAGCACTAGGTTTACATGGGCTCACTGGTGAATTCTACCAAACATTTAAGAAACAAATTCTGTCCATTCTCTACAGTCTTTTTTGGAAATTAGATGCAGATACTTTCTAACTCATTCTATAAGGCCAGCATTACCCTAATACCCAAGCCAGACGAAGACATTAAAAGAAAACTAAAGATCATTATCTGTCATGAATATTAGATGCAAAAATTCTCAAAAAAACATAAATCAAATCCAACAATGTATAAAAAGAATTATGACCAAGTGGGACTTACCCAATTATGCAACATGAGGCTGGATAAGCATCTGAAAATCAATTAATGTAAGCCATCACATCAATAGGCTGAAAACGAAAATTTATATGATAATATCAATAGATGCAAAAATACAACTTGACAAAATCCAACACCCATCCAAATAAACTAGGAATAGAGGGGAACGTTCTCAAATTGATAAAGACTATCTATTAAAAAACCCTACAATTAACATCATACCCAATGGTGAGAAACTCACTCAGAGCTTTATCACTAAGATCAGTTACAAAGTCTAGGTTTTCCCCACTCACCACTCCTTTTTAAATCATACTGGAAGTTCCACCTCCTGAAATAAGACAAGAAAAAGAAATACACAGTCTGAAAAGGCACATAACTGTGTTTGTTGACAGATGATATGATCATATGTAGAATGTCAAAAGAAATTGAGAAAAAGCCTCCTGAAACTAATAAGCAAGTAAAGAAATGTTGTAGGATATAAGGATAATATACACAAGCCAATCATTTTCCTATAAACCATCTATACACCACCTATATACCTATTTCCTATATACTGTCTATATACCATCAGTGAATAAGAGGAACTTGAAATTAAACCCACAATGCTATATTTACATGAACATCCCCCAAAATGAAATACTCAGGTATAAATCTAACAAAGTATGTACAAGATATCTGAGGAAAACTACAAAATTCTGAACAAAATCAAAGAAATAAGTGAAGAGATATTCCACGTTCATGGATAGGAAGACTCAACATTGTCAAAATATCAGTTCTTCCCAAATTGATCTATAGACTCAATGCAATCCCAGCTAAAATCCCAGAAAATGCTGAGTGAAATAAGTCAAACAGAGAGAGTCAATTATATGGTTTCACTTACTTGTAGAGCATAAGGAATAATATGGAGGAGATTGGGAGATGGAGCACAAAATGGAGTTGGAGGAAATCAGAGCGGGAGACAAACCATGAGAGACTGTGGACTCTGAGGAACAAACTGAGGGTTTTGGAGGGGAGGGAGATCGGTGATGGGATGAGCCTGGTGGTGGGTATTAAGGAGGGCACGGATTGCATGGAGCACTGGGTGTGGTGCATAAACAATGAATCTCGGAACACTGAGAAAATTAAAAAAAAAAAAAAAACGGTTAACAATGCTGGTGTGGATGTGGAGGAAGAGGAACCCGTGTACATTGTGGGTGGGAATATAAGTAAGTGCAGCCACTATAGATATATATATAATAGCACGGAGGATCTTCAAAAAATTAAAAATGGAATTACCATATGAAAAAATCTCAGAAAATTAGTTTGTGGATATCAATAAACTGATTCTAAATTTATGTAGAGAGGCAAAAGACCCAGAATAGCTAACACAATATAATAAGAGAGCAAAGTTGCAAGACGGACACTATCCAACTTGAAGACTTCCTTACTTACATTAAGTTATAAGTCATAGGCTTACATAGAGTAAGCTGTAAGTAAGACTTATAATAATCAAGACAGTGTGGTAGTGGCAAAAAAAACATACAGGTCAATGGAATAGGACACAAAGCTCAGAAGCAGAAGCACATAAATACAGTCAACTGATTTTTACAAAGGAGCAAAGGCTGTACAATGGAGCAAAGATAACAAAGGACAGTAGAACAAGTGGACATCCACATGCAAAAAAAAAAAAAAGTGGAGACAGATGTTATACCTTTTACAAAATTTACCTCAAAGTGGCTTATAAACCTAAATGTAATGTGCAAAACAATAAGACTAGAATATAACATAGAAAACCTAAATAACCTTGGGTATGGCAATGACAACATCTAAGTTGTTATATGAGTTCCTACATCATAGTAACTACATAATAGCTACATAGTACGTAGTAATTACATCATAGTTACAATACCAAAAGGCACAATTCATGAAAGAATGAATTGATAAGCTGGACTTAACTAAAAATTTCTGGGGGTACCTTGGTGGCACAGTCATTTGAGCAACTGACTCTTGGCTTCGGCTCAGGTCTCAGGTCATGATCTCAGGATGGTGAGATCAAGCCCAGAGTCGGGCTCAGCACGGAGCCCACTGAAGTTTCTCCCTCTGCCCCTCTTCTCTTCCCCTCCCCTGCATATACACTCTGTGAAATAAAGAAGTCTTTTTAAAAAATAAAATAAAATTCCTGCCCTGCAAAAGATAATGTCAAGCAAATGAGAAGATAAGCCACAGACTGGAAGAAAATATTTGCAAAAGACAGGTGATAAAGGACGGTCATCCAAAATATACAAGAACTCGGGAAAAAAACAACCAGGGCACCTGAGTGGCTCAGTCAGGTAAGCGTCTGCCTTCAGCTCAGGTCATGATTTTGGGGTCCTGGGATCAAACCTCACATCAGGAAGTCTGCTTCTCCCTCTACCCCTCCCCTCTGCTCATGTTCTCTCTCTCTCTCAAATGAATAGAAGAAAGAAAGAAAGAAAAAAAGAAAGAAAGAAAGAAAAAGAAAAAAGAAAGCAACCCCATTAAAAAATGGGCCAAAAACCTTCACAGGTGTCTCCGCATGGAAGATGAACAGATGACAAGCACATGAAAAGATGCTTTGGCTCCTGACTCCTGCCGTTTCTGGTGCTGCTCAGGTGCCCGCTGGGTGTGGACCTGGTTCTTCTCTGGGAAGCGGCTGCTGAGGAGACTCTGGCACTCGCCATGGCCAATGAAAAGCCCAGGGATTTTTTATCTTTCGGATTGTTTTCTGTGGCTGAAAACAGCTGTGTGCTCATTTCTCGTACAGAATCAGAAACCTGTTGATTTCTGAAGTGAGTTGGGCTGCTGCTCCTTTGAGAAGGTTTGTCAATGAGACAGATCAGATTCCTCTTCCCTGAGCCCATCAATGAAACAGACACACAGTCGGAGATGGAGGATGAACATACAGTTGATGTGTTCCAGCAGCAGACGGGAGGTGTCCACTGAGAAGGGAACCTGCTACCTTCCTGCAGAACTCTGCTCCACCAGAGATGACATTCTCAGTTAGGAAACTACAGTTTTGTCCCACCACATCCTGGCCCCTATATAGAGTTTTCTCTATTCCATCATTTTTTTCCTTCCTCATTCCTTTATCATAAAGTAACAGCATGTGCACAAGCATATTACATTTTTGTAACTAATTGGCCAGTGGTATGTTTAGGTCAACACCAAATGGAGACAGGAGGGGGAAAATACTGGTCTCCGTTAGTGGCATGCTCATTCAGTTCTTATCTTTATATTCCAGTAAGTTACTTTGTTCTCACTCTTCAACGATAAAAGAGCAACATAAAAATCCTTATATACCTCGTTCGATTGGAAAATGTTAATGTTTTTCATTGATCACTGTAAAACCAAGGACAATGTTCTAACTTCTTTTGTATGTAGCAGTTACATGGAAGGCACTCTGTCTTTAAATAGGGATAAATCACTCTAAAATACATTACTCCTAGATCATTTTCCCTTCAAGTGTCTTGTTATTTAAATAAACTTGTTTAAAAAGAAGAAGAAGAAGAAAAGGTGCTCCACAACACACATTATTAGGGAAATGTAATGAAAACATCACACATACCTACCAGAATGCCTAAACTCCAGTACATTGACAAAACCAAATGCTGGCATGGATGTGGAGCAATAGAAATTTCTCATTCACTGCTGGTTAGGAATGCAAATGGCATAGTCATGTTGCAAGAAGCCTAGCAGTTTCTTACAAAACTGAACAATGTTTAGCAACTACATGATCCAGCAACTACAATTCTTGGTATTTATCCAAGGGAGATGAAAAATAATGTCCACCCCAAAACCTGATGTTTATAGCACAGGTATGTTTACAGCAGCTTTTTCATAATTGCCAAAATGCAAAAGCAAGCAAGGTGTCCTTCAGTTGGTGAGCGGATAAACCACTGTACCTCCAGACAATGGAATATTATTCAGCACCAAGAGGAAATGAACTGTCAAGCCATGAAAAGCCATGGAGGGAGCTTAAATGCATATCACTTAAATGAAAGAAGCCCATCTGAAAAAGCTACATACAGTATGATTCCAACTGTATTCCTGCTGTAGGACATTGTGGGAAAGGCAAAACTATGATTCCCAAGAAGATCAGGGTTAGGTGTACGGGGAGGAATGAATAGGGGAAGCACAAAAGTTTTTAGGGCAGTGAAAATATCTGTATAATACCACAGTGATGGGTACATAACATCATTCTTTTTTCCAGATCCAAAGAATGTATAACACCAAAAGTGTATGTACTTGGGTGATTATGATGGTTCAGTGCACATTTATTAGTTGTAACACATCCACGACTGTGGTTGGGGGTATAAATAATAGGGAGGCTATGAATGTCGGGACAGATTGGGTGGGGGTACAGAGCAAAGTATGGGGGATGTCTGTACCTTCCTACCTCAGTTTTTTTGTTGTTGTTTTTTTCCACTTGACAAGTTCATGATTTTATTTGGGTTCATAGGCAAATAAGCCAGGATTTGCAAAATGATGAGATTAGTTACTTAAAAGAAATATATGTGACTTAAACACAGAGGTTACCTTCCCCTCAATTTTACTGTCAACTTTAAACTGCTTTGAAAAAAAAAAAAAGTCTAAGAATGAAAAAAGGAAAAGAACCAAAAAGATTATAAACAAACAAACCCACAGCCTGGGAGAAAATAATTGCAAGTCATGTATCTGATAAGGGTTTTGCCTCCAGGATATATAGCGATCTCTTACAACTCACTATAAAGAAAAACAGTCCCATGTAAAAATAGGCAAAGATATGAATGGACATTTCATCAAGGTAGATATACAAACCGTGTGGAAATGCCACTAAAGCTACTTGAAGATTTCTCTAGATTCCCCTCAAGATCCCAGCTAAAATGGCTATCATTAAAAAGACAGACATGCCGGGGTACCTAGGTGGTCAGTCGGTTGAGTGTCCTATCTTGATTTTAGCTCAGGTCATGATCTCCAGGTCTGGGATGCAGACTTGTGTGGGGCCCCACATCACTGAGCCCCGCACTGGGCTCTGCAAGTGGTGTGGAGCCTGCTTAAGATTCTCTCTCCCCCTCTCCCTGACATATGCATTCTCTCTCTCTCAAAATGGACATGTTGGGTTTTGGTGAGGACGCAGAGAAACTGGGACCCATGCACACTGTAAGCAAGGATGTAAGGTTGCCCAGCCATTTTGGACAGTTGGCCATTTCTTTAAAAGTTAAAAAATAAATATCATATGACCCCGCAATTCCACCTTTAGAAATCCAAGAGAAATGGAGACATAACCACACGAAGACATGTCTGCAAATATTCATAGAAACATTTTTCTTAAGAACCCCAAATTGGAAACAACCCAAATGCCAGTCAACCGGTAAGTAGGCCAGTACCATATGGTATTCATAAAAAGGAATGAAGTACTGATACATAAAAAAATATTATGCCAGATGCAAAACGCTACATATTGTATGATTCCTTTTATAGGTGACGTCCAGAAAAAGCAAATTTCTAGAGACAGAAAGCAGGGCAGTGGTTGCCGAAGCCTGGGGGTTGGAGCAGGGGGTTAGGTGCAAACGAGCACCAGGGAACTTAGTGGGGTGATGGAAACAGTGTTAACCTGGATGTGGTGATGCTTGCACAGGGTTACAGAGTGTAAACTGTATCTTGATGAAGCTGTTGAAAAACAAACAGAATTCCTGATGATTCACTTATGTCTGTCTTAGCTATTCTGGCTAAAACCTTTGGGTTCCTTTTCCTCATAAGTTTTTGAGATTAAAACTGATCAAAACTATGCTTACTAGATTACTCAAAAATGTTCTCGAACTTCTCACTCTTTTAGGTCCTGTCTGAAGTCTGTTGTCGTATGTTCTTGAACAGAATACCACTGGATCTAGTGAACTCAAGCTGGGCACACAGTGGAAAGGGGGGGTCTGAGAACTCATGCCCTGGAACAGTAAGGTTGTGCTCTAAGTCTGATGGCAGTTGGAGATCTCTGTTTCTCACTGAGAGGACAGCTTTGGGTGGACCATCCCTCAGTGATTTTCACTATCTGGGCAACAAGGCTTTTGCTCTACCCACCCATGTCCCTTGTACACATGAGAGAAGCAGGCTGCATTTTTTGCAGCTCCTTTTAGAAACTCACCTGCTATTATCAAATACCATTCCATTCATCAACCCTTACTAAATGACTCTCGATGTTATCTAATGATTCAAGAACGTTCTCCCCTTCCGCACAGGAAAAGAAAGACAAATGGCATTGAGTGAGGTAGGACAGGTTTCTGTTTGGGTTCATTTGTCTAGACCTGCTTTTTATTTGCAGCCACAACATACAGATTCCCAAATACAGCCCCTCCTTAAGGAGTGACTTTTACACTTTGTCAAGTTTCCGGAGCAGATGGAGAGAGCTGGCGGCACACTGTCCGTGCGGCAGGCAGATCCTGCAGGGAGACTAGAACGGTGGTCTCCCCTTTCCCCTGAAAGACCCGCGGATCCCCTTACCCAAGAATTCAACACTGCCACAGGATGCAAACAGCAAGAGGTTCTTTATTGTTACGCAGGCGCCTGCGGGTGGTGAGCGCACGCCTGCGGGTGGTCAGCGCGCGCCTGCGGGTGGTCAGCAGCTCCTGCTAGCTGAGCACACCTGGCTGGGGTGGTGCAGGATTTTTATAGACAGGTACAAACAAGTCCCGGATGGGACTGGGCCGATTGGCTGACAATTTGAACATTTGAAAAAAGGCATACTTGGTGTTAGCGGATTGGCTTTGGAAGACCCCCTCGCGCGAAGAGAAAGGCGGGAAGGGGAAACAAAGAGGGGAAGTTTGACCTTATTACTCAGCAGAAAGACATCCTGCCTACCTGACTATGCAGCCCCCTGTCTACGGGACCTACGTGACCATGCAGCCCCCTTGCCTATGTGACCATGCCTCGGCTATTAGGAGAAGGTATCTTGTTCAAACAGGAGACAAGTGTCATGCCCTAAAAGCCAAGCGGTTACAGAAAGGCAAAAGAGCAGTTACATTGAATTCAACCCTGGGGGAAGGGTCTTTTCACTGCAAGGGGAGGAGGGGTACTCTTACACAACAAAAGAGCAGTTAATTAGTTAACGACGGTGGGGGGGGGGGGTCTTTCACCCCCTCCGCTTTATACATTTGTCACTGTTCCAGTTGACATCTACCTCACAGGGTATTCACCTCTGTCTCCGTGACTAGGCGGACACAGACAGTTCTTATTCTTGGGGCTGCGACAAAGCCCTGCGCGGGATAGCTAGGAAATGCCGCAGGTTTGCTGGAGCCAGCAGACAGGCTGTCTACTGATCCAGGAACTCCTGATGTTAACCCCGCCTAAATCCTAAGTGGCCAAATGTGGTTTTCTTTTTGTTCCATTCTAGCAGATTGTCCCTTCGCACCGGATCTGGACAAGAGGAGCAGCAGAAGGGGTGAAGAGAGGACACTAAGGATACAGATCAGCTCCTTATGCAGGACACAAATCACGGTCCTTTCCTATGAACTTTTATTTACCTAATCCCTAACCCTAAGAACTAGGAATAATGACATCCATTTTAGGGTCATGCAAATGAAAACCAGGATGGGTGGGGAAGGGCTGTCCAACGAAGACAAGTAGAAATGTGCACAATTGGGTCTTCAGACTCTAAACTTGTTCATCCATTCAGAAGCTCAAAGGCCTCAGGGGTGCTGGCATGGAGCCAGACACTGGGGACACAATGGCTGATCAAAACCACTGCCACAGGGGTGCCTGGGTGGCTCAGTCGTTAGGTGTCTGCTTTCAGCTCAGGTCATGATCCCAGTGTCCTGGGATCGAGCCCCATGTCTGGCTCCCTGCTCAGCGGGAAGTCTGCTTCTCCCTCTCACTCCCCTGTTTGTGTTCCCTCTCTCACTGTGTCTCTATCAAATAAGTAATAAATAAAATAAAAATAAATAAAAATAAAAACCTGCTGCCGTTCAGCAGCCATATAGCTTAAAGCTTTAGGGGACCAGACTGGAGAGTCACAAAAGTCAATACGTCCTTAGAAGCCGTGGAAAACATAAAAATTGAGTACTCTTTCTATTACGAGGATATCACCTTTCCACACACACGTTTCCTCATAACAGACGTACGGATCCCAGCCCTGAAGGTGTCCCTGGAGACGCTGGCAATGGGATACAGATAAGACGCAATGCTTACATAGCTGTGGTCAGTTTGTAAATGCTGGCTGAATGAATGAATGATTCTCTAGTGAGAAAATGGCACAACAGAGTCAAAATATGATTTGTTTCAATTTTATTTTCCTAGCTCAGTTTTCGTAAAAGATTCAGAGAACTGGACACAAATCATAAGCTATCTTCCACCCATATACAGTATATGTCCACTTTCTACTTTTTCCTTTTGCACTGAACGAGGTGATACTGTCTTTGTTCAAACCCAAGTCCGGGCGGAAGAGAGATGATAAACAAAACAAAAGCGGGGGAGGGGTGGTAGGTGTGGTCTTTTTATTCACAGACAGTAAATGTGTATGTATCACCACAGGGGAAAAGCACTGAGGAAACATTTGCATCCCACATATTCAAAAGTCAAGCAATTAGTACAAGTACAGTCCCTCCAAAAATAGCAAATTTGGAACAAGTAGCCATTACTGTGAAGGAAGTTCCCAGCCTTTTACTTTCACCCCATTCCCACACTGGAATTGAAGCTCTCTTCACAGCACGAATATAAAAATGATTAAAGTCAGGGTTTTGTGGCAATCTTTTGCTAAAATATATTCTATTTTAATATACATGCTATAAAAGTACACTAAAAAGGTCAATCGTTAGAGCTCTGTTAAAATTAAGAATTTACTTTTTTATATATAGAATAATGTACACCCAACTCTAAAAGTATATTTGATGAAAGCTATTATTACTGTGACCCCCAAATATTTCTAGCTTCATATTTTGTTTATAATAAGATTGATTTTATAATACGTGTATTCAGTAATGCTCTCTTATAATTCTGCATTGCAGTGCCTCACCAATCACTTTAAAGAAAAATGCAGAGGGAACCACATATCTCCAAGAAGCTCTTATTGTGCATATCACCAAGTTTTCAATGTAAGTTCCTGTGGCAAATTTTTCATCGTATTTTTTAACCTCTGCTAATCTAAATTCTTTTACGATCAGCATCTGGAGCTTTTAATGAGGCAAATATAAATGAGAGATGCTGAAAATCAAACCTGCAGGTAGCCTGACTCGAAAAGGAATCATTCCCTTCTGTAATAACATTTCCAGTGCCAATTCTAGGTTTTTACGGGACGGTCTTAAATAATGCTGACTGAACACATCCCGTGCAGGCGAACTGACTGCGTGCGTGCCAAACCGAGAACTCAGATCCCCGGTACAGAGTGTAACTAGATCTCCTGCAGGCCTGTAGTGCACAGAAGAAGCTGCCAGTTACCGACTCACATCCACGGATCCTGGGCAGATCCATCATCTCTTATTCCAGGTACCGGAGGAGAACGGAAATAGAAAATAACTGAAATCTGTTTCTGATTTAAACAAAAATATTACTCTTTTCATTAGCAAAACAGTCTTGAAAATCTCTTTTTCTCCCCTCTGAACAGTACGCCACAGAGCACGAGGCCACGTCTGGAAGGCTCTGTGCCCCACCCTGATCCGTGCTCTACAGCAAATACGGTCGCGGAGCGCACACAGCAACCGCAGCTTATTCACAGTCACTGATGAGAATACACTTTTCATCTGGTTACAGTGTCCAGTCCCACAGAGGAAAGGTTTGGCATTCGTGTGCTTTTGGTTCTTGATGAGAATCACTTCTGCTTGATTTTCATTCTTGGAAGAAAAAAATCATCAGCTGATGTCCTCAGATTTCATGATGTACAAGAGGAAGGGAGCGAAGATGAGCTGTTAGCAGGGAGTGGGCCTGGGCTTGAGTCTGCGGGCTGATCTTCCTCCTCGCCAGGTGAGTGTCCCGAGGGCTGCCCACCCAGGGTGCCAGCAGGGAGGCTCCCCAGGACACAGGCCTGCAGAGCCCCGGCTGGGGACAGGCCCCTCCAGCTCTGCGTCAGCCACCACCCCAGCTCACTACCCCCTACACTGATCTTACGGGCTTGGAGGCTGTAGAACTGATGGACACCAGTTCACTGGGAAACAGAAAAGCAGAGGATTCGACCAAGAGGCGGCCGGGGGCCTTCATCTCCATCCTCGACCTTCTGAGCTGTGATCGGCTGTGGAGAGAATCTGTGAAAGATGCCTAAATCATGTCCTTCAGAGCAGAATTCTCCTTTGTTTTTCTTGAACACTTTTTTTTTTTTTTTTTTTTTGCAACTGTCATGTTTTTCCAAATGATTTTATCAGGAGTCGAGTTTGGTATCTGCTCTTTTTGAACCTATCTAAAAATGGCATGTTTTCCCCTGGCAAATGATTACTTATTTCTTTGAAAAACGGACAAGATTTTTTTTCTTTTTTGGATCCAACTCAGCCCTTCAGAAAGGACTTCAGACTGAGAGGAGGAAGTGCAGGAGAACTAACTTCCTATTGTGCCTTACACAAAACATTTTGTTAAAATTAAGAGTAGCTCCAAGTACAAAAGTAAATATTTGTGCAAAGGGCACAATGCCAGATGCAATCTTAAGACATCCTCAATTTACTCTTTTTCCCTTTGAATCTTTAAAACACAAGTCTTTTACATTATGAAACCTAGCAAGTCGGGGAAGGAAGTTAACATCAGAAAATACACTTTAGAAAAAGTACAGGATTTTTTTGCTGATAATTTGCTACTTATTTCATAACTTAGATCAAGTAAGTGTTAAATATTCACAGTAATTTCGAGAAAAGACATTCGTGTCATAAAACTTCAATCTATTGCATTTTCAACAAGTTTTCTGTGCAATTTCAAAATTTCATCGGTCAGTGCTTTCCTGTAGAACTCCTTATGGTTAGTCCTTCCCTTTGTGGATCCAGCTATACCTTCAAGGTGGGCTGTAGAATTCCTTTCTCAATCAGATGAGTCTTCAGGGTTTTATATATATTTAACTGCTGTTCCGGTTGAAGCACCAACAACTGCTGTAGCACTTTGCTGGGATTCGGACCCCTGATAATAAAGCAGAAAAGGCCAAGTTCGTGTTATTTTGAGAGACCTAAAGGAAGCATATACCTTCAACTGAAAATAAATCATGCATGTAAGTGCAGAGTAACCACCTTTACTGATCAAGCTCGCTTTAGTGCCCAATGTCAGTGTCTGGGGGAGAAAAAGCCGCAGAGATATTTGGCACCGAGAGGCATACAGTAGATTTGGGAAGAATGCACAAACACAAAATGCCCGAACAGCATTAGGCAATCTAGGGGGTGCAGATCTAAGTTCTACAAAACATCTCAAAAGAGCAACCTGAGTTAGAGGTGGGGACAGGGAACGAATCCAAACTGGTCAAGACAAGGACCACCCACCCTTTAAGGAAGGAAGCGAAATCCCAGTGGATATAAGCTATAGAGGACATGAAAATATACCTTCAAGTCTTAGCTTCAGAGAAACCTCAGTAAGTGCCCCTAGGGTATTATGAATGTTCCGGAGACAGGACACAAAGGTGCAGACCTGGCACTGAAGCCCCTACCCGGGATCTACAGTAGATGCACACGCTTTGTCCAAAGAAAGTCTTCAGTGAACCCCAATATAGGAAACAAAAGTGGGTTTTTTCTAGTTGAAAGGAGGACAAAGAGGTGGATGGCCTGCCCGCCTCAGCCACCTGACAGCAGTTCCAGCGGAGGGGAAGTGAGCCGGGGGAGAACCGAGGCAACAACAAGGCAGTGGTACAGCATGCTCACCCTTCTCTCCCGGGAACATCTCCTCCAACAGCCCTCCCCCTCCCCTACCTCCCCAACCCAGCCCTCTTCTTCCCACCCTTCCATGTTGCACTTGAATCAGAAAAGGTCTTAAACAGGACTGTCTCTCTTTCCCTGCTCTGACACTCATATAGTCAGGGGTTAGTAACTTCCCCCACCCCCGACTCTGGAACTCAACTCATTTACACCTGTGTGATATTCTACAGTGCTATTTTGTCAAATTCAGAATGAACAGAATTCCGATATCAATATATATGTATTGTTCTCTGCAATTTCTACAGTCCATCTGAATATGAAAAACAGATTATGGTTCACTTCTTGGAAAGAGACATTAGTAAAATCCAATGGAAAACAGCAAGACATAAATGATATATGGAGAAGGGCACCGAATTCTGAGAAGGATGTTTACACAGATAACTAAATTTTTTAGAACTGTTCAGTTCAAATGGAATTCTAGGAAACAGAAAACCCAGTAACAAGGAAATGTCTGCTATTTAGGGATATCCCAACAAAAGTCTTTGATTAAACTAACCACACCAGAGCACAGATCATCCATCCCCTGGGTCACCTTTGTGCACAAGGTTCAGCTCCACATCTGCCAGAAGTGCGCCAGATGTCTCTCACCACCACTATCTACTCAAGTCAGGGCACAGCTTGTCTTTGCTGAATGAAAAGATTCAGCAACTTCATAACAAACCCAGAGTAAGGACCCACAGAGGAAAGGAAGAGTATTGTAGCAAGTTCAGCTAAATACAAAATTATGTCAGCAGGTGCTCCCAGCAAGACGCACTCTGGCACTAGCCCTGTATTTCTATTAGTCTAAATATTTGCTTTCAAATGGTAGACAATGTGGCTCAGCATGACTTTTCTCTACTGAGAGAAGAGGTTAAAAAAAAAAAAAAAGTGATTTAATGCCCAGAAGCTGCCACCATCTGAAAGCAGAGTCCAAAGGATTCATTAATTACTAATACTCTGATATATCAGGAACTACCATATAAATGGATTAAACACTCCAATTAAAACGATAAAAGTTAGGGACACCTGGGTGGCCCAGATGGGTAAGCATCTGTCTGCCTTTGGTTCAGGTCATGATCTCAGGGTCCTGCGATCTGAGGTCATGATCTCATCGGGCTCCCTGTTCAGTGGGGAATCTGCTTCTCCCTCGGCCTCTGCCACTCCCCCCACTCATGTGCGCACACATGCATGCCCTCTCTCTCTCGCATGCGTGTGCGCTCTATCTCAAATAAATAAAATCTTAAAAAAGAGAAAAATGTTGTCCTCTGGGTTATTAAAAAAAAAAAAACTAAGATCAAGCTATATGCCTGTTAGAAGAGAAACAAGCTTTAAATAAGGATAAAGAAATGCTAAAAATAAAAGGATTGACAAGCACTATACAAATACTAACCAAAAGAAGGCTGATGCCATGATTCTAATATCCAACCAAATAAGCTTTAAGCAAACAGTATATAAAGATGGACATTACAGATCAATATTAGGAGTGGTTCAACAGGGGGATAGGACAGTCCTGAATGTGTATATACCTAAAGCCACCACAAAATACATAAAGCAAAAACTGTCAGACTAGGAATAAGTAAATTGACAATCACAGTGGGGGAGGGGCACCTGGGTGGCTCAGTCAGCTGAGCATCCTGATTTCAGCTCCGGTCATGATCTCAGGGTCATGGGGTCGGGCCTGAGTTGGGCTCCATGCTGGCTGTGGAGCCTGCCTGGGATTCTCCCTCTCCCTCTGCCCTCCCTGTTTGGGCTCTCTCGCTCTAAAATAAATAGATAAATGTTTAAAAAGAATAAACAATCACAGTGGGATATTTTGACGAAGCTCTCTTCCTGAAAAGATGAAAAATGGAAACAAACAAACAATGAGTACAGAAGATGTAGCTAACACTCACAGCCCTACATCCCCACAATGCAGAAGCACATGTGTTCCACGGGCACACAGACACGTACTAAACAGACAAGAATACTGGACACAAAACAAGTCTCTATAAACAGAAACTGAAATAATAAAGAGTATGATTTCTGACCATGTACAATGAAGGCAAAAGTCAATAAAGGAAGGAGAATGAGGAAATCCATTTGTTTGGAAAGCCATCAACACACATCTAAATAACCCACATGCCAAAGCAGGTATCATACTGGAAACCAGGAAGTACTTGTAACTGAGAATGAAAACGCAAACATAACATGTAAGGTGAGAGTAAAGCAGTACTTAAGAGGGAATTTATAGTCTTGGATGAACATTTCAGACAAGAAGGCTGAAAATCAATAAACTAAGCTTTATCTCAAGAAGCTCAAAAAGCAACAGCAAGTTGTGTCTTAGAAAGATGAAGGAATGAAAGACGCAGGCAGACATCAATGAAACATGAAGTTAACAAAGCCAGAATCTGATTCTTTGAAAAGATTAACGAAATAAACTCCTAACAAACTGCTCAAGAAAAATAAAAATTAATATAAAATTCCAACATTGCCCTGGGTATATTTTTAAACCATGTGTTTAGGGATCTACAAATATGCATTTCTAAATACTCTCTGAAGGAAATACATGTTTTCTGTGGTCAGCCACTCTGCAGAGACCATGGAGAATGAAGTTAATATGTGCTTGCTGTGGTTTGTTTTCACACCACAAACTAGCATTTTAGGGCAGATCCCAAACCTTACGGGTTTTTTTAAATTTTTACTCTTTGAAGATTTTATTTATTTATTTGACAGACAGAGATCACAAGTAGGCAGAGAGGCCGGCAGAGAGAGAGGGGGAAGCAGGCTCTCTGCTGAGCAGAGAGCCCGATGCGGGGCTTGATCCCAGGACCCCGAGATCATGACCTGAGCTGAAGGCAGAAGCTTTAACCCACTGAGCCACCCAGGCGCCCCCAAGCCTTATGGTTTAATAACAAGAATAAACCACCCTATACAAAAAAGCAACACCCCTCCATTCACCCCACTTCTCCATACACTCCCCCACCCCACTCTCCACCCCCCCTACAACCATAATCCCCTGGCCTGCTTTATTTTTCTCCATGGCACTTAACCACCAGCTAACAAACTAGATTTGCTTTTTTGTCCTTTACTGCCCCTTCTCTCTCCAGCTCCCCAATAAGAACATAAGCTCTGAGGGCAGGGACTTTGTTTTGTTCTTTGCTATATCCATGCCTGGAACATTCCCCAACACTTCACAGGCACTCAAGCAATAGCTGGTGGACTGGATGAATTATTACGCCCTCCTCCTTTTTACTTAGTATTCACTACCATTGTATACCACAGAAAATAAGAAATCTGATGAGTCAATTCAGTACCACCCACATTACCTAGATTTTACCTTGGTTCTATTAAATACCATGATATATACTATTACTCAAGTTATGCAAATGTGTGCAAAAATAATTTTAATTTAATCATTTCTTCTTAATCATACTTCTCAGGGCTACAATGTGATGCAAACTCCAGGGGCTGCCATTCCCTTTTTATATTATAAATTACCACTGACAGAAAAAGTAATTCGTTCAAACTAATGCCTATGGAAATGAGAACTCAAAGAAATCATCTTAATAAAACATTTTAAAAAATCTTAAAGTACCTTATAAAACTTGTGATGTACACGTGCACAAAAGTTGCCATCAAATACTGACAATCAAATCTGTCCATTATCCCGCCATGTCCAGGAATGGTGTTTGCAAAATCCTTCAGAAACAAACAAACATATGAGCAAATTTTCAAAAAATCACCTGCTATAAAACTTCTACCTGTAAATGTCTCTTGGCACCAGGGGCCTGAAGAAAAATACTACTGGATTTCCTCACTAAAGGCAGACTTACTAGAGCACGTCTCACAAGTTAAAACCACGTCTTTCAAATATGTACCCACATTCAAATGACTAGCGAATTGACTAAAAGCAGTCAAGTAACACTAATTAAATATTAATTAAATCTAGTACTAACATTTTTAGTTGGTAAAGCTTTTTCTAAATCAAAAGTGCTACTGGCTATTATTAATCTGATACTGTTCTAGCTTACTTTTCTGTTTACCCAGAAATTATTTGAGTGTTGTTGACAGATGTACAACTAGTTCTAACTCATGATAATTGTAACAGTTTTACTCCGAAATAAATATTTTGCTACTATAATGTATATTCTCCTTTAAGTATTGAGGTAAAAGGAAAATCAAAATAGATCATGTGGGGCACATTAGTCCATTAAATGCCCCAAGTGAAGGAAATGGTTAGTAAGTCTCTCAAGTGATTCTCTAGACATACCCACTGTCTGGTGCTAAGGACATGGAAATGACGGAATGCTCTTCTAACGTACGCAGGCGACCTAAAAAATCTAAATGCAACAGCTATTATACCTTCATTTTGGACACTCAAAATAATCTATCATTCAAGAAGAAACCTCACATTAGAGACCACTAAAGAAAATACCATCCCAAATGTAACATTTCTTTGTTTCAAACAATTACTGAAAAATTCTTCGGTTACTTTTTTACAATGCATTTCCTTCCTTCTCCTCCCTACTCTCAGAAGCAACAAGAGAACCATAGTAACTCAATTCCACTCTGCTGTTTGCAGTCTCGACAGGACAGTCTTCATGGGCAGCTCTTGCTGGGGTTCACTGTGGGCACATGTTGTCTCCCCTAGTAGGTGGTGAGCAGCTTGAGAAGAGAGACATTTATACACTTCTGCATGCTGCATTCCACTGAACATAGTGTCTTCTCCATTTTAAGTGCTCACTGAGTGAGTTTTTTTTATTTCCCTGGCTTCCGTGGCCCTGTGTGATCCCCCAATTTCTGCAGTCTGATCGCTGCCTCTCTACCACAGTCCCAGTGATCTCACTCCCCTTCAAACAGGCTAAGCTCCACCTCTCCTTTGCACTCACTGGAACTCTCTTCCTTCGATATTTCTATAGGACTCCTTCTCTTCTCAGGCCCCTGTTCAAATGCCACCTCCTCCAGAGAGGCCTGCCCTGTTCACCCCACTTTCAATAGCCATTCTCTGACTCCCAATGGCACAAGAGCTGAGATAATAAATACATGTGACTTTCTGAGAATCCAAATGAAATGAAATATAGGGATAGTTTTATGTATCATGGAAAGAGAGCAGCAAACTGTCCCATAGTCCTAGTCGAGCCCACTGCCTGTTTTATTATTTATTATTATAACTTTATTATAAAAAAGTTTTATTAAAACCCAGTCATGGCCATTCATTGACATACTGGCCACAGGGCTTTCCATTACAATAGTGGAGTTCAGAGTTGGGTAGCTGCAATAAGATTAATAAATGATTTCTTCCTTTACAGAAAGAGTTTACTGACCCAGATCTAGTAGAATGGATGGTTATATCCAAAGGTTCTCCTGCTTGTCTCTTTAAGTGAGACTGTGACACAACACATAAACTTTGGACGACTCATAGCTGGATTTTTGGAGGAGCACTTGAAGGACCAAGATTCTGCATTTGTCCCAACACTGACACACGCCACTTCTATAAATGTGGCTGACATGACACTTTAAAATGTATTAACATGGCCTGTCCCAAATTTAACAAGAGAGAATATACTCAAATCAGCCAGGACGCATTTCTCTGAGGCTGAAACAAATAGAATGTAAAAGTTTTTGCTCAGCGGCTTAATGTGGGAGACTAAGAGAGAACCAAATTACAACTATGTGATATTCTCTAATAATAACAAAGATTCTAAACACACACCTTGATTTTGAATGCTCTTTTGAATCCACTGGCAAAGAAGCCTCCAAAAGGGCCAATCAAAGATGCAAATGTTGAAAGAGCAATGCTGTGTATCTGGAAAGGATACAAGCTCACTGTTTCCTAAAGAGAAAATAAAGGGGGAAGGGATTTAACTGCATTAAAATTGTATTTGAGCATGCCACCTCCACTAAGAACGATGATATAAATATTAAATCAAACCATTATACCACATTTTTGGTGACTTCATAAACTCTTAGGATCACAGGAGAAAAACGTGCTGTAAGCTCTTATTCCCATCCTCTACTTAGCCAGTACTCTCCATCCCCCTCTAAGCATTCTGACAGCACCTGGCACACCAAAATCTTGCAGTTGGCAGGATCCTTTAGTTCATCTAGAAACTTCTACACCACTTGAGTTGTAGGTTTACCAAGAATCAGTTGAGTTAATTTCTGAATTTGTTTACTAGAACTGTGTAACTTTTGTATTTTATTTCAATTTAATTGTATATGACAAAATGAGGGGAAATTTTCTCTTTTACTTTAAAAAAAAAAAACCAGCAAATTGAGCATCAGCAAGACAGTCATAAGATTCAGGGAGGAGATAATAGAAATTGAGAATAATTCTCCACACAAATTATTTAGTAAATCTTGGTTCTTGCTCAACTTTAAATAGACTGAAACTACAAACTGCAGATAGTGCAGAAATAGATAGGCTTTAGAAAGATCATTCAGAACACCAATCTCTGGACCTGTTCTCAAAGCAAAGGTCTTGTCCCAGTCAAAGACTAGTCGTATCAAAAAGTTTTATAGCAGATTACAGATGGCTTGGACACTGAAAAAAATTCTTAGATTCAATGTATTGCATTCTCAAGGAGAGAAATCATTTGTTGGTTAACCTCCTCCTCAAAAATTATGGACTTTAGGTAAAATATTTCAGATACACACAGGTACACAGCACACACATGCAGCTGTTTGATTCCTTACTTTAACCAACCACCCATCAGTCTTGATGACATAGATCAGCAGGGTTCTAATGGACAGCATGTCAACATCCTTCAGTGAGAGACCTCAAACATTATCTTCAAATGGCAACAGTATGCTTTTCAAAGGGAAACTGATTTTTTAGAAGCAGCAGCTTTCTGTACTATTAAAGGTCCCCTAAAAGTCAAGGAATCTTTGAGTGGTTGATTCCTTTTTAATTAAGCTTTAAATTTAGTCCATTCCTACCAGTTACAAGTGAAGCTCACTGTAACCCATTTGATTTGCAGAAATCTAAGGAATACTGAAAAATGTTTTCAAAACAAATACAAGATAAACTACCATCAATAATCATTCAAACCACTAGGTAAGTAAATTCCTAATAGACAGCTGGTTTGTGATAGTAATATTCATTTTATGTTCAAGAAAGGGAAATCACAAGGTGACAGAAGTTTAGTGCTACTTTTAAATGAACCTTTATCTTTGGGATACAGGATCCTTAACTATATTTATCTTACCCGTCTCAAAACTGCCTTTAGAAAGGGAGGAAGTGAATAACTCTGAAGCTGGAAAAGTTCAGAGGGTTCACATTCTGTAACAAAGGAGTTAACATCACTTCGGTATTCCACTGGGCAGACAAAGTACTGGTATTTGGATAACATGTAGGCAGCCTGAATAACAAAGCAAGAGTCCATGAAACAGTGAATGAAAATAATAATAATTATAAATATGCTTATATATATATATTCTATTAAAAACTTAAACTTAACAGTTTTTGTATACTTACCTTTTATCCAGCCATTTTATTACAAACTTCGATTCTCACAAGACCTCTTTTAATAAAAACCTAAATTCTGTAACTGTACACTAATTTTTGAAACATTAACAATATCTGTTATGCATATCTAAAAGTAAATGTCAATTATTTTTAACAAACTTTTCCTACAAGTTGGGCTCACAGCAGTACCCACTAAGTGAACTAGCTGGTATGCATTAAGGAGGCAGAGTTCTTCAATATCATTTGCATTCTCTGCTTTACTCAAAGCCACTACTTGTCCCAGTAACTGGGTCCCCCTGAAGGCAGAACAACTGTTAGAAACTACCAAAACACAACAGCACAGCAATGGGTCTCAAGCCTAGCTGTTCTTTAGAATCAGCTGGGGGAGTTAACGGACTTGGGATAGGGCTGGGACATAGACTTTATAAAAAATCCCCAGGTAATTCTGATATGAGGCCATGATCAGAGCTACTGGGGTACAAAATTGGTTCTGCTTAGTGGGTTTTAATAAATACATTATTAACATTTTGTGGTTCAGTTTTTTTTAGGTTTAGAATAGATTAGTAAAATTTGCCATCATTTTCCAAAATGTAAATAAAAATCCCAGCAAGACTCACAATGAATCCAAACACGACTGTGGAAAAGAAGCCGCCAATAAATCCTTCCCAAGTCTTTTTAGGCGACAACTAAAAAAGGTCAAATAAATTGAAAAGAGTTACTCCACTCACAAAACACAAATACACAGGCAAACTCTCTTCAGTGAATTCCCACAATACCTTATACATCTCTCCTTTTTTCTTATTGGAATGGCTCTGCAACCCTTTTTCCTTCACTCCATGATCCTGACTTATTTGTGCAAATAATTCTAGTAATATCTAACATATTAGACCCTCAAATATTTGACATACTGTGAATATATGTCTGTTTCTGTATAACCTCAACTTATTTTTTTCTCTCAAAGAACTATAAACTCTAGATTAAAATCATCATCCCATGACTTTAAAGCTTATATAAACCCCCACAATAGCATAGTTCTTGCAATAAGGATGAAGTGTACTCATTCCAAGTACATACGATCTGTACTGACCTACTACTGACAAAAAATAGAATATCACATAACATGGACAATGCAGCACATCAGATTTTTGTATATTCCCCCAAATGCCATGCATATGACAGACCTCTTTCTGAAATGGCAAAACACTCCAGATACAGTATTTGCTCCACAAGTATTCACATATCCTTCTCCCTTTGGTCACAATCTATGTCTGTCTCCATGAAGAAAGGAACATGTTGTGCTTCTAAGAATAGATACTGTTTCAGATTCCGGCTATTGTTTCTCAGTCAATGGGGCATTCAGGCAGAGAAATCTGGAGGAAAGTTTGGAAATCAGTGATGCAGGGGCAGGAGGAAAAGATTTGGGAGTGGACAGCACTAACTGCCTTATCCTATAAGATAAGGACTGATACACAGGGACCTGGTCATCAGAAGATCGCTGATGACCTCTGTGATGACCCTTTCAGTGGACGGGTGAGGACAGAAGCCAAATAAATATCAGACAGAAGTTTATGCAGACAGCAACAGGTGACAGGCTAAACTACATGATCTCTTCACAGACCTCTTGTCTTAATGATGTTCATGAAAGGCCAAAGCCAAAAACGCTAATAGAAACAGTTTCTTGATAAATCTGATAACAATTCTGCCACAGAGACGAGAGTGATACACACCACTTCCTAGGATAATTCAGTATTACTGTCATGAAGTAGGAGCTGACTCAAATTGAAAAGTGACTGTTGATTATTTCAGAGATAACTTAATCGGGAACCTGGGAGGCTCAGTAGTTGGGCATCTGGCTCTTGATTTCAGCTGGGGTCATGATCTCAGGGTCCTGGGACTGAGCCCTGTGTCAGGCTCTGTGCTCAGCAGGGGAGTCTGCTTGGGGATTCTGTCTCCCCCTTCATTCTGCCTCTCCCCCCAACTTGTGTTTTCTCTCTTTCTCTTAAATAAATAAATCTTCAAAAAATATATATAACTTATCAAATTAAATTGATCTATATCAAACTGATTTAGAGGTTAACTTGTTTAATTACATATGGGTATATTATACAACTAATCCAGCCCTAAATTCACTAGAAATTTATGTTCAAAATCAGACAGTAACATTCTTCTACATCCATAACAACCTCTTTCAAAACTTCCTAAGCCAAAAACTTCTCATCTGATATAGAAGCCTTGAATATTTAATCACCTACTCTTACGCTAAAGAAGCTTGAGAAAGGGGCGCCTGGGTGGCTCAGTGGGTTAAGCCACTGCCTTCGGCTCAGGTCATGATCTCAGGGTCCTGGGATCGAGTCCCGCATCGGGCGCTCTGCTCAGTGGGGAGCCTGCTTCTTCCTCTCTCTGCCTGCCTCTCCATCTACTTGTGATTTCTCTCTGTCAAATAAATAAATAAAATCTTTAAAAAAAAAAGAAGCTTGAGAAATGTTTAAATATATACATAAATAGCTTGCTTGCCTGTATCCCTACAGCTTAGCCCGATGTTGTATGCTAGACTCCTATGTGGGGAAGAATTTATGGAAGATTTTCTTGAAGATAAGCAGTTCATGCTTTCCTCTGGGAACACGTAAGCCTCTCCTGTATCATTCTGATAAAACAGGTTTGGTACCTGCACAACTGTCTCAGTCCCTCCAAACTGCCTTCATGTAGTAACATCAAAAGAGCCAATTAACATATTTGTGGGAATATTATTAAAGATTCTACATGAATGGAGTGAATCCTATCTAAAGCCCCAACATGAAAAGTTTGTTTAAAAGTAATTAGTTCTATGATTTTTCCATGAGGAATTGGTTTCTTCTCCAAAATGAGAACTGTATAACAATTCATTTCTCCTTCTTTGCCTCCACTGACTGTAAGTAGAACCAAATCAAAGGCAAAACCACATGGTCTGCTCATGTGTATTTTTCTTTCCCTTGTCTTAACATTTACTTATTACTTGCATTACCGGTATTTTATTGTAGGGCCTCAGGGTTTTTTTTTTTTTTTTTAATGAGTTTGGGTGTAAAAGCTTTACAGATGGACATGAGTATGTGAAGATGGTTAAGTGGACCCTTTCAAAAAAAAATTGCTAAAGGAGCAGAGTCTAGGAAAGACTTGTTTGTTGGGTTGCTACAATGGAATGGAAGAAGGAAGACCTGCATTGTAACTAATAGAAAGAAACCAGCCAAAAGATGAAATGAGCCTTCACAAGATGAAGGATAATTGATAGAGACAGGTCCTTATTGAGCAGACAAGAGACTATCTCACAAAGTATCCAGATGGAATCATTGGGAAATATGGCTCACTGTCCCTACACTGTGGCTGTTAAATACAGCTATGGGAAAACCAAAACACCTCACAAATAAAAATGTACAACAGCACCAAATTGTTGGAAATTTTCTCCAGTGGCTCATTTTAAGGTTATGGTAATGGCTTGCTCAAGATGTTGTTCCATTACCTTAATTAATGGAGTCCTCCCAAAAAAAAATCCAAAAAGGTAAGCAGTTATGTCATTGCAAATAACACTTGATATTGGAACAAGGAACCTTAAAGAAAATCGGAAAAAACGTCCATATGATTAAGTGTCAAACATTTATACAGGTTATGACTCATAAAGAACCAATGCAATAACCCTTTGGATTATACTGCAGCCTCATCCAGAACATTTGCCAAAACATTAGTAGAAATGATATATATCAAGTAAATTTGCCCAGATCAGCTTAATGCAATTCAGCAGAGAAAAATCTATAAATAAATCAACATATCAGGAGAATATTGCTAAGGAAAATATTAAATAATCAATTTAATTTTAATATTAAGCAATCCATTTCTAGAGCTATGGACTTTCAAATTTCAGTTTTATGAGAAACAAGTTATAACAGCACAAAGAATTAAAATAAGCAGTCTTTCAAAATGGAAAGGAGTCATTTGTTTAGACACAATATAATCTCATAAATTTATAACAAGCACTTAATACAAATTCTTTCTCGGGAAGAACTATCAATTTTAATTCTACCTTAGCCTATAGTTATAGTAAACCCTGCTAATTTTATAGAACCCACTAAGTTCAGTAGCTGCCCCCTATCAATTAAAAGTGTGTATATGGAAGACAATCTCAAAATGATTCTGTTCATTTTACACACACACACGCACACACACACACACACACACCCTGGTATTAAAAACTAGAACAAAACACAAAGCTGTGACGGATTTTATCTTAACAAAGACCTATTGACTATAAAGATTTTAACTAATGGGTTTAAAAAGAATGTGGGGATAACATGGTCAGATTTCTTAAATCACTTTTCTCCACTCTGTTTTTAACTAATAATTTTTATAATTTTAAACTAATAAAAAATGCTTTCTGAATATTCAAGTCACTGTTAGACAGTAAGTAATTCCATCTGAAATCTGGACACTCCCGCATAAAGGCAGAGGAGAACCCACCCAATTTTCATTCAGCACAGTGTTTGCTCACAAGCCAGCTTTCATATTCTTTTGCATTCACAAAAATAATATGCTCTTTTTAAAATTTATGTATGCTTTGTAAAAAGGCATATAAGATGTAGTACACCTGAAAATGTAATTAATTTTTGGAGCTTTGATGAGGACTTCCTGCATTTTATTTGGAAGCCGAAAAAGAAGGCTTTTCAAGTTGTTAACGAAGTGTTTGTCTTCAAAGAGTAAAGCAAAACTCAGTAAGATATTTTAGTGATAGAGCAACAAAAACAAAAAAAAAAAAGAGTACATTTTAGTAGAAATCTATAAGACACTGCCCAACTGAAAGAGCTTTAAAAAGGCTAGGACATAAACACAAAGCAGCATAATGCTGTCCCCTTACCATATCATGCCTTCAAACAGATTTTGGATGACAAGATGTGACTGAGTCACTGTTATCAGTAGAGTGACATGAGTCCATGCGAACTGTTAATAGCCCAACAACACAACAATTAGTGAGCACAGCTGATCAGTGCAGCCCTGGAAGCAAGAGCAATTTTGAAACACAAATTTCTAGCATGACTTTTGGTCAAAGTTTGTAAGATAGGGACATACAAAATAAATGTTGTTAGTAAATTATAGTCATTTGAGGGTCTACTTGAACCTTAAAACCATGAAGACATTTAATAAAGTAATCTTAATTTAAACAAAAATGGAATGCTAACAATACTGGGAAACATTACTGAATTTAAAAACATATACAAAATATACAACAATCCTGAATCATTAGATTAAAATGATAATGAGAAATTTCTGCTGTTCTTACAGCATCTAGAGAGGATCATTTTGCTCTGGCTGCCTTCTGCATTAAAAATGCTAAAAGCTATTCCTTTTCTAGAGTTCATTATGGTAACTTTTCCCATAGAGAGTTATTTCTGCCTTCAGATAACTCAAACCAGCAGGGACCAGTTACCCTTAAACACCAGCATTCCATACTTGAAAGTTGGTCTTTACAGTACCATTCAAGGACAGTATTCAATTTCAGAATTTCAAACCTGTGTGTTTCATCAAGTTCATCTAGCCTGAGAGATGCCATTTTAGTAATTTTTTTAGCATCAGTTTGTATGAATAGAATGTGAATGGGAAAAAAAAATACCTTAACATTTCTATATCTGTCTCATAATTTTGACTGGAATTTATAAAATGTTCAAACTTGTTAAGATTTGGATTTATTCATAATAAACCTATTTCTCATTTTGGTAAATAATAAATGAGGATTTACAATATATTTGTTTTATTTTAATCTGCATAGAAGATCCAATTCTCTTTCATTTTGGTTGCTTCAAAATGCATAAATGATTTTTTTCCAATAAAATTTATGTTTTCATAGGAGATTCTATTATTTCTAACTCGTCTTGATGGTTTCTAGATTTTCATGGATAATTTGACTCTCCTCAAGATTCCCCCAAATTAGAAATTTAAGGAATATTACAGTTTCCTAGTGATGATGCTCAGCAGAATGTCTCAATGTAGAAAAGCAAAGCATAAAGAACAGGAAATATATCCAAATCCAAAACAAGCCTTATTAATACATGAATTCACAGATCTAAATACTATATTTTCCATTTTACATTCTTATAATTAGCTACCTTTTAAGAAAATAAGAAAAATTCATCATACACAGTAATAAATTTCATAAAATACTAAGCACAGTTCAATGATAAACTACATAAAACACCTTAGGGCAAAAAGAATTATGCAATTAACTGTGTGACTAACCACAGTTACAGGAAAATATATGTTCTGTTCTCCTTATGTTCAGCTAAGGACAAATAAAGATACTTACTGTCCATAGAAAAATATCAGATACTTTGAAACCAGTTAAAATTTTTAAATCTTCAAGAATTGTACAACTTAAACCTTTTGTATGTAACAGTCATCCAAAATTGAAATACCCCTCATATTTAGGCAAAACATCAACTAGCAGATTAGATCTTCTCACTATAGAAAAAAAAAAATAAAGGCAAGCACATTTTTATTACATGTAGTTATGGTTAATACAGACCATATAAAACTGCAGACGATAATGTTTCTTCACCAAGCTCAGCACAAACATGCAGAAACCTGTTTAAGAACAAAAAACATGTGCTTGTTGTGCAATGTTATAAAATATAAGATTCATTAGCTCAAACGAATTTTCTCTACCACTTCAAGGCATACTTTAGCATTTACTCAAAGGCCACCTCTCCTACTCATAAAAAGCATTTTAAATTAAAGTTTTTTGAGTGAAATAATCTTGTGTTCTCCAAAATACCTAATATATTCTGTGGTATAAATTCAAAAAGTATCCCCTGCATTAATTATGTGAATTAGTCCCTTGCAAATATATGAACACAGAAAAACAGATCCTGAATTTCAGTTGAATGAAAGTTATTTGATAAGAGAGAGAAAAATGTTACCTACAAGGGAAAATCTATAAGACTATGAGCTGAGGGACGCCTGGGTGGCTCAGTTGGTTAAGCAGCTGCCTTCGGCTCAGGTCAAGATCCCAGTGCCCTGGGATCGAGTCCCACATCAGGCTCCTTGCTCCGCAGGGAGCCTGCTTCTCCCTCTGACTGCCTGCCACTCTGTCTGCCTGTGCTCGCTCTCGCTCTCTCTCTGATAAATAAATAAATTAATTAATTAATTAATTTAAAAAAAGACTATGAGCTGAGTTTTCAGCAGGAACTTTGCAAGCCAGAATGGAGTGGTGTGCCATATTCGAAGTCCTGAAAGGAAAAAAACCTACAGCCAAGAATACCCCATTTGGCAAGGTAATCATTTTAAATTTGAGTTTCCCAGACAAATAAAAGATAAATGAGTCTTAGAAGAAGAGTTAAAGGTACTTTTTTTTTTTTTTTTTTTTTTTTGATAGAGAGAGAGAGCATGAGAGGAGAGAGGTCAGCTGAAGAAGCAGACTCCCTGCCAAGCAGCGAGCCCAATGCGGGACTTGATCCTGAGACTCCAGAATCATGACCTGAGCTGAAGGCAGTGGCTTAACCAACTGAGCGACCCAGGCACCCCAAAGGGACTTCTTTAAGTAGAAAAGAAATGGCTATAAGTAGACGTAAGAAAATTATGAATAAAAGACATGGGGCAGGGGCACCTGGGTGGCTCAGTGTGTTAAAGCCTCTGCCTCTGGCTCGGGTCACAATCCCAGGGTCCCGGGATAGAGCCCCATATGGGGCTCTCTACTCAGCTGGGAGCCTGCTTCCCTCTCTCTCTCTCTGCCTGCCTCTCAGCCTACTTGTGATCTCTGTCAAATAAATAAATTAAAAAAAAAAAAAAAAGACATGGGGCACTTGGGTGGCTCAGTCAGTTAAGCCTTAGACTCTTGATTTTGGCTCAGGTCAGTATCTCAGGGTTGTGAGATCAAGTCCACACCACGCTCCACACTGGGTGGTGGAGCCCAAGATTCTCTTTCCCCTTCTCCCATTGTCCCTCCCCCTGCTCACATCCTCTCTAATAAATAAATGTATCTTTAAAAAAGAAAAAAAAAAAGAATGTAGGGGTGCCTGGGTGTCTCAGTTGGTTAAGTGTCTGCCTTCTGTTCAGGTCATGATCTCAGAGTCCTGGGATCAAGGCATGTATGTGTTGGGCTCCTGCTCAGTGGTGGGGGGGTGGCTGGTGTCTGCTTTTCCCTCTGCCCCTCTCCCTCCATTTGTTCTCTCTCATGCACACACACACACACTCTCTCTCAATTAAATAAAACATTTTTTAAAAAAGTAAAATATAATCACATATACATAAAACATGGAGGCGGGAATATAAAAAGGGGAGGAAGAAAAAGAAAAGGTATTTTTTTCTTTTCTTTTTTTAATAAGGATGTATTAGATCTTAAATTACCATTTAATTAACATAGACTGCTATTTACTTAGGATGTTATATATGAATCTCATAGTAACCACAAACCTAAAACCTATAATAGATAAACAAAAAATAAAAAGAGAGAACACCAAACATAAGACTATAGAAATTCATCAATCACACACACACACAAAAAGAGCAAGAGAATGGAGGTTCCTCAAAATGTTGAAAATAGAACTACCCTATGACCCAGCAATTGCACTACTGGGTATTTACCCTAAAGATACAAACGTAGTGATCTGAAGGGGCACGTGTGCCCGAATGTTTATAGCAGCAATGTCCACAATAGCCAAACTATGGAAAGAACCTAGATGTCCATCAACAGATGAATGGATAAAGAAGATGTGGTATATATACACAATGGAATACTATGCAGCCATCAAAAGAAATGAAATCTTGCCATTTGTGATGACGTGGATAGAACTAGAGCGTATCATGCTTAGCGAAATAAGTCGGGCGGAGAAAGACAACTATCATATGATCTCCCTGATATGAGGAAGTGGTGATGCAACATGGAGGCTTAAGTGGGTAGGAGAAGAATAAATGAAACAAGATGGGATTGGGAGGGAGACAAACCATAAGTGACTCTTAATCTCACAAAACAAACTGAGGGTTGCTGGGAGTAGGGGGGGTGGGAGAGGGTGGTGGAGTTATGGACATTGGGGAGGGTATGTGCTATGGTGAGTGCTGTGAAGTATGTAAACCTGGCGATTCACATACCTATATCCCGGGGGATAAAAATATATGTTTATAAAAAATAAAAAAATAAAAATAAATTATTTGTTTCCTGGTTAGGAAACAAATAACAAAATAGCATAACTATCAATAATTATTTTAAATGTAAATGGCCTAAATGCTCCAATCGAAAGACATACAATGGCAAAATGGATAAAGAAACAAGACCCATCTATGTGCTGTTTACAAGGGACTCATCTCAGATCTAAAGACACTGACTGAAAGCAAAGTGATGACAGTGCATTAACCAAGGAAATGGAAGCAGGGGTGGGGGGGGAGCAGGGTAGCAATACTTAGATCAGACAAAGCAGACTTTAAAATAAAGACTAATGAGAAACAAAGAAGGGCTTTACATAATGATAAAAGGGTCAATCTAGCAAGAAGATATAATAATTATAAACAACTACACACCCAACATTGGAGCACCTAAAAGCAGGAAGCAAATATTAATGGGCATAAAGAGAGAAACTGATGGTAAAACAATAATATTAGAGGACTTTAACATACCACTTACATCAATGGATAGATCGTCCAGGCAGAAAAATCATCAAAAGATTCAGTGTTTTTAAATGACACATGGGACCAGATGGATATAACAGATATATATAGAACATTCCATCTAAAAACAGCAGGAGAGAGGTACCTGACAGGCTCAGTTGGTAGAGCATGTGACTCTTGATCACAGGGTTGTAAATTCAAGCCCCCACATTAGGTGTAGAGATTATAAACAAATAAACTTTAAAAAAAAAATAAATAATTAAAAAAATAAAAACAACAGAATACACATTTAAGTGCACATGGAACACTCTCCAGAAGAGATCATGTACTAGACCTTGAAACAAACCTCAATAAATTTGACAATTTATTGATATCATACCATGTTATCTTTTCCAATCACAATGGTATGAAACTAGAAGTAAATCATGAGGGAAAAAAAAGGAAACAATACAAAAACATGGAGGCTAAACAATATGATTCTAACAACTAAGGACCAAAAGAAATTAAAGAATAATAAAAAAAAACCCACACATTGAGACAAATGAAAATGAAAACATAATTATCTAAAATCCTCTGGAACACAGTGAAAGCAGTTTAAAAAGAAAGTATAGTGATATAGGCCTCCCTAAAGAAAGAAGAGTTCAAATAAACAACCTAACCTTACACCTCAGGGAACTAGAAAAAGAACAAGCAAAGCCCAAGGTCAGTAGAAAAAAAAGGAAAAAAATAAAGATCAGAGCAGAAATAAATGACATAGAAACAAAAAAACATAGTAGAAAAAAAAAAATCAACAAAACCAAGAGCTGGTTCTTTGAAAAGATAAACAAAATTGATAAACCTTAGCCAAGGCTACTATCTTTTTCAAGAAAAGAGAAAAACCCAAGTAAAATCAGAAATAAGACAGTAGTAATAACTAAAACTACAGAAATACAAAGGATCATAAGAGACTATGATGAAAAATTATAAGCCAACAAACTGAGCAATCTAAAAGAAATGGATAAATTTCTAAAAACATACAATCTTCTAAAACTAAATCAGGAAGAAATAGGAAATCTGAAGAAACTGATTAAAAGTAAAGAAACTGAATCACTAATCAAAAACCACTAAAAAACTAAAGCCCTGGACTAGACAGATTCACAGGTCAATTCTACCAAACATTCGTAGATAATTAATACTTACTCTCCTCAAACAATTCCAAAAAAATAGGAGGAAAACACCAAAATATATTCTACAAAGCCAGCATTACCCTGATACTAAAATCAAAGATATCACAAAAAAACAGAAACTACAATCAATATTCCTGAACATAGATGCAAAAATCCTCATCAAAATATTGACAAATCACATACAATACCCTAAAAAGATTATTCATCAGGATTAAGTGGGATTTAATCTGGAAATGCAAGCATGATTCAATATCCACAAATCAACCAATATGATATACCACCACCAACAAAATGAAGTATAAAAATCATGATAATCTCAATAGTTGCAAAGCATTTGACAAATCCAATATCCATTAATGATTTTTAAAAAATGTCTCAACAAAGTGAGGTTAGAGTATGTATATATACACATACATTCTCATACACACACACACGAAACTCGTAACTAATAGCATATTCAATGATGGAAAAACTGAGAACTTAAGATTATGAATAAGACAGGATACCCACTCTCTTCACTTTTACTCAACACAGTACTGGAAGTCCAAGCCATAGCAATCAGACAAGAAAAAGAAATAAAAGGCATCCATATTGGTAAAAGTTAAATTGATGAGGACATGATATATAGAAAATCCTAAAAACTCCACCAAAAAACTACTAGATGTAATGAATGAATTCAATAAAGTTACAGCATGCAAAATTAATACCTAGAAATCAGTAGTGTTTCTACATACTAATAATGAGGTAGCACAAAGAGAAATTAAGAAACCAACATCATTTGCAATTGTACCAGAAAGAATAACACTTAACCAAATACTTAAACAAAAGATGAAAGACCTGGACTCTGAAAACTATAAAACACTAATGAAAATAAATTGAAGATGACATAAATAAATGGAAAGAAATCCCATGTTCATGGATCATAATAACACTGTTAAAATGTCCATATTACCCAAAACAATCTACAGATTCAATGCAATACCTATCAAAATACACATAGCATTTTTCATAGAATTAGAACAAATAATTTGTATGGAACCTCAAAAGATCCCAAATACCCAAACCAATCTTGAAAGGGTAAAAAAAAAAAAAAAAAGAAAGAAAGAAAGAAAGAAAAAGAAAAAGCTAGAGATATCACACTCCTGGGTTTCAAGATATACTACAAAACTGTAGTAATCAAAACAGTATGGTGCAGACACAAAAACAAGACAAATAGATCAATGGAACAGAATAGAGACCCCATAAATAAACCCACAATTACACAGCCAATTAATGTATGACAAAGGAGGCAAGACTATAAAATGGGGAAAAAGATAGTCATGTTAATAAATGGTGCTGGAGGGTGCCTGGGTGGTTCAGTGGTTAAAGCCTCTGCCTTTGGCTCAGCTCATGATCCCAGGGTCCTGGGATCGAGCCTCACTTCAGGCTCTTTGCTCAGTAGGGAGCCTGCCTCCTTTTCTCTCTCTCTGCCTGCCTCTCAGCCTCCTTGTGATCTGTCTGTCAAATAAATAAAAATCTTTAAAAAATAAAAATAAAAATAAAAATAAATGGTGCTGGAAAAATGGGATAGCTACATGCAAAAAAAACTGGACCACTTCTTAACACCATACCATACACAAGAATCAACTCAAAATGGATTTAAGACCTAAATGTGGGACCTAAAACCATAAAAATCCTAGAAGAGAGTTCAAGCAGTAATTTCTCTGACATCAACCACATCAACATTTTTCTGATGTGTCTAAGGCAAGGGAAACAAAAGCAAAAATAAACTATTGGAACCACCTCAAAATTAAAAGCTTTTGTATAGCAAAGAAAACCATTAACAAAACAAAAGGCAATCTACTAAATGAGAGAAAATATTTGCAAATGATATATCCAATAAAGTATGAATATCCAAAATACATGAAGAACTTCTATAACTTAACACCAAAAAACACAGTCTAATTTTAAAATGGGCAGAGGACCTGAACACACATTTTCCAATAAAGACATACAGATGGTAAACATGAAAAGATGCTCAACATCACTAATCATCAGGGAAATGGAGGGAAAAGTTGACAAAACCAAGAGACAACCAACAGAATGGGAGAAGATATTTGCAAAGGACATATCAGATAAAGGGCTAGTATCCAAAAGCTATAAAGAACTTACCAAACGCAACACCCAAAGAACAAATGATCAAATCAAGAAATGGGCAGAAGACATAAACAGACATTTCTGTAAAGACATCCAAATGGCCAACAGACACATGAAAAAGTGCTCCACATCACTTGGCATCAGGGAAATACAACTCAAAACCACAATGAGATATCACCACAATGAGATATCACCCAGTCAGAATGGCTAAAATTAACAAGTCAGGAAATGACAGATGTTGGCGAGGATGTGGAGAAAGAGGAACCCTCCTACACTGTTGGTGGGAATGCAAGCCACTCTGGAAAACAGTGTGGAGGTTCCTCAAAAAGTTGAAAATAGAGCTACCTATGACTCAGCAATTGTACTACTGGGTTTTATCTCAAAGGTCAAATGTAGTGAGCCGAATGAGCACATGCACCCCAATATTTATAGCAGCAATGTCCACAATAGCCAAACTGCGGAAAAAGCCCAGATGTCCACCAACAGATGAATGGGCAAAGAAGATGTGGTATATATACACAATGGAATGTTACTTGGCCATAAAAGACATAAAATCTTGCCATTTGCAACAACTTGGACGGAACTAGGGAGTATTGTGTGAAGCGAAATAAGTCTATCAGGGAAAGACAATAATCATACGATCTCATGGGTATGTGGAATTTAAGAAACAAAACAGGATCATAGGGGAAGAGAGGAAAAAAATAAAACAAGACAAAATCAGAGAAGGAGGCAAACCATAAGAGACTCTTAATCATAGGAAACAAACTGAGGGTTGCTGGATGGGAGGGGAGTGGGGGGAGGGGGTAACTGGGTGCTGGCCAAAATTAAATGGCCAAAATTAAAAAGACAAGAAATAACAAGTGTTGGCAAGGATGTAGAAAAAAAAGAACCCCCATATACTGTTAATGGGAATATAAATTGTTACAACCACTGTGGAAAACAGTATGGAGGTTCCTCAAAAAATTAGAAAATAGACACACCACATGAATCAGTATTTCCACTACTGAGCATTTATCCAAACAAAGACTCTAATTTGAAAAGATACATGCATCCTATGTCTATTGAGCATTATTTACAATAGCCAAGATATGGAAGCAAGTGTCCAAGCAGTGTCCATCAAGAGACAATCAGATTAGGAAGATACAGTATATATATGCAATAGAATATTACTCAGCCACAAAAAGGATGAGATCTTGCCATTTACAACAACACGGAAAGACATAGAGTATTATGCTAAGTGAAATAAGTTAGACTGAGGAAGACAAATACCACATGATTTCACGCTTATGAGGAATCTAAAAACAACAAAACAGTAAGTAAACAAACAAACAACAACAACAAAAAAACCAAACCAGAACCAGACCTATAAATACAGGATAAACTGACAGTTGACAGAAGGGAAGTGGTAGGAGAATGGGTAAAATGGGTGAAGGGGAGTGGGAGATACAGACACTCAGTTATGGAATGAGTAAGCCACGGGAATAAAAGGCAGAGCATAAGAAATACAGTCAACAATATAGTGTAATAGAAATGTATGGGGACAGATGGTAGCTACACTTGTGCTAAACATAGCATAATGTATAAACTTGTCAAATCACTATGTTGTACACCTGAAACTAATATAATGTTGTGTGTCAACTATACTAAAAAAGCACAAAGTATCATTATGAAAAACTTATTTGCTGTATCAATCCATCAAGTGTATGTACAGAATGTTTCAATCTCTACATAATATAAAAAGTAATAATAATTATAGGGCAGCTAACATCTACTGAACAATTACTATGTTCCAGGCTCTCGTCCAAGCATTTCACAAATATCAACTTGTTTAATGCTTCCAATATCCCTATGATGTATATTATTATCTTCATTTAACAGATGAAGAAAAATACACAAAGGACTTTATTAATTAACTGAAAAATAAGGGCTAGGAAACAGTTAAATCCTCAGATCTTATTGACTTTCAAGAGTCATGTGGTTCCATAAACCATTATCAGTAAGATTCAGGTTAAGAATGACTTGAAATTGGGGCACCTGGGTGGCTCAGTCATTAAGCAGCTGCCTTCAGCTCAGGTCATTAACCCCGGGGTCCCGGGATGGAGCCCTACAGTGGGCTCCCTGCTCAGCAGGAAGCCTGCTTCTCCCTCTCCCATCCCCACCCCCCACTTATGTTCCCTCTCTCGCTGACTCTTTCTGTCAAATATATAAATAAAATCTTAAAAAAAAATAGAATGACTTGAAGTTTCTCAGAACCATATTATAATAATTACAGTAAAATATAACACTTTAAATAATGTAAAGATTTACAAACAGCAAATGTTTATGTGTATATCCCACAACTTTATTACAATGACATTTTACTAAATAAAAATTCTGCCTAATTGAAATTTAATAATCATATACAAAAATAATGGGAGGCAATGGGAAGTACTTTTTGCCCATATATCAGTGAACTTCTAAAGAGAAAAATTCTGGGGTGCCTAAGTGGCTCAACTGGTTAAGCAACTACTTTTGGCTTAGGTCATGATCCTGGAGTCCTGGGATGGAGTCCCACATTGGGCTCCCCACTCAGTGGGGAGTCTGCTTCTCCCTCTGAGTCTCTCCCCTCTCATGCTCTCTCTCACTCTCTCTCTCAAATAAATAAAATCTTAAAAAAAATAAAGAGAAATATTCTTTTACAGAGGTAGATACTGCAAATGCATAAACCAAGCTTAATTTCAGATAAAAAGGCGCCCACTGTTCTATTCTGCAATATCGCCGCCGTGAGTTCTCCAAACAGAAAATGAATTGTCAGATAATCTATCCCATATGAAATAAGTACTAGATTTCAGATTTATAGGTAATATTTACCAAGGCAATTCTACCCACCAGAGTAAGCAAGGTTGCTACTACTCTGACCAGAGCAAAGAATCAACCAGCAACTTCCTTGAGCAACTTTTTGAAGGCTATTTTGAAACGTCAGCGAAAAGGATAATGACAAAAGAAGAGAATACATATTGGCTCCCAGGTCCTATCTCACCTCCTATTTGTCACCTACAGAGTAATCTGACTGATCTGTAAAAGAAATATGGGAACATTTTCAAGTGGAAGCACAACTGAAACCTGTATGTCACTTTCTTGAGACAAAAAAAGAACCTGGGAGGGGGTAGAGAATAAAACATGAAATTCATGGCTTTGCAATCACCAGCAGCATAAAAAAAACTCTTTAAAAATCATTGCTTTTAAGTTTTTATTCTAGAGCAGGTAGACTTATTTTGTGGCTCAAAGAACAATGTAAATTCTGTTTTAAGCCACTGGTTCATAGTTAGAGGTGAATGAATGTAAACTGGACTTAGTGCAGAAGCTGATGTGGTGAGGGCTAAGCAGAGACAAGACAGATGCCTCTGGAACTCCACTTCTACCCAAACGGACTCACAGACTGTCCCAACACAACTTTGGGAACTTCCCAACATCATTAGTTGTGATTATATTCTCACAAATACTGCTTTCACATGTATGGTTTTCTCATTTTTTAAATCATATAATACCATTCACCCATAAGCATTTCTTCAAACAAAATGACCACAGAATTACTTGGTATTTTCCTAATGGTGATTTTATCCAAGACAGTCTTGGCTACTCACTTTTACCTGCTCTAATTACACTGTTAAATCACCAGTAACATGCAGCTTTTGGGGTGCTTTCATAAAGGATAGAATTGTCTGACTCCTAGATACATTAAGATAATACAATTTTCTGAATTTGGGAAGGGTATAAAGTGTTTTCCAAGAATATCTAAGAAATATTATTTTTAAAGAAAAACCATCTGAAAAACAATTTTTTCATTCACAACCCTATAGCTATGTGTGTACTTTATGTTTAAATGTGTATGTAAAAATATATTACACTATTTCAACAAATCTATGGAAAGAATAACTTTGTCTATTTGGATCCATAGTTTACTTTTTTCCTAATTAATAAAGAATCTCTGTATGGTTACATTTCCAATTAAAAATGGGATTTCTCAAGTATTATAAATGAAGTACTCACTTAAATGTTTCCCAACATACAGTTTTTAATATGTAACTAGATATAGTTGCTATTGCTGATCTCCATTTATGTACCCGGCCCTGCACCTGGTGCTGTCACACAAAGATGTGTACATCCTGTTGTCTGGTATATTAAAAAGTCCCCAAGGAGCTCCAAAGATCCAGTCACCAACAGACTAAAGAGAGGCAGATTCAAAAAGAACAAAAATGAACGAGATTTCTAAAGGAGTCAGGAGAAGTAAAGGAGAAAGAAGACATTCAAAAGTCCAAAAGATGGGACAGAGGGCATTTCAGGAAAATGGACAATCAAACAATATTTATTGTGTAAAGATACACAAGATACAAAAAATGAGTATGACAGGCATTTCCATTCAAGGAGCTCAAAATCAAGCTGAAGAGACAGAAAGCATAAATTAATGACGTTGTTTTAAAAATCTTCTATTGGTGATTAACTAATTCAATAAACACATGCACTCCTTATAAGGTTCAAGAAACAGACATTAAGGGGCACCTGAGTGGCTCAGTTGGTTAAGCAACTGCCTTGGGTCATGATCCCAGGGTCCTGGGATGGAGCCCCGCATTGGACTCCCTTGCTTCTCCCTCTCCCTCTGCTGCTCCCCTTGCTTGTGCTCTCTCTCTCTCAAAAAAATAAATACAATCTTAAAGAAACAAACAAACAAACAAACAGAGAGACAGACATTAAGAGGCACCCAGGATTAAAAACTGGAGCTTAATGACTCTTCATCAATCTTTCAAGTGGTTATATTTTTCAAAACATTTCAAGTGTCAGGTTAAGTACATTCAGACACACACTGCATTAGCCCTGTTGTGACACTAGACTATAATGGAGTTGTTTTAAAAAAGTTTTAAGTGCATCTGGGTTGTGGAAATTGTCACACAAACCAACCATTATATTAGCTAAAATAAAGTTTTCTACTAATCTATGTGCTGAGTTTTTGTTGAAGATTTTATTTATTTATTTGAGAGAGTATGAGCAAGAGAACACAAGCAGTGGGGAGCAGCAGAGAAAGAGGGAGAAACCTGCTGGACAGGGAGCCTGACATGGGGTTCGATTCCAGGACCCTAGGATCATGACCTAAGCTGAAAGCAGACACTTAACTGACTGAGCCACCCAGGCACCCCTACATGATGAGCTCAAAGTATAGAACAACGCTGGCACAGTGCACAGATTCTAATAGTTTTTACTCCAAAACTGTAAGTGGTTCTGGAGATAGAGTCCACTGTGAACAGTTATTTGTGACATCTTTCTAAAGATTTCACCAATATCCTTTGAGATAATATCAAGGATGTTTGGGGGGGAAATTCTTAATTATGCACTAACTTTAGTTAAATTTAATTTTATATATTCACTGATCTTCTCAAATTCAAAGTATTCAAGTCATACCTTCTCCTTAAGAGTTTTGTTTTTTATTATTTTTTAAAGATTTTATTTATTTATTTATTTGTCAGAGAGCACAAGCAGGGGGAGTGGCAGGCAGAGGGGGAGGGAGAAACAGGTTCCCCACTGAGTAAGGAGCATAATTCAGGACTTGATCCCAGGACCCTGAGATCATGGCCTGAGCCAAAGCCCTCACTTAACTGACTAAGCCACCCAGGTATCCCACCTTAAGGGTCTTAAAAAAAAATCACAATAGCCATGCATACATACAAGCAAAAAAAACTACTAAAAATAATGTGTATATCACTGGTCAGCTAAAGAGATGTTAAGGTGATGATATTAAGAGTTAAACATCTTAAGCCTATTCACTCAATACTACTCATTTGTAATCACATGGCTGCTCTATTTCCTAAAGAATCTCAAATCCAAAACACCAGGATCTTTTAAAAATATACCTAGACTCTAGAGAAAATGTTTGCCTTATTACTTTCAGTCTCACTGATTATCTCTTTGGTATCAGGCAAATTCATTTTACAACAAAATTATCCAAATGTCAGAATGACTTTCTGGGTCTTTGTCAGTGAGTCGGTCTGTAATTCACCTTTTTTATGGGGTCTTTGTCTGGTTTTGGGATCAAGGTAATGCTGGCCTCATAAAACGAGCTTGCAAGTTTTCCTTCTATTTCTATTTTTTGGAACAGTTTCAGAATAGGTATTAAGTCTTCATTATATGTTTGGCAGAATTCCCCTGGGAAGCCATCTGGCTCTGGGATCTTGTTTGTTGGGAGATTTGTAATTACTACTTGAATTTCCTTGCTGGTTATGGGTCTGTTCATTTTCTATTTCTTTTTGGTTCAGTTTTGGTAGTTTATACCTCTCTAGGAATGCATTCATTTCTTCCAGATTATCTAATTTGTTGGTAGTCGCTCATCGTATGTTCTTATAATTGTTTATATTTCTTTGGTGTTGGTTGTAATCTCTCTTCTTTCATTCACAATTTTATTTGGGTCTTTTTCTCCTTTCTTTGTGATAAGTCTGGCAAGAGGTCTATCAATTTTATTCTTTCAAAGAACCAGCTTCTACTTTCATCAACCTGTTCTACTGTGCTTTTGGTTTCTACGTCATTGATTTCTGCTCTGATCTTTACTATTTTTCTTCTCCTGCTGGGTTTAGGATTTATTTGCTGTTCTTTCTCCAACTCCTTTAGGTGTAGGGTTAGGTTGTGTACTTGAGACCTTCTTGTTTCTTGAGAAAGGCTTGTATTGCTATATACTTTTCTCTCAGGACTGCCTTTGCTGTGTCCCACAGATTTTGAACAGTTGTGTTTTCATTTTCAATTGTTTCCATGAATATTTTAAATTCTTCTTTAATTTCCTGGTTGACCCATTCGTTCTTTAGTAGGATGCCCTTTAACCTCCATGTATTCAAGCTCTTTCCAGCTTTCCTCTTGTGATTGAGTTCGAGTTTCAAACCATTGTGGTCCGAAAATATGCAGGGAATGATCCCTATCTTTTGGTACCAGTTGAGATCTGATTTGTGACCCAGGATGTGATCTATTCTGGAGAATGTTCCATGTGCACTGGAGAAGAATGTGTATTCTGCTGCTTTGGGATGGAATGTTTTGAATAAATCTGTGAAGTCCATCTGGTCCAGTGTGTCATTTAAAGCCCTTATTTCCTTGTTGATCATTTGCTTACATGATCTGTCCATTTCAGTGAGGGGTGTGTTAAAGTCTCCTACTATTATCGTATTACTGTCGATGTGTTTCTTTGATTTTGTTATTAATTAGCTTACATCATCGGCTGCTCCCATTTTAGGAGCATAAATTAGTTATACCATCTCTTAACTTAAAATCACCCAATGGTTTCTTGTGGATAAAATCCAAACCCTTCCTATGACACGTAAAGCTTCTAAAGATGTGGCTCCTGCCCCCTTTTCCAACCTTTAATGCCTGCTCCCAGACTGAACATGCAATCCTCCCTCATTTCCAAGCCTTGCACAGCCACTTCCTCTGCCTGGAATTCCCTTTCCCACTATCCACCGAGCAAATGCCTACTTGTTCTTTACTTTTCGTGACACCTTCCATTTCTTCTCAAAGGCCTCCTACTATCTCCAGCAGAGCAAAGTTCTCCTCACCCTTCATGCACTTACAGGTCCTTCTTCACATTTCAGCAGGGCATGAGGGGATCCATGTCCCACCAATTTGAAGACCCCAGAAAGCATGCTATCAGCCTTACTTCCTTCTCCATCCTCAACACCATTCACTGTACCTAGCATTCAGAAAGCGCTCACATGTTTGCCGAAAAAATGACACTGATGACTTGCAATGAGCTTTATGATTCCAATAACCTAAAAATAACAAGTGATAAGCTATTTCTTTTTTTTTTTTAAAAGAATTTTTTTTTTTAAAGATTTTATTTATCAGAGAGAGAGGGGGGGAGAGAGCGAGCACAGGCAGACAGAATGACAGGCAGAGGCAGAGGGAGAAGCAGGCTCCCCGCCGAGCAAGGAGCCCGATGTGGGACTCAATCCCAGCACGCTGGGATCATGACCTGAGCTGAAGGCAGCTGCTTAACCAACTGAGCCACCCAGGTGTCCCGTGATAAGCTATTTCTACGACAGAAACTAGGCAGGAAAAAAAGAAGAACTATTGATTTTACTTCAAAAAACAGAGTCAGGAAGCTTAGCATATGAAGCAAACAATTACTAAAGATTAGAGTATATATCACATGTAAAATAAAACAAAGAGAATAAATTCCAATGTCTTTACCCACTCAGTGGGGCAGTTATTCTCAAATATTAGAAGTTAGCAAATCCCAAAGGGAAAGTAAGAAAAGGAAATAGTAGTCACCTTATTTTCTCACATTCTACTTCCATGATTGCTATATGCAAATCAATAAAGATATAACTGCAGTTATGAAGAAATGAGATTTAGATGTGCTGAAATAAAAAGCATCCATAAATTGCATTAAGTAGGGGAAAGAAATAAACAGGTACAGACTAGTCCATTCTTATTTGCATGAAAAAGAGGGTGGAGAGGATATAAACATATAGGCTTGAATACTCAGAGAAACTCTCTGCAATACTAGTAGCCAGCCCCTGTGGATTATAAATAAGGCTCTGAGGCAGGAGGGGGATTTCACTGAACATGCTATTTTAGTCCAAATTTTTACTATGGGCATGCATTAGGTTTTTATCTTTCATATCTAGTTAAAACAAACACAACCCACCTAAGGACTCCTGAAGCACTTGGCTTTTGGCACACTCCCTATTCAGAACCCAGCCATGGTGCTCTCAGACATCCAAGCCCCAAGGAGAGGCCAGACATGTGTGTTCAGGTCAGCGGCTGGCATGGACTGCGGCCAGGAATGAGACACCTCAGACATCCAGTTCACTCAAGACTTAAATGACGAGCACTACCTCCATCTGACTGCAATTGTAAGAGAGGCACGAAGTTAGAGCTGCCCAGGGAAGATAAGCCAATCCACAGGATCAGGAGAGAAAGAGAATAAATTGTTTTAAGTCGAGGGAAAAATAGAAAAACTAGTTAAGGATTTCTGCCTTGAAGTGCAGGTTGATCACATGCATTTATTTCTCTTCTGTCCTGATGGTCCACTAAATTAACATTAAAGGAAATTAAGGTGAGGGGATGTTTGGCTGGCTCAATCAGTAGAGCATGTGACTCTTGATCTAGGGGTTGTGAGTTCAAGTCCCATGCTGGGTGTGAAGACTACTTGAAAAAAAAAAAAAAGAAATCAAGAAATCACAGAGTGAAAAAAAAAAAACTGAAGAAATGTCAAGGAAAAGAGAAGATACATAGCTACAAAATTGAAAGTTGGAAAACAGGATAACTCTTAGTATACCTGAGACATCAGGGATGAGTAGTATTTTCTTTAGAGAAAACTGAACAGAAAAGATTCAGTGGAAAGCCAGGGTACAGCCTAGAGTACTAAGTAAAAGTCTACTAATAATGAGTGCAAACTCTAGCCAAAGCAGTCAACTGTGACAATATTTTTAGAAATGTATGAACATTAAACATTTACCTTCCAAGATTTCACAGTAAACTATTGGCAGCCATTCTTCTACAAAATAAGGATGTCAACCCAGAAAATGGAAGATGCAGGATAGAAGAAATGAGGTGGCCAAATTAGGAGGATACTGAGGCATTGGGATACAAGCAGACTGTCCACGTGACAGGACTACAGAGTTTCTAGGACATACATCTCAAGGTAAAAAGGAAACTGACACACTGATTTGTGTGAACATTGGGAAAAACTACCAATACACATTGAAAAGACCCAGAAGAGAAATTAAGGATTCCTACATGGAAATTTATAGATGTGGAAAGGAGAAGGTGAAGCAGTTACTAAGTTCAGGAAAAACAAAAAGTTGTGTAAGAATAGAAATACAATCACAGATACTATTCGGTTCTCCAGGAAGTGATATTTTAGGTATCTATTTAACAATGTCAACAATGACAATAACAGTGTGGAGAAGAAAGGTTATAACAAGAAATCAATAAGTAATGCCCAATATAAATTTAGAAATGGGCATATTACTTAGAAAAATGGGGAAAAATCTGTAAGTAATGGGGTGCAGGTTATTCTTTACATTGTGTTTAGAACTGATTTTTTAAAATAGACGTATATTAATGCTACAAATAATTGATACTTTCACTGATCATAATTTTGTTATTCAGCAATTCTAAGATAATTAAATGCTACAAATGATTTATGTCATCATGAATCATAACTTTGTTATTCAGCAATCACAAAGTGATCCTATGAAATAAGGGTTCAGCAGCAGAAGTCAGTATAGGCACTTTTTGTGCTAATCATTGTTTTTAAAATTCAAAATACCAATACAGTCTTGTCAGTCTACATATAAAGTGAGAAGGTACTGAACTCTTCTCTCTTGTAATAGTAAATAATCCATCCCCAAATCTACCTTACTTAACAATGCAAATCAAACCTCTTGGTTGGATAAGTGTGGTAAACCACTCAAAGAAAAAAAATGTTACAAATATGCTTTGATAAACACAGAATCAGAGTCAAGTGTTCTTGACTCTCCATATTTTAGCTATTACCAGTCATCATTAATCTCTCTATAATCATGATTCTTCTAAACTGATTCAAAATTAAAACTGAATGATTACCTAAAATGAGTAATTTCTTATGACCTTGAAAGAACAGAAATAGCTTTCAATATCTTTTCCCAAGAATGTACTTTATTTAGATGCATTAGTAATAATATTTTAAAATATAGTAAGACTCAGAAAACTGGACTACACAAATACACACACACACACACACACACACACACGCAAAAACCCTGAATATAAAAAGAGGAAAACTCTTTAGAAAATATAGGTTCCTCCTACCCCAAAAACAATTATCTGAAAATTACTACTATCATTTCAGATTGTGTTTCACTTTCTGACTTTCTAGATTCACAAACGAAATCAAAACCAGAATATGAAGGCTTTATTAAAGCAGGAACACCACGAAGAACACAACTGAATAAAATGACATACTTCTAGAGGACCTGACGTACTCCCCCACACACTCTGTATTTCTAGTTTAATGGGAAATGGAAAAGAGTCACCAGTATTGTGTTCAGTTTCCAAAATTGTGCTGAGAAAAATTTATTTATTTAAAAACTCTTAGGAGTTAAAACAGTAACTATTGAGAGCTAAAGGGAAAATTCAAATAAAGTTCATATCCTCCTTTAAAATGAAAAATAGTGGGGGCACCTGGGTGGCTCAGTCGGTTAAGTGTCTGATTCTTGATTTTGGTTCAGGTCATGATCTCAGGGTGGAGAGATCAAGCCCTAAGCTGGGCTCCATACTCAGTGAGGAGTCTGCTTGAGAGTCTCTCCTTCCCTCTCTCTCTCTGTCCTTCCCCCTGCTCTCTCTCCCTCTCTAAAATAAATACAATCTTTAAAAATAAAATCATAAAAACAGATGATAAAGTATACTATAAACAAATGTATATATATATACTTATATATTTATAAATGCATACAAAGGATATATAACAAACCATGTCAGTAAAACTAAATACCCTGAATAATTCTATATGAACACTATTTCCTGGGTACAAATAAAGCAATATATATGTAAAAATTTCTTTGTAAATTGTACCTGGTTAACAATCAATAGATATATTTAAGTTTCTTTACTACAATTTCCAAAGAAAATTTTGAAGTCTGTGGACTATTAAAGAACTATGTATTTTTATTAGTCACATGAGGGAGTAACTACTGTTTAAAACCACAATGAGAGAAACATCTTTATACATGGGACAAATAAAAAGAGAAGCTGGGTTAAAATGTAACAAAGGATGTTGTGAATTTAAATCACGTGTAAGTAAAAATAGACATGTAAAATATGTAGCTATAAAATATAAATATGTAGCTATAAAATAGCTACATACCAATACTATTTTCCTTACCTGCCAGATAGAGGGCAAACGATATAAATCTATGGTAGCGAATGAGGAACTGAAGTTGCTCTTCTCTTTGAACAAATGTAGCAAAATAATCAGCCACAGTCTCTCCATAGAAGAAGTAGTTTACACACAGTAGAAAGTACCTATAATTTAAAAACAATTCGCTTTTTAATATTTGAAGCCTTTTTTTCCCTCTCAAACTCAACAAAACTATTCCCTACATTTTGATGATGACACAAAGATAAAAAACCAAATTCAGTAGACAGGTTCAGGATATTTCAAAACACGTTTTTCTGCTTTTAGTCTTAATTTCAAAAGTATCAGTTAACAAAAATTTACGGAATATAGCTCATGCCTCTATTTAGGTAAAAATCGTTTTCTTTTTTCTTTTTATTCTTTGCTTAAGGTCAGAGTCTAATGCCAGAGACAGATAACTGGGAAATAACATAAAAAATACTACACATACACAAACACACACGTTCTTTCTCTCACAGACATACACAAAGACACACACACATACACATATACACACATCCAGTACTGTTTATAATGAAAATTCACTCCCAACTACTCACAGCTCTAAAGCTTTTTAAAAGTGGAGACCCTATGCCAAATTCCCACTGCCCTAAGGAAGATCAACTGGGAAAGCAGGAAGAGGTAATCCAAACTCTGACCTCACCCTTCACTGCCCTGTCCACACTGGTGTCTTTCTCTCTCTCCTCCATGCTCCAGATGGACTTCAGTGGCACAGTGATGCTTAAGAGGGAAAGCAGCAGGGGCGCCTGGGTGGCTCAGTGGGCTAAGCCTCTGCCTTCAGCTCCGGTCATGATGTCAGGGTCCTGGGATGGAGCCCCGCATCAGGCTTTCTGCTCAGCAGGGAGCCTGCTTCCCCCCCCCACCCTCTGCCCGCCTCTCTGCCTACTTGTGATCTCTGTCTGTCAAAAAAATAGACAGAATCTTAAAAAAAAAAAAAAAAAAAAAAAAAAGAGAGAGAGAGAGAGAGAGAGGTATAGCAGCCGGTAAAAATCTCTAAGAGAAACTTCTTAAAACTACATAAATCACCTGTCCCTCCACTCAACTCTGGTATGCCCTTTCCACCCAGGGAAAGGCTGAACCCATGACATTTGGTTGATGGCAGCTAGTGTGAGCTGGGGAGAAAAAAAAAAGACTGAGAAACTCTGCCTCAGAGTTCCTCTGTGCCTCATCCTTTGAAGGGCAGAGTCCCCAGTGGCTGGGAGAGCAGAGGGGAAAAAGGAGCAACTTCCTTTCTACATGTCATGGATGGAATCAGACCCCACTGTTTTCAAAGTATGTTCATTTCTTATCAGCTGCATAACCATGTTCTACTCTCCTACAACGGAAACTGTCTTTGACTCCACTGTAAGGCTATCAAGGCCTACTCTAGACCACTAGCCTAACTTTTTGCCCAGTTCCCTCAGGAGAGCCAGGTATGTCTCTCCATATGCAGCACGTGCCCCTTTAGTTCCCCATCTAGAACCCCATCTAGAAGCTGCTGGATGCAGCTTCGCCAATGCAAAACACACTTCTCTATGCAAAACTTGTCTTTATTTCAAGTGATAGTTTCTCACCTTTTCCTCTCTGTAAAGATTTCTACAATCACGGGAGCCCATCCCGACCTGACTTTTTTTTTTCCTACACTTAGAATCAATCAATCCCACCTGGTTTAGTATTTAATTATTCTCCAACTGTTTACTCTACCTAACGTTTCCCATAATTTTGCCCTTCATGAAAAAACCTGTTATAAGGAAAAATTAGCTATCACCAAAACTAAGAAACTATTTTTGACCCCTTTAAACCCCAAAAGTGATATATTTGTTTTCTTAAGACACTGGCCCCTCTGGCTGATACTAATCAAATAACTATATTCAAAGGCATGGCCAGTTAGGTCAATTATGAACAACCATACTAACATGTTTCCTGGTCAAGATCTTGATAACTAAAAATTGTACCTAAAAAGTTGTAAAAAGATATAAAAAGCTTTAAATATTTAAAAAAAAAAAACCTTTAACTATTAAAATCACATGACTTTTTTAAAAACTAATTTTTACATGCATTTAGACCTATATAATATTTCATGGGCTGGTCATTGTCAGTGCTACTTACAAGGCTGCCTTACATGGCCCCCTCAGAGGGTCTTACTCTTCCCTCTGACTACCCTTCATGTAGTGTATCTTGGGGCCAGGACGTGAAGACAATATCAAACCAGGAACCAAAGGTAGTA
>NC_081557.1:149027102-149027391 GCF_022355385.1 Mustela nigripes | reverse complement strand
GGGGCCAGGACGTGAAGACAATATCAAACCAGGAACCAAAGGTAGTAGTCCTCTCTCTTCTCACTGCCCTGTGCAACCCTCACGGCCTACCTCCCCTTCAACAAACCACTGATCACTCAAAAACTCAAAAAACAGAACAGAAAACCAACAACTATTTTCATATTTCATCCTTGTAGAGATAATCTTGGGCTTTCCTCCCCTTCAACAAACCACTGATCACTCAAAAACTCAAAAAACAGAACAGAAAACCAACAACTATTTTCATATTTCATCCTTGTAGAGATAATCT
>NC_081557.1:148958937-149027092 GCF_022355385.1 Mustela nigripes | reverse complement strand
AAGTGTGAGGTCTCATGTCAACCAAGGCAAACTAAAGCAAAAAAGATCACACATATTTCTAACATTTTTTACAAAATGTAACTTTATTAAACTTATAATTATAAATGGTATAAAAATTTGCCCAATATAATGTTTTTTAAAGAGGATAATAGTATATATGTGAGTATATACAGATATAAAGTATCTCTACAAAGACTTAAAGATTAGATATGAAAGTAGTTGTGTTGGGATGGTAGACTTAAAGGTGATTTTCTTCTTTTCAAAATCTAATGCATTATTTTTCTCTTCTTCCAAAAATCAATCTACATGGTCAACTGTGTGGTACTGACTGATCAGGATGCTTCCTTTACAAACTGTAGAAAAGAGTCACATTTTCATATCTGAAACAGTATTAAATTACTTACCAGCTTAATGTTCTAAACCATGGCAGGTCATAAGAGCGATAGACTCTATAACCTATAGTGATAATTTCATGGAAGCATTTCACTTGGATGCCTAGAACCTGAAATCAAGAGAACACATTAACACACATCACTTAGTGTTTACATTTGTGCTTCATCATTTAATATGCATTTTGTTATCAAATGTATTTTAAAAATCTTTAGCCTACCCATTTTTAATTATTCTAAATGTCGGCAGTGGAAATTGAATAGTCTATACTTTTAAGATCAAGTGATATTTTAAAGAGGTAAGCAAATCGGTGTTTTGTCCAAAAAGTGAGAGCCCCTTCCTGGGGTAGGAAGATAGCTATAGCTTAAAGTTTGAGGGATACAGTCTGGTTGGTCACCGAGTAGGCTTTATCTCTCATTACTACTTCATTTCTTGGGTTTGTCCTTCCTACAATGGATGATCTTTTTGTCCATTTTGTTTCTTGAGTTACCCCAGGAAAATGATCGTATGTGCAAGTTTGCTTATATATACTTATTTTTAGCCATACATCCTGGTATCCTTTCCAAGGATAAAGATACTGTCAGAACAAATGATTAAAACATCTTTCCCCTGCCACCCAGCAAGGTTTGGGCATGGTTTTTTCATTCTCCCAGCTGTGCCAACTCTCACATAGCCAGGTGCATATATCTCTCATCAATCCAAGTGGTGCTACACTGGCAGATCATAAAACAGCCTTCTATATTTGCAGCCACTTTAGCCAGTCACTGATTCTATACAGTTTTGTTTGCATAGTGTCCTATGTACATTCATAATAAATGGGTTAATATTTATGAATCTTTTTTTGGTGGTCTACTTTGTAGTCCTTCAAACTGTTGTATCCACCAACTAGAGTACAGGTAATCCCCGAGGATGGAGCACTGTAGTCAATGCTTGGCTTAAGTCAATTCTAACACTCAAAGAGCAAGTGGCAAGTTGAACACTTATTACCAAGAACCAAGAAATTAAAATCTTTGTGAATAAAGTAGACTATTTCAGCCTCTAGAGAGTATACCCAAGGGTTTGATTTTGTATAGCTCTAGAGCTGAGAATGGATTTTATATTTTTAAAACAAAACCCAAACATGATGTGACAGAGAAATAATGTGGTTCCTTAGCCTAAAATATTTTTACCTGCTTCTTTACCTAAAAAGCTTACCAAACTCTGCTCAAGAAAATACTTTGGTATCTCTTATTTTTTACTTTTTTTAAAGATTTTATTTATTTGATAGACAGAGACACAGTGAGAGAGGAAACACAAGCAGGGGGCATGGGAGTGGAGAAGCAGGCTCCCCGCTGAGCAGAAGCCTGATCTGGGACTCAACCCTAGGACCCCGGGACTTGACCCCAGGACCTCGGGACCATGACCTGAGCCAAAGGCAGACGTTTAACGACTGAGCCACCCACGGGCCCCTACTTTGGCATTTCTTTTAAAGCTCTCCAGCTTTCCCAAAGGCACTGGTCAGGATGTACTTAGGTTGTGTTTACATGTCCAATCATATACTTAAAGTAATTGTGTCCCCTCAGCCACATGATAAGAAAATATTAGGCCAAACTACTATAAATAGGTTTTTAAAGAAAAAGTCATTACTGTTTTGTAACATAAAAACAAGAAGAAATTCAAATGGTGCCTTTCAAATAAGCTTTGAATATAATGTCAAAAGTTATTTTCTAAAATAATTACAGAATGAGGACAATGCTAGATATTAAAATAAAATGGCAAGTCTGTGCTATTTACAGAACCAAGGGCTTTTAAAATATCAGATGCACTGATGCAATTTGTTTGCTAAATGAACACATTTGCTCAAGAACAACCATTAGTACTATACATGGTGTTTTACTGTGGGGGGAGAAAACTACTTTTAATAGCACACATATATGTTTATATGATTGTCAATTACAGTTTGCAAGTAGAATCAATACAGAGCAACTGAGAAAAGAGAAAACGGGGGTTCAAAACAACAAAGCTAAAGTCCTTAAAATATGTGTATATCTTCCAGGCTTGGTGATTACACAGAAACTCATATTCTAGGCCATCAATACCGGTAGCAATGCACACTGGTAGGACTTTGTTGGCCCAACAAATGTGTTAAGAGCCTTAAAAACAGCAACTAATATTAAAATGCCTACTCTGCTAGTTATTAAGGATTCAGAGAAACAATACGGAACATCTGTCTTCAGAGGGCTAGTCTGTCAGGGAGGACACAAGTGGTTACAACACCACATGGAAGTAGGCACATGCAGGTAAGCACGGCCAGACAGAACACCAGTGGCGGGCACTGGGGACAGGCTGCAGTCAGGACAGAGGAAAAGGATACACAGAATCACAAATACAGGAGAGCATGCTAGGAACTACAAATAGTTCAGAGCGGCTGAGACACGGGGGTGAGAAGCAGAGAGAGGAAAGCCTGGTTACAGAATCACAGCAAACAGTATGAAGGACTACATGAAGGAGTTCATCCTGATCACTAAAGGCCATGATCAGATATATGTGCTGGGAACAAGAGAGGTGGAAAGAACGGCCTCGAGAGACAGCAAGAGTAAAGACAGGAAGGCAGGCAAGATACTACGACCCTGTCGAGTGCAGAGGACACTTTACCTGGGCCACTGGCAGAGGGGGGTAGTATGAAGAGTAAGACATTGAGGAGAGAGAACTGGCTGGATTTGGTGGTTGAGAAAATTGGAGAGCTAAGGGTGACAGGGGAACATGGAATAAGAGCAGGGGAGGTTTTGGGAAAGTAGACAGATTTATGCAGAATGATTGGAGATGGAACCGAAGTTCAGATTTGGATATGCTGAGGCTGAACTATGTTATTATGGGTTATCCAAATTAAAGTGCTTATTTTCACTTTGGGAATCCATTCAAAGAAAATAATCCTGCATATGAAAAAGTTTAATGTTCTAATACATTCAGGATAGTGTTATTCACCATAAAGAGAAACCAAAATAGAGTCTGAATGTCTGAAAATAATACAGTAGTTCATAACTTATAATGCATTCCATTCCACTGAATCCATGAATGTTTTAAACTTGACTGGGGGACGGTGCCTGGGGAGCTGTCGGTTAAAGGCTGACTCTTGGTTTCCATTCATGTTATACTTTCATTGTCGTGGGATGGAGCTCCACATTGGCTCCAAGCTGAGCGAGGAGTGTGCTTCAGATTCTCTCTTCCCCACCCTGCTCCTCCCCTTGCTCCTTGGCACACATGCATGCTCTCTTTTTTTTTTTTTAAGTTTTTTTTTTTTTAGATTTTATTTATTTATTTGACAGAGATCACAAGTGGAAGAGGCAGGCAGAGAGAGAGGAGGAAGCAGGCTCCCTGTTGAGCAGAAACCCTGATGCGGGGCTCGATACCAGGACCCCGGAATCCATGACCTGAGCCAAAGGCAGAGGCTTTAACTCACTGAGCTACCCAGGCGCCCCCATGCTCTCTCTTTTAAAGATGTTATTTATTATGGTTTCACTTATTTGTGGAGCATAACAAATAGCATGGAGGACAAGGGGTGTTAGAGAGGAGAAGGGAGTTGGGGTAAATTGGAAGGGGAGGTAAATCACGAGAGACTATGGACTCTGAAAAACAATCTGAGGGGTTTGAAGTGGCGGGGGGGTGGGAGGTTGGGGTACCAGGTGGTGGGTATTATAGCGGGCACAGATTGCATGGAGCACTGGGTGTGGTGAAAAAATAATGAATACTGTTTTTCTGAAAATAAATAAATTGAAAAAATTAAAAAAAAATAATGAATACTGTTATGCTGAAAATAAATTAAAAAAATTTAAAAAATCAAAAGCTTCTGCACAGCAAAGGAAACAGTCAAGAAAACAAAGGCAACCCATGGAATGGGAGAAGATATTTGCAAATGACAGTACAGACAAAAGGTTGATATTCAGGACCTATAAAGAACTCCACAAACTCAACACACACAAAACAGATAATCATATCTAAAAATGGGCAGAAGATATGGACAGACACTTCTCCAATGAAGACATACAAATGGCTATCAGACACATGAAAAAATGTTCATTATCACTAGCCTCAGGAGATTCAAATTAAAACCACATTGAGATATCACCTTATACTAGTTAGAATGGCCAAAATTAGCAAGACAGGAAACAACATGTGTTGGAGGGGATGTGGAGAAAGGGGGACTCTCTTCCACTGCTGGTGGGAATGCAAGTTGGTACAGCCTCTTTGGAGAACAGTGTGGTGATTCCTCATGAAATTAAAAATAGAGCTTCCCTATGACCCTGCCATTGCACTACTAGGTATTTACCCCAAAGACACAGATGTCGTGAAAAGAAAGGCCATCTGTACCCCAATGTTTATAGCAGCAATGGCCACGGTTGCTAAACTGTGGAAAGAACCAAGATGCCCTTCGATGGACGAATGGATAAGGAAGATGTGGTCCATATACACTATGGAGTATTATGCCTCCATCAGAAAAGATGAATACCCAAGTTTTGTAGCAGCATGGATGGGACTGGAAGAGCTTATGCTGAGTGAAATAAGTCAAGCAGAGAGAGTCAATTATCATATGTTTCACTTATTTGTGGAGCATAACAAATAGCATGGAGGACATGGGGAGTTAGGAGAAGGGAGTTGGGGGAAATTGGAAGGGGAGGTGAACCATGAGAGACTATGGACTCTGAAAAACAATCTGAGGCATTTTAAGTGGTGGGGGGTGGGAGGTTGGGGGAACCAGGTGTTGGGTATTATAGAAGGCATGGATTGCATGGAGTACTGGGTGTGGTACAAAAACAATTAATACTGTTATGCTGAAAATAAATAAAAAATAAATTAAAAATATTTTATTTATTTATTGAGAGAGAGAGAGAGAGAGAGCGAGCATGAGAAGGTGGGGGAGGGGCAGAGGGAGAAGCAAACTCCCCACTGAGCAGGGAGCCTGATGTGGGGCTTGATTCCCAGGACCCGAGATCATGACCTGAAACAAAGGCAAATGCTTAAATGACTGAGCTGCCCAGGTGCCCCTAAAAGAAAAAATTCTTTTAAAATTAAACTGATGGTTGTAAAGATGGTGGAAAAACACAAAACACTGATATAATATTTAGTTTAAAGAGCAGGATACAAAAGTCTAATCACTTTGAATTACAACTATAATATTTAAAACATAAAAAAGAGATAAAAAATATATCAAATAGCAGTATTAATTGGGTGTTGGTAGTTGATGATAGGGTTAGGGGTGATCTTCAAAAAATTATCAATTTCCCAAAGTAATTTTAACACTCTTGTATAACTCAGCATGTGAAAAAATAAACTATTTAAAACTAAATTATATAATGGGAATTAAAACTTATAGGAGTTTCTAAGAAAATGAGGGAGGAACCTCTTATACTATCTGTCTTTAAATCAAAATATATTTTAGTACCTCCATCACTTAGAAAGTATGACTGCAAGCCATGAATGTAACAACTAAAAAAGTTTTTTTTTTTAAGATTTTTATTTATTTATTGAGAGAGAGGTAGTGAGAGAGAGCATGAGTGAGGAGAAATCAAAGGGAGAAGCAGACTCCCCATGGAGCTGGGAGCCCGATGCGGGACTCGATCCCAGAACTCCGAGATCATGACCTGAGCCGAAGGCAGTCGTCCAACCAACTGAGCCACCCAGGCGTCCCAAAAAAGTATTATAAGTAAAAGGCTGAACATCTTATTATTTATCTTATGCTAAAGAACATCTTATTATTCATTACTCCTATTAGGAGTTCCATCTTAAAGTAGTAGCTATCATTTCCTAGAAATAAGTTTTCTGTGTTTTTTTTTAAAGATTTTATTTATTTGTTCAAGGGAGAGAGAGAGAGAGCACGTGCGAACATGGGAGCAGGAGAAGCAGACACCCCGCGGAGCACGAAGCCCGATGTGGGACTTGATTATGACCTGAGCTGAAGGCAGTCGCTTAACCAACTGAGCCACCCAGGCACCCTAGAAATAACTTTTCTTTAAAATTTCTTTTCAGCATAACAGTATTCATTGCTTTTGCACCAAACCCAGTACTCCATGCAATCCATGCCCTCTATAATACCCACCACCTGGTTCCCCCAACCTCCCACCACCCCCCCCGCCCTTCAAAACCTTCAGATTGTTTTTCAGAGTCCATAGTCTCTCATGATTCACCTCCCCTTCCAATTTCCCTCCACTCCCTTTTCCTCTCCATCTCCCCTTGTCCTGCATGCTATTTGTTATGCTCCACAAATAAGTGAAACCATATGATAATTGACTCTCTCTGCTTGACTTATTTCACTCAGTATAATCTCTTCCAGTCCCGTCCATGTTTCTACAAAAGTTGGGTATTCATCCTTTCTGATGGAGGCATAATACTCCATAGTGTATATGGACCACATTTCCTTATCCATTCGTCCGTTGAAGGGCATCTTGGTTCTTTCCACAGTTTGGCATCCGTGGCCATTGCTGCTATAAACATTGGGGTACAGATGGCCTTTCTTTTCACTACATCTGTATCTTTGGGGTAAATACCCAGTAGTGCAATTGCAGTGTCATAGGGAAGCTCTATTTTTAATTTCTTGAGGAATTTCCAAACTGTGATCCCCAATACTTTCAATGGCTCCCCAGTGCTTTACAGATAAATCCCAAACTTCTTCACATAGTATTGCAGGGCCCTCCAGAATCTGCTCCCCAATTAGTTCTCCAAGTTCAAAGCCCCTGTGTTCCAGGAAAAGGGCATTGTTCACCTTTCCCTGACTCATCTAGCCATTCAGACCTTTGCTCACAGTGCTCATTCCACCCTGATCTACCTCAGGTCAGCTGAAAGGTCCCGTCCTCCACAAAGCCTTACAGAGCTGTCTGCTATCACTCATCCCTCATCCCCCGACCTGCCACTCAGCACACAGCACTGAAAAGTGCTCTGCACACACTCACTCCTGAAAGGCCCAAATTCTGAGGCCAGTGGTGGCTGCCAATACTCATTGCCCTCCGTGGGTTTACCCTGAGAAGACTAGGAGTGGGCTCTCCCCGGGAGTCACACCTGGACAATGGTCATACTGGCCTATCTGGCTTTTAGGCTCAACATCTTCTGCCCTCACATTAAAGTGTCCTATCCATTCTCCATTGTTTCTTTGTAAGAAAAATTTCTCTGTGATGTCAACAACAGAACAGAGAGAGTGATTGCTTACTCACCGCTGTTACCTTGAGATCCCCAAGGAAGTACAAAATTAATGAGGGGACAAAAAGAAAGTGAAAGGGCTTTATGGTACTAATAAGAGCTGCTCTAAGTGCTTTTAGGAGTTGATGGGATTTTTCCCCACTCACTTCTAATTTCACTTCAGAACTTATTTATTCTTTTATAGACTGAAAGGAAAACCACATTGTACTGCCCACGTTTATGACTATGGACAGGACTGAGCACAGAAGGGAGCAGACAGGTCAGAGAGATAGGCATCTACGTGGGCGAGAGCAGCCCGAGAGCAGGGCAGTGGGTGCAACACAGGCTAAACTAGTGGAGAACCCATGATGAAAAAGAAACAGCAGAAAAGAAGAACACATGCATCTGGGGGAGAGCGGACTCTCCCCCTGCCCTGCTGAACACGCCAGCACCCAGACATGCTGGGTGAACCTGGTGAACAAGCACCTTTCTCCTTCTCACTCCCACCACTTTGGGCTTCAGATGCTTCATGCTTCTTTGGATATCGAGGCTTTTATAGATGCAAGTCCTCTGCTGTGACACCCTGCCCCCAAGCTCCCCTCTCACCTCACCTGCTCAAGCCTCAAAGTGCAGCACGCATGCAGGACAGAACACCTTTGGAAAACCTCCTGGCTCCCCCCTTGCTTTCACAGCATCTTCTTCTTCTTCTTCTTTTTTTTTTTTTCAAATGCTTATTGCAGTTTGTAACTATAGTTCTGATCCATTCTTAAAAGTGTAGACAGCAAACTCCCTGAGGGGAGAGACGAGTGTGCTTTTCTCAGCACCCCATATCATACCCCAGAATTAGGGCAATGGCTGGCACATAGCAGGCACTCTGGAAGCATGTGCTAAATGAATGATTTAAAAGCTTAAAATATCTGTTTGGCAGCAGGACTTGTTAGAGTCCCCATACACAACAAAATCCCAAGTGCCCAGAATGGCTTCTGCTTGCCTCTCCAGTCTTATCCCTAGGTACCTCCAATGCACAGCTTGCAAATCCGCCAACAAACCACATTCTCTCATTACCCCCATGTCTTGTTTCTGATGTCCCCACCTTGGAATGCCCTCTTCCTTCTTCAGGACTCAACGTTGGCATCCCCTCTTCTGGAAGTCCTCCTTGTTCTATATCAGGCTGATTAGACACTTCTTTTCCTGTGCTCAACCAACATGTTCTATGACAGCACTCACCCACTTATTTACTATACTATTCATTCATATGGTTACTTCTATGTCTCTGCCATTAGATTGAGTTCTTTGAAGTGAGGGATCTGGCTAAGAGTCCTACACGATAAAGTGATGTGTGTGTGAACTCATTAGCAGCATCTAATGCTGGCAAAATGTATTTATTATGCATACTTGGTCTCTGCTGAGTGAACACACTGAATGGGTACTTTGCAAACAGAAAAAAATTGGTCCAGCTCATTTCATGAACTAGAAGATGCTTAAAAGAATGACCTTCACTGTTACCAAACCTCGAACTACCTTCTTTTTTATGACAGGCTCAAATTACTTCAATCATATCTGTGCTGAAAAACAAAGCAAGAGATACTCAGGGAAATGTGAAACACTTACCAGAAGCATCAGCATAAATGATCCCATATAGATGATCAGGAAAAACAATGAAATCATAGTTAGAGTAAGAATTCCACGAATCCACCAGTTTTTCCACCTACAAAGAAAATGTTTATAAAGTTAGTATTTAATGTATTCTTTCTTACAGCTTTTTGTGTGGCTTTAGCATTACCAGACTTATATGGATTTTCCCTAATTCTACTTTAAGAAACCCTTACTTCACCTTATATAATAACCACAAAAACAAAAACCAAACAAACAGCATTTGTTCCCTTACTCAGAGCTAAATTAAGTGTAAAAATTATGTTAGCCAAAGAAAGAAACGAATTTTCATTTGGTGTGATTAATCACTAGGGTGACTGATGAATCACTAGGCTAGGCAGTGAGATGGTCAATGTAGATATGTGCACATCCCACCAGGGCATTCAGAACGGAAGAAGGCAGGTGCAAAAGTCCTACGAAAAGATGCACTATCCTTTAGGGTAGTAGGAAAAAAACAATAATGATTCTATTAAGGTGGTTTAAACAGAGAACACAGACTTCTAATGAGAAAAATTAAAGAAAGGTTAATGCAGAAGTGAAACTGCAGAACACAGCGATTTCAATGAAATGAAAAAGACACAAGAAAGTCAGTCACTGAGGTCAAGACCAGACTGATGGCTACTTCCTTCTAGGGCTCAGAGTGTGCTGCTGGCTTGTCTCACTTAGGGACAAGGGCCTTAAGTATGAGAAACAGTGTTTCTTCACCCTTGGGCCTTCGCTTGTTCCTTAGAGGGGAACTTCTCTGTTGTATGCCCTGCCAGGCTGAGACTGATCTCCCTTGGTCCCCTGGCTGCCAGGAAGGGCTGGGGTTTTGCCCAGTGTCCCTCTCTCCACACCCAGGAGACTCACCCTTTATTCCCAGCATACTTTACAAATGTCACTCTTTCTGTGGCCATGTCAGGAAAAAATGTCAGCAGCTACAGTGTCAAACTGAAAGGATGCTAATAATACCTATATATGGATGATATTTCTGAATCTAAAATTTCTTCCCCTTGGTTTTATTCATTCTACACTGAACTCACAGTAAAGTTTTTCTTTAAGACCTCTGTGATTTCTATTAATTCAAATGACAGCATTGAAATTATGTTACAAGAAATCTGGGTTCATCTTAACATATAGTAACACATACACACACACACACACACACACACACACACACACACACACACTATACACTGTGTTCTAAGCACATGCCTTCATTCTCCTGTCTACAAAAAGAAATATTTGCTGACTTCATCCATTTATCAAATATTGATTACACTCCCTGCTTTCAACCACTCTCCTATACAGTCTAGATATTTCTTAAATATCCCTTTTATGATGTCATTTTTGCATTCAAGATCTAAAATGCCAACAACAGTTAAGTCGAAACGCTTTCATCTAGCTTCCCAGGTTTTTCAAGAGGTGGTCAAATTGTATTTACTCGACTTTATTTCCCTCTACTGTGTAACAAACTATGTAGACTCATAAATTTCTCACAAGACCGTAAGTTTTAGGACTGAACTGAAGTGAGAGGAGAGTCAAAAAATGCTATCTCTGAAAGGTTCCATTTAGTTTTATAGACATAACTCTTTGTCTATTAATGAATAGACTGGGAACTGGGCTAGATCACAGAGTCAGTCAGAGGTAAATAAAGGACCAGAAGCCAGTCTCCTGATAATAATCCTTCCCTGTCTGCATGAAACCCAGAAGCATATTTAGCTCTCCTTTAAAACTGATCCTCAGACTCAGAATTGTTCAGAACCTACAGAAGAGGACACTACGTAAGTGTCAGAAATCAGTGCCCAGGCGGATGTTGCCAAGGTCCATGTGTACCTTTGTTAGAGGCCTGGCTTTGAACTTCAGAGGATGGTAGCTGCTGAGAACCAGAGATCTTAAACAGAAAACCTACTTTCTTCATATCATCCAAAAACCCTATGGTACTGAAAGCCTGAGCCCTCAAGGAACATATCCTATCTGGTTATCTTTTATATGGCTTTTCCCCCCTCCCAGGAAAATTCCTCTCCCCCAACAAGGGTTAAAGACTTAATTCCCTTAATTATTCTAATGGATTCCCCAAATCTCCTATGAATACCTAATACAAATTTAAGCACATAAAAGAACCTAAACATAACATATATATCCACTGACGCAGCAACTGAAAGTCATCTTTTAAGAGAAAACCACTAAATTCAGAACAGAGCATGATATGGGGGATAAAAAACACTGTGACTAAAAACCAGAGGATGGCCTGATTCTGAATTCAAAGTTCTTGATTTCTTTTGCCATGCTATCATGATCACATAATAAAAGTCTTAATTTTGAGTCCAAGTCAACACCTCATGATTGCTTTGAGGAAAGGAACTCAGAATCAGTAAAGGAGAACTACATTCAAGTCTCATGTCTCCAGGACCAATGTGAGTAAGAAATGAGATTTCTAAAAAGCATATAATAAAGCAGTAGCCTTAAAAGTGATTATCCAAAGTGGTCATACACTTATTGCTCAAATTGTTCATGAGATGTACCATGTTGTACTGCTACTACAAACATTAAGTGGTTTTTATTTCAAAAGTAATGACAAGGTTTTTTTAAAAAAAAAAAATTATCTTCCTAGTGGCACAAACATCATGAGTAAAGATTTTGGGTTGGCAAGACAGTTCACCTGAGCCAAGAACTGGTATACAGAGATACTCGTCAAGAATGAACAAGAATTTTATGGACCATCTGGCAAAGAGAAGTTTTGAGAAAATCCATCTATCAGCCTTTGGAGGAATTGGACAGGAAGTGTGTAAACTCCTGAGAAAAGGAAAATGCATGATACAGTATAAGAGCACTGAGTATGAGGCTATGTCTGGTTATCTCCTTGGCTTCTCAACCTGTGTTAATAACATTTTGAGCCAGAGAATTCTTTGTCACGAAGAACTGTTCTGTGTACTGTAGGATGGTCAATATCTTCCCTGGTCTCTCCCCACTGCATGCCAGCCGCACTATCTCTCTTGACCACCTACAATGTCTCAAATGCCACATGTCCACTGGTGCAGTCTGGGGGGGTCAGGGCATTGTCCCTGGATGAGAACTACTAACCTAGACCGATAGCTGAAGAAGAGCTTCACTAACAGACAGAACCAGACTTAACTGGTTAATGACTATTCATTCCCATAGACCCACACACAAAGATCACAAACCAGACTGGGACAATTTTCCAAATAACTGAAAACCTTCAGGCCCCTTCCAATTTCAACAACTTACGCTCTATTTGAATTATATATTAAAGACTTAAAAATGAGCATAAATCTTAGCTACAAAGAAAAATGTTTAATACATTTATTATTTAGTTGTTTTTAATCATGAAAATTTGGAAACCAGCTAAATGCCCAGCAAAAACCATTTAGTTGAATAAACTGAACTATGGTCATAAAAGAAACATACCATGGAGTCATTAAAAATATTTAAGTATATTTAATGATGTTGTTCCTAAAACCACATAATGAAAATGTAAATAGAAAGGTAGGAAACAGTACAATGTTATTTTTTATATTATACACCCCCCCACATAATTATACACAATACACAAGGAAAAAAGTTTCAAACAGTAGCTACCAGAATTCTATAAATATCAATGTTTCGGGGGAAGGATTATAGGAGTTCCCCCTCCCCATTCATGTACTTTTTAAATGTAATTAGTATTTTAATCCCATACATCTACAACTTCTAAATCTTTGGAAGACAGACCATTTTGGGTATTAGTTTAAAGAGAGCCTAGGATTTTGAAACATTCATGTAGCCCTTAGGGCAAAATTTGAGAAGACTGAAACTGGTTATATTGGTTATATTATTATTTATTCTTCATTTTTAAAAACCAATTCTTTTATAAACAGAGCACAGTACTTAGGGTCACAATGTGGTTCTATCACTTACTAAATGCATGACCCCTGATACAGAACATTTCTGCGCCTCAATTTTCTCATTTGTAAAACAGGCTTATATAATTGAACCTGTGCTACAGGGTTGCTGTGAGAACAGTCATCACATGTGAAGCATCTGGAGTAGTGCCCAGCACACAGCATATGCTCAATAAATATCAGCTGCTATGATTTGCTATTGTTCCTTTACCCTGGGGGGGAACCTCATTATTAGGGAAAATCTACTATAAATAACACACAGGAATCCAGCATCATTCTTATGTAACATTAATATAAAAAAATTTCAGACCTGAGATAGACCTGGTAAGATTTTAAAGCAAACGTACACCTGTGAATGAGGTCAGAAAAACTGAGATCAAGACCTATTAAAATCATGTTTTTGGTAATGAACAGCAAAAAAGTTGTTCTATTAGTTAAAAAATATGAAAACTTCTGTTTGAACCAATTTATTCTAATATGGTTATCTGCTAGGAATTAAAAACATAAAAACTTACATTACATTTATTAGATATGACTAACCAGTGTTTTTTGTTATGACCTATGGGGTAGTAAAATCAACTTAGTAAGTCACATCCAGCATTTTTGTTTAGTAATATAGAATATCAAACAAAAGAAATCAGAGGGTATCGTGCATTACTATGGAAATTACATTACTATACAAGAACTGCTTCATAATATTTTTGCCACAGTTAAAATACACATTTATGTGTCTCTTGGGACATGGTGTAAAATGTATCTCCTACTGTGTGTCATAGTCAAAAAAGTTGGGAAAACACTGTTCTATACCAACATATAAGATTTCACACATTGATCTGGATAAAAGCTTGTATTTATTTTGCTTTTATAAATTTCATAGCTCATATTAGTGAAGCATACAATGGAGGGCAATATAAGAGTAGCTCAAATTTGGTGGTGGCCAAACATTCAAAACCAAAGCAAACAGAAATTGGTAAATAAAGGGCTGCAGAGTTTTGGCTGATAATTTTAAACTTAGTTAAAAGAAAAAAATGACCTATTTCTATCTGGCATTTGAAAAACAGCGAACAGAGAAGGAGTTTTCTTTATTAGATGTTCCGATACCAGAAAAGGTAACCTGATGTGGTAAATGGATCACTCACTGGAGAAATGTGACAAATTAGGGCAAGAATCCCAGGTCTGCATCATCCTAGCTCTGTAACCTTCCTCAGTTAACCTCTCAGATTCGGTTTTTTCATACCTCACAAGACTGTAAGGACTAAAGGAAAGAAGGTACATCAAGCATTGAGTACCATGCCTCACATATGGTGAAAAAGTATAAGCCTTCCTTTCACAGCTTCAAAACTTAGAAAAAGTGAGATTTATGACATCAACCAGCATAACTTCACAACTTCTCTTGAGTACCCATTACAGTCATCTTCCTCCCATCATACCTTGAAGATAAACCAGATAGAGCTTTCTTGAGGATCTCAGGGGTTCTATCTGAAGATAGTGGAATTTCAGGAATATCAGAATCTGTTCTGGAATCCAAGTCTCCATATCTGTCATCAATATCTGTTTCCTAAAATTAAAGAAAAAGGAAAATCACTTTCCAAAATTGAAAAAGAAAAAAGGACATGCTTGTCAATACAAGGTTTATTGCTCAGTGTGTCAAACCTCAGTTATATAACTTGAAACAAAGAAACAACTATTAACTTATCTTGAATAACCAAGCACTGTTTTACTTCCCTGTTAGGAAAGTTTGATGATATTTGCTAAAATCTATCAATATAAAGGATTAGTTTAAACAAAAGATACAAAAAGAAACTTCTTATAGTATCTAAATCAGAAATTTATCAACAAGAATCAAATGTTTGTTGTTTTGCTACTTAACGGGGAGAACATGGGGTTAATTCCATGTAAATTCTGACCAACTGTGCACAATCCCTTTTTTATCTGATTACAATCAAAGCATCAACAACAAAAGCAGATTCTTACACTGGCACAGCATTATATACATATGTATATATGTACTTCCACTTCCCTCATTCTTATTAGATCCTACAGAGACAATCTCAGTGAAGCATGTCAAACAGATATTATCATCTCTGTTTTACTGATAAGTAATTAGGATCAAAAGCATTTGCTTTGATGGTAGTATTTTTCACCATAAAGTGAGTTAAAGCCCAAACTGCCTTCTAGAGTACATGCACAGGAGCTGTGTGTGTATACTGGGGCCTTTAGACAAAGTGGTCACTGTGGAATTTCCAGGTATAGAGTGGCCAAGGAATTTTAAGAACACAGCTGCCTGGGGCCCTTGGGTGGCTCCGTTGGTAAGTGTCTACCTTTGGCTCAGGTCGTGATCTCAGGTTCTTGTTCAGTGGGGAGCCTGCTTCTCCCTCTCCCTCTGCCTGCCACTCCCCCTGCTTGTGCTCTCTGTCAAATAAATAAAATCTTAGGAAAAAACAAAACAAAAACAAAAACGAAACAGAGCTGCGTGATGTTGTTTGTTCTGCCATAATGTGTCTCTACTCCTATGTCTTTCCCTCTCCTAAATTCACCACCCACCAAGCAACCTTGAGTAAAGAGTGCTATACATACGTGTGCTTTGGGAGAGTGGTTTAGAGATGAGTAACCTGAAGCAAATGGGGCTGAACTGGGGAGGATGAAAATACAGGTGAATACAAGTAGAAGGAGCACTGAGCAGAACACTGGGCCACAAGTGATCCTAGGAATGAGAGTGCCTAGGAATTCAGAGTGTTCAGGAATTTCAAACCCAGCTCCGTCCCTATGGGCAACAAAATTTTGCTAAATCTCATTAACCTTTTACTTGTTTCTTCAACCATAAAATAAAAGCATTTAATATAATGCTGAGACCTAAGTCAAAGCAGTAGTAAGCTATGATTATGATTGAAACAAGTCTTCCAATTCCTCATTAAATAGCTCACCAAATAAAATTTTAGCCATGGGGGAGTATTTTCAGTTTTCATAAAGCAGTAATAAACTTTCATTGACTAACTATAAGTTTCTTATTAAACAATTATTAATTTAAATGTGTCATTATACCAAATATGACAAATGAAATAGATATGCCGAATTCCCACTGTGACAGAGTCAGCTGTCCCCAAAGCAGCTTAAACAGAGAGAGATGCTGACTAATAAACCACCAGACAGAACATCCCCTGAAAATCTCAGAGCACCTGCTGTCAGTCTGACTTGCCAGCATGTCTCTGACATCCAGAACAATGGAACACATGACTCCCCCACCTTTTCTCTGCTACTCTTCTTTATCCTTCAGTAACCCGGTGTTACTGGCATGGTGTGAGCAGTAGTAGAGAGGGTGACTAATGGACGCGGTTCCCTAAGGCAACGTCACCATGTCGCCCAAAGAGCATGACTAGGAACCACAAGTTGCTGGCACTAATTTCACTTCTACTCTATTAGTGTGATGAAACACAAATTACTTAACCCTTTGGTTAAGAAACTCAGCCTTTGGTTTCCCCATAAAACAAAAGCATTGCACTGGAACACAAACTGCGCTTCTCCAAATACTAAAGATCTCAGCAAGACACTTGAAATTCTACTTGGCAATAATGGTACATGCCACAACCCCCCCTCGCATGCACACATTCTCCAAATAGCTGATCTGCTTTCATTTTTATTATTTAAACTTCTGATTTCTATTTTACATACCTTAGAGAAACACAAAATGAAACACTTAAGATTTAACTAGGCTTCTCCAATTCCATTCTAGTAACTAATGAATAAAAGATAATTCTGAAATAATGACATTTTACAGCAACGTTACTCAATACTGCAGTGAACAGCAGAGACTCTCAGATTTCTCTGTTTCTGGTGTGGATCCTCTGTTACAAAGACACCAAAACTGGCAAGGAAAATGAGTGTGATTGGAGATCCCAGGAAAGAAGGAACTAGTACTACAATGACCAACTAGAGCCATGAAACAGAACATAAAACATTTAAGAACACCAAATTAGGTGTTCCTTAGGGGCTTCTTCTCAAGCCTGTAATATAAATATGACAATCCTCCACTTTTCCCCTTATGCCCTGTTTTCTTCCAGCCCTACACCAGGTGATTCCATGGTAGCTTGCCTCTTCATCTCTCTGTGAACTCAGTTAATTCCCAATAGACCTGCATCTCTAGCTTCCATTTCCCGGTGTGTGGGTGTTCCATGAACATCACCTGAAATCCAACATAAGCAAACCAACCTATCGTTTCCACACCAAACCTGCTGCCCATTCTGTATCCCCTACTCAGGTGAAAACACCACCACCAAAACAGTTCAACAATTAACTCAGGTTTGAAACTTGGCTATCAACTTAACACCTGCAATTCCTTGTACCAAAACTCATTCAGTTGGGCCCAAGCCTATCATTCATCTTTCCCCTCCCTCTCCATCCTCACCCACTGTTCTACCCTTGCTGAGCATCACCCTCTCTCACACAGCTCATCCCCCTGCCCTCTCTAATCCATTCCTTTTAGGGATGTACTTATTTGAGAGAGAGAGAGAGAGAGAGAGAACATTTGCACAGGCAGGGGCAAGGACAGAGGGACAGGGGGAATCTCTCTCTCTCTCTTTTTTAAGATTTTATCTATTTGAAAGAGAGAGGGAGAGTAAGCATGAGAGAGAGTGAGAGAGAGAGAGAGAAAACCAGCAGGAGGAGAGGTGGCGGGAGAAGCAGGCTCCCTACTGAGAAGGGAGCCCGATGTGGAATTTCATCCCAGGAGCCCATCATGACCTGAGCCGAAGGCAGCTGCTTAACCAACTGAGCCACCCAGGCACCCTGGGAGGGACAATGTCAAGCAGACTCCTTGCAGAGCATGGAGCTCAGTCCTATAACCCTGAAATCACCACCTGAGCTGAAAGTAAGTGTCGGATGCTTAATCAATTGAGCCACCCAGGCATCCCTCCAATTCATTTTCAACATAAAAAGCGTCTTTATTAATTGCAAATCTGATTTACCACTTCACCGCCTACCAAAATTACCAGGATAAAGTCAAACTACTTAGCATTGTTTTTCACATGGGACCCTGCTCTTCCAGCCACTGTTTGATGACTCCCCAGTTTTCACACATAGTGCCATCCTCTCTTGAATCCACATGTTTCTTCTATGTACAAAGTACAACTTTACACTTTCTCTCTTGGTCTCATCCCAGCTCCAATCTTCTCTTCCCCATTTCTCAAACCTAGCTACTGCCCACCCATCCTCTGACCTCAGCTTCAAGGTCATCTCCTTTGGAAATGTCTTCCCTCTTCCCTGACCCCCAGCTCCAGGTTGGCTGTTCTTCAACTGTGTTCCCACAATCCCCCTAATTCTTACCTATTAGTTTATATTAAAGTTATTTGTTTGGTTATCTTCATTTTCCAGGAGTCCATAGGCTTTGTGAGAAGAAAAAAATACATTCACTGGCCGCCCTCTTAAATCCCAAGAGGCCAGCAGAGGAACTTGTCCTCATGGCTGACATAATAAGTTCTCATCTGTTCTTGCTAGCTAAGTCTTGGTCAAGTTACCTCATGTGGGACCTCAGATGCACTTATTTATGTAAATGAAGAATTCTGACCACAAAGGACTACTATTTTCCAAATATTAAATTTTAATGAAAATATGTCTAGGAAATGACAGCTGAAAGTTGAAGAAATCAATTTCTTTATTACCCTGTAAATTTAATTTCTATAGTGCAAGTAAACTTAGAAAATAAGAGCAAAACACTTTAAAAACATTGATTTAAGTCGTTGATAAATTTTTGGCTTGTTCTGATTTCCCCCAATGACACCCAATTTCATTATACATTAAAATCATACATCTTACATTTTCATTCATATGGGTGTTAAGTTCCAAATCAGAAGTAAAGATCCCTGAAGGCAAAATCCATGGGATAATACAAAAAAACTTAGAAATCTGAGAAGTTCTATTCAAAGGTAAAATATTACTAATACCACAAATTTGCATTCTCTCTGAAATCCTAATTAGTGCTGGGCCCTCCATCAGGCTAAGGGCTAAGAGAAATAATGCTTTTAGCTCTTCTTGCCTTTTGGAAGGAAGAACGATTTACATGCACTAAGGGTGATTAAATCTGCCCTTGGATATTTTCTGCAATGTGTGAACCATGACTGGATCTTGGTTTGAAGGGAAAGGGCAGAGGAAAAGGGGAATCTCAAATACACACTTGGCAGCAAATATGAAAATATGAATATGAACTGCAAATAAGAAAGTTAATTTTTTTAGATAATGATAATGGTATTGTGGTTACAAAGGAGACTGTCTTTAGGAGATGCATGATTTAATACTAGAAGTGAAGAGTGACAAGGTCTTCAACATACTTTCAAATAGGTCATTAACTAAATACTAGCATATGCATATATGGGAAGATAAAGCAAATCTGGCAAAATCTTAACAATTGTTTAGTCTAAGTGCTGAGTGTACAGATAATCACCATACTAGTCTTTTAACTTTTCTAGAGTAGAAACTTTTATAATAAAAAGCTAGGACGGGGCACCCGGGTGGCTCAGTGGGTTAAAGCCTCTGCCTTCTGCTCGGGTCACGATCCCGGGGTCCTGGGATTGAGCCCAGCATTGGGCTCTCTGCTTGGCAGGAAGCCTGCTTCCCCCTTGCTGTTTCTGCCTGCCTCTCTGCTTACTTGAGATCTCTGTGTCAAATAAATAAATAAAATCTTTAAAAAAATTTTTTAAAAAGCTAGGAAAAAATTCAAAACTTAAAAATACACTGTTTGGAGATACAAATATGTTGTGAACCTATCAAGAGAAGGAAATACTGAATATAAAGTTCAAGCCATAATTACCTAGGTGCCTAAGAATTGTACCAATTCTATATTTATTAATAACAATATATATTATTATAAGTAGTACCACCACGTGCAAAATTCCAAGGGGCACCATTTACATTAAACCTTATGTGAATAGCGCCCCAGGGCTGTTCAAAGACAACACAGAAACAGTTCAAGTATGGACAGTAAGTGGGTGAAAAGAAAAGAAAAGCCAAAAACTTGAAAGAGATATGATTCGAAATTTGTTTTCCGGATCTGGATTTTTGTATTTCAAGGTAAAATGTAAAGTCTGAGATGGGCTTAATAAACATTTGCTGCCCCACTGCACTACACTATTTTCAAATAATCTGCTTGGAAAAGGAAGGTGGTACTGAGCTTAATCTTAACTGCCAAGGTTTGGTCCCACCTGGGCCAGAGAGACGTTGAGGTCAGGCTGGCTTCATCAGCCTTACACACAACTCTTGGATAGCTGGCTATAGGCACTGGCAAACAAAGGGAACTCAGAGCATAACCAGGAAACAGAAGGGCAACACCGCTTTCCTAGCCACCAAGTTAGCACAAAGGAGCTTTAAATTCCCATTGCTATGAGCTCCTTGTGCTGCCCTAGACTCTTGTTTCTCCCTTTCTGTGCACTCCAATTTTATATTTAAAAGAAAACTTACAGTGTGGATAGTTCTGAGTCTTAAGCAAACAAATGTTCAATGACATGATATGAAAAATAACTTTGACCTCTCCCTGTGGATAAGAAAATTAGTAAACACTTAGAAAGATACCTAAACTTGGCCTGTGATCAATAATCAATTGGTCACTAATGAAATTAGTTGCTCTTCCAGAGTCACTTCGAAATGTGGTATAATTCTCATCAAACTGGTTCTGAAACTTTCCCAACTAAATGAATCAAAGTATAAACACTTATAAAATTAAAACTAAGGATTTCTTCTCCTAATGAATCACAAAATAAGTGAATAAGAAACTATTTTGGGGGGCAGCTGGGTAGCTCTGTAGGTTAAGCGTCTGCCTTTAGCTCAGGTCATGATGCCAGGGTCCTGGGATCAAGTCCCACATCTGGCTCCCAGGAGGGAGTCTGCTTCTCCCTCTCCCTCTGCCTGCCAGTTCCCCTGCTTGTGCTTACTCTCTCTCTCTGTCAAATAAATAAATAAAATCTTAAAAAAAAAGAAACTATTAGGTGTTTTGCTGTTGTTCTGAGAGAGCACAATGCACATACACACACTTGCACACACAGGTCACGGAGGTAGGGGCAGAGAGAGAAGAGGAGAGAGAATCTTAGGCAGGATCCATGCCCAGGACAGAGTCTGATGTGGGGCTCAAACTCATGACCCTGAGGTCATGACCGGAGCCAAAATCAAGAGTCTGATGCTTAACTGACTGAGCCACCCAGGGGCCCCTAGAAACTATTTTGTTGATTTGAATCCACGTGCTTAAAATCACAGATTTATAGGTTTTCAGCTAAAAGGTTCTAACTAAATTCAGAAGAGCCAAATTAGTTTTCAAAAAATCAAACAAAGTGGTAAAAGTAACAAAAATTTCCTTAGTAAATTTTAATTAATCTTATAAATTTAGGGCCACATAATTTTCTCCTTTACATTTTTTTTACTCAGAAAATTCAGGGTAAATCCCAGTTCTTAATACATGTGACCCTGGGAAAGGAATTTAGGTTCCCTCAGGTGTAAACCAAGGTCATCTCCCTTGTCTACACACAACTGTTAAGAGATTCAAGTTGGCATTATATACAAGTAAAATATTTTGCAAACTATAAATTACTTTATTACTTTTATTCCATATAGTTAAAGTCCACAGTCCAAGAAATTATGATATACTCTACTATTAGTTATTGAGCAACAAACAAATCTCGGCCTCACCCCTTTTCTCAAAGGTACAAAAAGAGCCACAAAAAAAAAAGACAACAGTTAATCAGAACCTCAAAAATAATAGGCATCCAACAAGTATTTACTGAATGCATAGAAGTGATGCAAGCTTCACGAAACATGTCTGTATACAATTTCTTAAATGACCTATTTTCCTTATCGTGACTCAAAACCTGTATTTTTTTTAAAGACATTCCTAACCACAGAGGGAAGAAAAACAGAAAAAAAAAACCTTTGTTTTTAGCTGTGCTATGCATGAAGAAACATGTGAAGTTCTATTTTACAAAAAGGCATATACATAAACATACAGGATAATCATACTTTACGTGTATACAACATACTTCTTCTGTATGAGATAATTTTCCAGGGTACTACTTTAAACTGTCCCACTTTCCCCCAGTACATTTATGACAAACAAAACATTTTTTTGCATCAAAAAGTTTCATTATAGTACACATCCAAAGCCTGATGAGGCTGATGACATCATAAGACAAAATTTCTCAAAATATTAAGAAAATAAACTGTTTTAAGACCAAAGACCACAAAAGGTAAGTAAAAACTCACATGGGGACACCAGGATTTTCTTTAGAAGTCCCAAGAATAATATAAAGCATAATTTAAAGACAGGAGAAGAAACGACCCACCCTCACCTCCAAAAGTTTACCGCATACATTAACATGACTTTAAAATGTGACTGTCTACATTAGCAGAACTGTACTATTCCTGGACACTCGATCTGGAAATCAGATCTTCTGAAATACACAGCAACTCTTTAAGGGGAAGCATCAACAAATAAATTTCTTTTTAAGATTCTCTGAACTTCTGCCTTAAAATCATTACATGACTCTTGCCACCAACCCCAAACTGTTACTTGTGATCTTTACTCAATCCTAAATAAGTCTTGCATTGAAAGACCTGCCTCAAGCCAAACTTCCAATTCTCACTAAAATCTAACCCTGCCTTTCCCACTCCAAGACTCAGCCAATGCTCTGTTAAGGTGCTGTTCTCCCTCAATGCAGAAAGTCATAAACTCACCTTTGTCTTATCAATTGGTTGGTTGGTGACATTTGGGGAGCCAGCATTCAAAAAATGTTGTTAAATAAAATGAATATGCTGCAAATGACAAAAGAATCATGGAAAATTACTTAGGTGGTAATATTAACTAATAACTGATCAACAATTGGGGAGTATTAGTCTAAAAAGTATTCTAGATGTCTATATCTAAATATTAGTATTTATTAATGGCCTAGATTTAAATGAAAAAATAAAAAAGAAAATGGTTATTACATTTACAGTTGATACTAAAACAACCCACAGAGAAGTGTGCCAAAATGCAGAATTTATAGAAACACAAGTTCCAAAACTAAAAACTTGTTTTAAAAAATACTAAAGTTATTTATGGAAGAAACTACAGACATCTGAAATGGGGAAGGACAGAAATTAACTGAACAGACTGTTTCACCCTCAACCTCACAACCCAAAATCCGTGTTGAAGTAGCAGCCTCACATATAAGCATGCCAGGGGCTCTGTCCCACAGCACACTATTCCACATGCACCCCCTTTACTAGCCCAACTTCCACACGCACCCCCTTCTCTCCTACCTTTGGTCCAGGAAATCAGGTCTTAGCTTGACTTCCAACTGCTCAACCCCTCTCAATCCATCCAGAGCTTCAAGAACCCACTCTGGCCTTAAGTCCACTTTCCCATCTACCCTAACTTCCTAACTTGTGGTCGGGCCTTGTTGATTTATATGTTCGTTCTTTTGGCATTCTTGACCTGGCATTTCCAGGCTGAAATCACACCTGGTGCCCTTCTTAGCTATTAAATGGTGGCTACTCCTAACACTCATAGCTGCTGTGAGGAACAAGTCAAGTAAGATGTTACCAAGAGCAGACAGCCCCAAGATGAGCTACTTTGACACAAAGATTATTTTGAATTAAAAGCAATCAAAACCCAGAGGAATGGAAAAAAACCTCTTTATCTACCCCACACCAAGTCGCCTGAATAGAATTTAGATCAAGGACCTACTCCAGGTAGAGAGCTATCACCACAGATAACTATATTATACCATGAACTAAGTCTGATAGGAATCTAGCTACGCCTGTTTGATCAAAGTCCTCCATGTCCCATTATTTCTCAGTGGCCCAGCAAACATTTTGTTTATTTAACTTTTACTCTTTTTCATCTTTCTGGAAAATTGCCTTCCTTCCCTCCAAATCCCAGATCCCTACCCCCCTCCCTTATATACTATATATACCCCTTTCTCCTTCTGAACCATATAACTCATGTTGCTCATCTTTAGAATTTTCATGTCTAGGAGGTGCCTAGGTGGCTCAGTGGGTTAAAGTCTCTGCCTTTGGCTCAGGTCATGATCCCAGGGTACTGGGATCAAGCCCCTCATAGGGCTCTCTGCTCAGCAAGGAGCCTGCTTCCTCCTCTCTCTTTGCCTGCCTCTCTGCCTTCTTGTGATCTCTGTCAAATAAATAAATACAAGCTGAAAAAAAAAAAAAGAACTTCCATGTCTATCTCGATTTCCTGTACATATAAAAATAAAGTTTATTTTGTCCTGTTAATCTGTCTTATGTCATTTTCATTCTTAGTCCAACTAGGAAGACTTTGAAGGGCAGAGGAAAGTCTTCCTCCTTGATAATGTAGAAGTACTCTGTGAACTTTAAACACTCTACAAGCATCAACTATTACGACCAATACTGCTACTGAGTTAAGAACTATGCTAATTGGCAACATAACAAATTCATGTTATTTTAGTTGAATTGAATCTTCACTGCATGATAATTCTATTAGTTGCCTCTTGGTCCCTTCATATCACACTACCTAAAATAATAATCCAAACAGGTCCCAGTCAGAGATGACTTCTAGTTCCAGCTCTGTTGCTTGCTCTAGGTCATTCTGGGGAATAACAACCACACACTTGACCAAGTTTATTCTTTTCAAATATATATATACATATATATTAAATATTAAATGTATTAAATAAAAAATATATAATACATTTAATATTTAATACATAAATATATATATAAAGATTGGGTTGAACTAAATTATTTCTAAGATCCCTTGATGCTCTGTGGTTTTGCTCTTCAAAATGTTTCTATATCCACATTCGTTTCCTTCTTTCCTTTCCTTGGATACCCGCATCTTCTGTACTCTCCGCACCAAGTCTATTCCCTTTTTCCCAGGTCTGCCCATCCCCTTCAGCATCTTCACTCTCACTTGACTTCTTTCACTAAAATACCTATCTTCCCTTCCTTGCAAAAGGAAGTTTTCACTTGAACATCCTCTCTAGCTGCTATCGTGAACTCACTCCCCTTCACTGCCACTTCCTGACAGTAATAACCAGTACTTCACCTCTCACATTCTTCAACCTAAAACCTGGCTTCTACTACGATCTTTCCCCACTCAGTGTTCTATGCTTCACCTTTATTCCTAAATACTATTTGATGATATCCTCTAAGCAATCCCTCTTCCTCTAGTTCGCAGGATCTTGTTATCTTGGTTCCTTCCCTACATCTACAACTCTGCTTTCTACGTGGGCACCTCTCAAGGTTCAGTCTTGAGTTTGCTCCCTTCTCTATTCTAATCAAAAGTTGACATTTCCAGACCCGATCTTTCATCTCAATTCCCAACACCACCTTGAATCACCTCTCTCATTTTAGAGAATGACAAACCCTGCCCAGCCCAATTCACTCATGCTCACTATCAACCTGCAAAACCACCCCAAATTTTTGCTTCTTCGTTAAAACCTCTTAAGTTATGGATCAAAGTATGCCTGCCAGCAGGCTCTTCCTGTTTTACTCTTACTCTGATCACCCTAGTGTAGGTCCCAAAGCCATTATCTAAATTACACATTCTCTCTCAACCCTTATTTCCCTGCCCCTACCAGATCCAGCACAAGCCCTCATCATTTCCTTCTATACAAGTTGGGATACACTCCTATCTGGTTTCTTTGCAGCAGGTATCTCCTGCTTCCAAAACTTTCTCCTGACTGCTGCTAGAATGATAGGCTAATGCCTCTGCAAAAACACTCCAGCAGCTAGCCAGGGTCTGTAAAATAAAGCCTAACCTCCTTCACAAGACTTCCAATCTCCCAACCTCATCTCCCAAACATACACAGTTTATGCTCCAGTATTATGAAGCTAATTTCAGTTCCCTGTGCCTAGAGTGCTGACTCAAGAAACAGTTCCTCATGTCCTTTGCCTAGAATATCCTGCCCCAACTCTTGCACACCTGATGAGTCTCCAGGCATCTTTTCATTCCAAGCTCCACCCTCACCTCCTCTTTAAAGCTTTTGCTGTTGTTTCCAGAGTAGAGTCCAAATATGCCCTCTGTGCTAACAATGAGCCTTGTTCAGACTTCTAATAAATCTAACTCATATGTCTCCTGGGAGGTTCCTTGAGGGACTAGTCTTGTGATCTTTCAAGTATTACTCCAGCATTTAACAACTAGAAACATTCCCCTGCAGGTAAGACTGACTTTTTCACTGGCTAATCTCCAGAGCACAGAGCCTTCTCCCAGCATGTCTCCAGGTCTGAAGAATGAAAATGTCATATTAACACTATTATAAAAAGACCACAAAGTGACATAGGACTGTACTATAGCAGCAGAATGTAATATACCTTCTCCACTTCATTAATTCCCCAAGAGTTCTGCCTTTATTTCTACTTGAACAGAGAAGGGACTTAAATAGTTTAAATGGACCAAATATTAACCAGCTTCTGATGTGCAAACTGATTTTAAAACAGCCCTTGACCTGGAAATACAGGTGCATTCAAATATACACCCTGATAAGAAAGGACAGATAGGGGATAGAGTTCAATGTCTCAGAGCCTGCCCAGTCAAGAGTTCCTTGTGATAAACTTTCTTGCGTGCAGCAATATGTTAGTTTGAAAGTGCTCATCACTGTTTAAGGAATCTTAACAGACTGGGTTACATATAGCAACATCTACTCTCAGAAAACAAAATCCAGCTGGGTACATATTAATGAAAACAAACAGTGCAGTATTTATAAATAAATAAATATGCAGTGAGGTAACCCGACCACAGATAGCTAGAAACAACAGTTCTAATGAGTTAAATCAAACCATAGTCGTTCCCATTTTAAATACATTAGGGTGTTAAGTAAATTCATTCAAAAGTTACTTTATGCATGACTTCCTGAACATGTTTTCTCTTATTAAAAGCTTGTTAGCTTCTGCTGGTTAAGGAAGTCAACATGGGGAAGCTGATATTTCCTTGATTCTAAACTATATCAGTGCTAAAACAAAACAAATCCCAACCTAATTAATTCTATTTTTGGTCTAGTTTCCAAGGCAGTTTTCACAAAGACTATTCTCAGCCTACTGTTTCTAGCTTTGTAACACCAACCTTCAGTAACTGGAAACTGTTATACTTTGTGTAATTCCTTGACACATATGTTCTATCACAGATTCTCATTTTATTCCTCCTGCTATCAAGGGTAGAAAATAAAAGGATCTGTCATTCCACTGATTCTAAAGTTTCATTCCTAAAGTCACTGTAAATTTATTATTTCATGATATCCTGTGAGGTTCCTACCAGGGCTTTGAAATGTGGGTTACATCAAGTTCATCAACATCAAGTTGCAGGTGGAACCCTCCCCAAATCAGAACTGCCAGTGAGTTTCAACAACAGTACAAACCAGAATTAAGGGTATCAGGAAACACCTACTTCCAAAAGACCATAGACTTGACCTTGGATAATCTACTTCACTTCTGTAACTCAAACTGCAAGACTTGCTTCTAAAAAACAAGGCTTCTAGGAACTAAATTAAGAGCTTTGAGCTTCTAAAATATAATGGAATTGTATAAACAGATTTTATGAAACAATCTATTCTCTTGTCCAATTTCATAAACCATCTAGTTTAAAAGTTCATAAAAATGCTTTGTTTTCCCCAAATCCCAATTTTGACCACTGTATTATGGAATAATCTGAACTCTGCCTCTTTCTCTGCCTTTAAATAGAATGGGATTTAGAAGTTCTCATGAATTACCAAACCAGGTCAAATGAAATCCACTACAGACAGAAAAAAATGCACTGTCTTGAACTCAAAGGAAGCTGTAGGATTACAACTGCGTCACGTGTATGATACTCTAAACAGCGCTCCTCCCCCCCACCCCCGCCAAATCTATCAAACGGCTGAAAGGGCAGAGAAAACGAAAACGTGCCTATGGGGGATCAAGCCCAACAAGCCAAGCGTCAGGATCCAATGACATGTTGGTGAAGAAATGAAGGTGCATGTCTTAACTTTAATCCTTCCTAACTTTGCTCCTCTGCGGAGGTGTTAGGTGGCAGCTCCTACGGTGGCAGGTTCCTCTCTGATTCTCCTGTCCGTCTCGGATGCCGAAAAGGGGAACCGGAATGGGAAGAAACTAAATTGTAATCAAGTTGAATCATCCAGCTATGCTGGGCAGCGGTCGTGGTCATCCCGGGAAACGCACTATCTCTGGTGCCCGGGTTCGCAACCCCACTTAAGGAGGAAATAATGCCAGGCCGGAGGAAGGCGCAGCGGGCAGTCTGCGCCTCAGCAGACATTCCTTGGGCCCCACCCTTGCTCCCAAGTGTCCCGGCCCAAACCAGCACCTAGCCGGGGCGCAGGTGTGCGCCTCTCGCGGCTTCACTTACTTTGTCACTGGTACTCTCGGTTTCGTGATCGCCGCCGGCCGCCTCTCCCTCGCGGGGTGGCGGCGCCACCGCTCCCCCGGGGCCGGGACAGCCTCCCCGGTGCCTCAGCTCCAACATCTCCCGCTCCCGCGCGGCCGTGGCGGCCTCCTCCAGCGCCCCGAAACCCGAGCTGCGCGCGGGGTCGCACTGGCTGGCTACTCTGCCCCCCTGGCAACCGCGCACTCGACGTCCGGCAGAGTCGCGGCCACTAACACGCCCCCACCATGGAGGCGCCGCCGTCGCGCCGGGTCACCCCCAAAACGGCATCAACGAGCGAGCGCTCGAGGCCGCCTCCGGCGAGCGCGGCAGAGGCGGAGGGGCGAGCGCCAGCGCCGGGGTCGGCTCGGGGTGCGGGGCAGGCTCGGGGCACCCCGCCCGAGCGGAGAAGGCGGGGACGCGGCGGGGCAGGGCCGCCGGTTGCCAGGTGCGCGTCTCCACGCAGAGGCCCAGGTGGGAGGAGGAGAAGGGGCGGGGAGGGAAGGAGGAAGCGTGACCTGCTTTAGCGCTTCACCGGGCGCCCGCCGCCTCTGCCCAGGCACTCCCCGCCCCGCCTGCGGACTCCGGAGTCTGCTGGTCCCGGCCCCTCTACACCTTTCTCCAGGCTCCTGCCTCCCGCAGCCAGGTCACGCGCCGCAGGCCCCGCCCCGGCCCTCCCCTCTGCGCTGCACTGCGGTTCCCACCGCCCCGCCTCCCCCGCGGAGGGGTGACGTCACGACCCCCTCACGGCTCCACCCCCGTCTCTGCACGCACACAGGTGGGGGCCTTGGGAAAAGGTGGGAGCGGCGCGGGTAGGAGAAAAGGGGAGGAGCGGGGAGTTGGGCCCAGCGCGGAGCTTAGCGGTGAAGTTGAGAGCTTGTGGCCTCGTCCCGGAGGAGCCAGAAGCCTGGAAGAACTGCGGGAAGACGCCTGGTAAATATTGACAGCAGTATGCACTACCCACCCCCTTCAGATGACTCTACGGCCGCATCAGCTTGGTCCACCGCGGCGTGCCGGAGCTTCAGAGGCGTCCAGAAGCTGAAACTTGTCTGGCAGGCTGGACTCGTTGACTTCGCCGCGTTCTAGCCCAGTGTCATGACCTTGAAAATAGATTTGGAGAGATGCATTTACCCCACTGAGTGTCCTCGGATGGGTTGGTCAGTTTCAGTCACAAACCCAAGCTCTGTCTCCTAGAAACTCGAGTACTGGATCTCACAAAATTCACTGCCTAGGGTCCAAAGAGAGAACCCAGACCCTAAAATGCCGCGGGGTGCAGTTACCAACCAGCTAATCTCTAATCAGTCATGGACCTTGGGCTGCTAAAGTTGGAACTGGGAGAGCACAAGATCCGCATTAATTCCATTGCAAATCCTGTTAGAAGGTGATTAGTTTTCTTGACATGTATCCACCACCTGGTCATTGTGATAGACTGACAGATCGGGGGTGGGGGGAAGTGGAGGGAAACAGGCCATTGCACAAACAGAACAACGTTCAGGATGACGCCCTTAGGAGAAATAAATCAATAAATCAAATTTATCAAGGTCATTACTAACACATTGAAAATAAGTAAGACCATTACCAACACACTGTTCTGAAAATTTAATAACAAAACTAAAGAGTCACAATAGGATGCATTAAAAAGCCAACGCACAGAGACATCATTTTGTTTCACCAAATTGGGCCAGTCCTTTGAGTGATGGTCATGGTGTGGTTTTCTTTAAGAAACAGAACACTATGGGCTGACTAGTTAACAATTGTCCTCCATTTCTCTGGAGGACCAGACATGAAGGACTTCCTGCTTGTCAAGTACATAAGGTTGAAGAGGCTGCTGAAGGCAGTAGTGAAGTTTCTATCTCAAGCTCCTTCACCCAACTCTGCAAACGGGGGCATTAGAAGTGCTCCACTTGTCCATTCTAGCCTTCATGGACGTTCAGAAGCCTGAGTTCTAGTGCCCTGATAGTCATTGGCTTGAATTAGTCATTAAGCGTCAATGACTAATTGAGGATACTAGGATACTAGTATTCAATGTATACTAGGGAGGATGGCCTCTGTGGTTCCTTCCAGCTCATACATGATTCTGCAACTAAAGTCTCACTTTTTCAGAACCCAGTCCTTCCTTTCCCCCATGCCTCAAGGAATGGATACATAGCATAGCAAGGTACCTGAACGGTTTCTTTCTTCCCCTTTTCCTAGTCAACCTGAAATCTCCTTTGACTTTCTTCTCCTTTTGCTGCAGGAGGAAAAGAGAGTGAGAGAAGTAGCAGGATGAAACCACAGAGGACAAAAGTGCATGAAAGGAGAAATAGTACTTTCTGACCTAGGAAAAGTGGGACCAGTTCAGAGACTCCCAAAATAGACTGGTTTACTATGTTACCTCACCCTTCCTTAAACTCGGCCTACTTTCTGGATTTCAGCTGGGATAGTCACTTCTTTGTCTTCTTTGTTATAGTTACTGCCACTCGTCCAGTGATGGCACTGAGTCCAGACAGCAAGAGCCATAGTTTATTCATCTTCAGGCCAAGCCATTGCCACAGTGCTGGCCCCCATCCCCATATAGTTCAACATTTGTTGAAGAAGTGAATGAAGAAATGAATGAGTGGGAAAGGTATAGCATAACCAGGGAAAGACATATGGTATTTGTGGTTTTGTAATGAAAAGATTTTTTTTAGTCTTAAATAGGTACTCACTTGTCTTTTATCACTTTATATGAAAAGAGAAAGATTGATTGATTTTAATACATATTAAAAGGGGGGCCCAGTAATGACTTGTACATTTTACTGAAGATATATTATGACATAGTCAACCACAAATGGCCTTCCTGAGCTCTATGTTCTCAGATTTTCTTGGTGTCTTTTTTTTTTTTGACATGCAATGCTACATTCGTTTCAGGTGTGCCTTTTTGTGTTATCTTTCATTTTTCTTCATTTGAGGAGCTTGTGTTTGGTGACACAAATCTGGCATGTAATGGTTTCTAATTCCTCACCTGTTAGTTTTATGAGAGTTTCATCTGGTAAAGGGCATCATGTAAACCCCTAACACATGCTGGACTAATCACAAAGGAGACACTTTGCCAATACTTCTTGGTTGGTTTATAGATTTTCTACTTTAGTGATATTGGAATGATTTATAACCCTTCACAAGGGATTTGCAGAGACGAAAGAGGGAGAATACTAACATTATTATTTATACGCTTTTTATTTTAGTTTGATTTTACTCAAAGATGGACAGACCTTTCCTGGAGTGGTAAATGGATGAAATGGAGAGACCTGTTACCACTGTCTCCCCTGAGAATCCTCAGAATGTTCCCAGATTTATAAACATTCTCTTCTGTTGTGGGAATTTGAGCTCCTTTCCACATCGGAGCCTCCAAAGTTCCTGACAGGAATGTCCCCAGCTTGCCAGGGGAAGAATAAATCTTCCTCAGCCAAGCATCATTTCCAATTGCTTGGACACCCATGTTATAGCTTTCCTCACCTGACCTGTCTTTCTCTGTTGCCCTCTGTCACTTTGTAAGTTGGAGGTAGGAATTTCTGACACAGGCCTACCAGAGAATTTCTGTGGGAAATTGTTGAAGGGCAATTTATGTTTACATTCTTACTTTTAATGAAATGACACAGGAAATCAATGGTATACCACCAAATATTACAGTGACTGAGCACCAGAGGAGTGAGTACAGAGGTGTCGTTAGAAGCACAGGTTTTGTATATGGACAGCCATGGATTCTAGTCTGCCATCTTCTAGCTTTCACCCAGTTCACTGTGTGGAACATGTAGCCATATGCTAACTGACATGACTATTCAAAGTCTAAGTAATAACTCTTCATGCAATACTTCACAGAGCATTTTACATACATTATTTGTTCTATTCAACAACCAATGAGGTAGGCAGGACAATTACTATTATTCCCACTCTACAAGGAAAAAAACACCTGAGGTTCAGTATGTAAACTGCCCAGGTTTTGGATTGAAAGGTAAGTTTCTATACTTCAAATTCTACCAGGTCCACCCTGTACTGCAAATAGGTAGTAGCAGAAACAAATAACTTCTGAGAGAGGGCATCTTATTTCAACAGCTAAGCAAGCACAAGACTCTTAGAGCCAACCTGAGTTCAAATCCCAGCTCTGCCCCCTACTGGTCTGTGTCATTAGTTAAGTCTCTTAATCCCCGTGTGCCTCAGTGTCCTAGGTGTATAAAATGAAAATAAAGGTTATAATATTTTTCTCCCAGAATACTTACGAAGATGACATTGGTTAATATATGTGAAATACTTAGAACTGCATGTTCTCATCATTGAAGCATTATATGAATGTTATCTGTGATCACTATTTATATTCTTAAAAAGCTACATTTCTCAAGAACAGTGTTCAACTTCTAAACTTACTGAAGCTTCAACTCCCCCAGAATATTTTAAGCAGACAGGATATGCTGGCATTGCTTTGGTGAGGTGGGTAAAAATTAGAAAATGGAGTAGAGCCACTTTGCAAATAAGTACAAAGAAATCATCAGCTTATCACATTGATTAATTTTTGCTTTATCCTTCAGTGGTAGTAGGATTAATGAAATCAGCAGTCCCAATGGTTAACTGGAATCGAGATATCCAGAGATATCAGTCAAGGTTCTTTGTTGCGAGTCTGGCTGTTGTAGGCAGATGAGGAATTTACTGAAAGACTAGGAAGCTCACAGAACTGTTGGGAAAGCTAAAGAACCCACACAGAAAACTGGTAGAAACAAAGGATGCTAAGCAGCAGCCAGGATTAGAGTCTAAGCCATACCCCAGACCAGCCAACTGGGGTCCCCAGTGTTGGACCCACTGACACAGGCCACCATAGCTTGCACCATCTCTGTGGGGGTGGCAGCCGCTAGAGGCCATATTTGCCACAACTGGTTCTTTCTCACTTAGGTTTTACTTCACAAACTCTATTTACTTATACTTTTTAAAAAATATACTTTAACAGTGGGGATCATTTCCTTGTAAGATGCAATAATAATGAACAAAAAAAACAAGAGACAGACAAGAAAACAGACTCTTAAATACTGAGAACAAACTGGTGGTTGCCAGAGGGGAGGTGGGGGGGGGAGGGGTGAAATAGGTGAAGGGGATTAGGAGGTATAAACCTCCTATTGTACGGTGCCTGGGTAGCTCAGGGGGTTAAAGCCTCTGCCCTTGGCTCAGGGTCCTGGGATCGAGTCCCGCATCGGGCTCTCTGCTCAGCAGGGAGCCTGCTTCCCTCTCTCTCTGCCTGCCTCTCTGCCTACTTGTGATCTCTGTCAAATAAATAAAATCTTAAAAAAAAAAAAAGCTTCCTGTTGTAAAATAAGTAAGATATGGAGATGAAAAGTACAGCATAGGGAATACTGTCAATAAGATTGTAATAATGTTGTCCGGTGACAGATGGTAACTACACTTATTGTGCTGAGCACTGAGTAATGTATAGAATTATTGAGTCATTATGTTGTACACCTAAAGCAAATATAATACTGTATGTTAATTATACTTCAGTAGAAAAAAGGAAAAAATAATTTGGAAAAGATGCAATAATAGCCTTAAGATCTCTTTGTTAAAAAATCCTTACTGATTGGAGAAATAAAAGCTATAGCTCGTATCTGTTGGAAGACCTAACAAATGTCATATTTCTTCTACGACTCCCTTTTTATTTACATTTCAACCCCTCTGAAATCATACAAATCTTGTCTTCTAGTCTACAACTGTGTCTTACAGTTGATGTGGTAAGAAAACATTGTGTCATATTTGAATTGGCCATTTTATTTGTCTTAGCAACACATGAAATAATGGTGCATTTAAAAAATGATGGTTTACATAAGAGACTCTTAATCTCATAAAAAACTGAGGCTTGCTGCAGGGGAGGGAGTTAGAAGGAGGGTGGTTGGGTTATGGACATTGGGGAGGGTAGGTGCTATGGTAAGTGCTGTGAAATGTCTAAGCCTGATGATTCACAGACCTGTACCCCTGGGGCAAATAATACATTATATGTTAATTTAAAAATAAAATATAAATAGATAAATAAATAAAAATAATGGTTTAATTGTGTCAATGAAATATAGCTTGGCTATCGTTGGTTAGGAAGATCACATATCTGGAATTTTCCAAATGGTCCTAATTATATGCATCTTTTTTCTTTTCAGAAAATGGGATTTGTTCAATATATAACTATAATATTATTAGGGTTTCAAAAACCTGAAAAACGTCTTCACATTTATATCTTATAGCCAAACAAACAAACAAACAAACTAAAACCCAAAATATCTTTTGCTAAACTAATTTTTTTGTGGCCTAATTTTTGGTTTGGAAAATATCATCAGCAAACATGTTTAAAAAGTTATTTCATAAGTGAATCTGTTTGAGTCCTGCACATGAAAAAAGACCTTTTTCCCCCTAAGATTTTTATTTATTTATTTGAGAGAGAAAGAGCATGAGCAGTAGGGAGGAACAGAAGAAAAGGGAGGAGTGGACTCCCCACTGAGCCTGAGGCCATTTTGTGGGGGCCCAATCCCAGGACCCTGAAATCATGACCTGAGCCGAAGGCAGACCCTTACCTCACTGAGCCACTGAGGCTCCCCTGAAAAAAGACTTTTAAAGTTAGATGTATCTCTGGTAATATCTATTGTCTATATTTGGTCTACTAAAAATATTTTTATCATATTTTAAAAGATTTTATTTGTTCCCAAATTAATATTAATATCCCAGTTTATTGCAAAGACTAAATTAATCTCATCCATCTCCTTAACAACAAGTGATGCCTTGATCAATGAGCATTTCATGCATTTTTTTCTTGTGTTTAAATGTATGAGAACAGAAAGGTATTGTAGCCTCTCGACAGTTGGGAAGAGCTTAGAATAGGAGATTGATGAGCATATCTGTGTGGGCCAGAAGAGGTTGTTAACGTAAGACAGTTAAGAAAGACCTAATACTGCAGTGTGGTTTTTTATTTTTGTCAACAAACCTGGACTTGGCAACATATCATTCAGACTATAAATACTGCACAGTCTTGTTTAGAGAACAAGTGCCATAATGACTTCAACTGGGTTTTGCCAAATTATTTCCAGCATTTTTAAGGAGATAAGCAGTGCAATAAAAAAATTTTGTACAAGGACACTGAACTTTTCATAAGGCAAAACTTGCATTTCATAAGGCAAAACTTGATTGCCTTACTTGCAGTCCAAATTTAGACAACCTTGTCATTTGGCAATCTTGTCAAGAGAACGCATGAATAGTGACAATCTCCATATATATGGATTAAAGAAATTATTCAGAATTATGGAATCATTGACATAGGTTAGAAAAGAGATTCATAAGTGTTTCAAATCATCAACACAATAGATGATTTTAACATGACTGTGTCGGGAAAAAATTGACAATGTTTGGAAGGAGCAAAAGAGATTCTTAGCTGTCCTTGCAGTGGATGTTGGCATTGCCTAGCAGGTTTACTGGGGGTTATCTGATACCATAGAGAGATGCACATTTGTTGTCTTAGTCATCTCAGGCTGTTGTAACAAAAATACCACAGACTGGGTGGCTCACAGAGAACAGAAATCTATTCCTCACAGTTCGAGAGGTTAGATGTCTAAGATCAGGGTGTCAACTTGGTCGAGTTCTTTTACGGGCTCCCTCTCAGGTTGCAGACTGCTGACTTCTCAGATCCTCACTTGGCAGAGAGCAGAGAGAAGACACAAGCTGTCTAATGAGTCTTAAAAGTTATCAGTCCCATTCATGAGGACTCTATCCCCCACAGCCTCATCTAATCCTCATCACCTCCCAAAGGCCTCACCTCCTAAGACCATCACATTGGAGCATAGACTGTCAACATATGTCAACATAGATTGTCAACATATGATTTTGGGAGGCAATTGGGTTAATGACTTAAGCTATTTTTTAACTCTGCAGGGATGAAAGTTGATTTGTGGAAAACTAATAATCATGGATGTAGCTCTTGCTCATGATAGTGGAAGTGAATTTTATCTGATACGGGGTACAAGTCATTTTAAGTCAAAATCCCATTTGATTTTAATCTTTCTGGCTCCATCATTAATAAATACATTGAAATCTTTGACATGCATCCATTTCCCATTTTTATGAGATTCATGATTCATGATTTTTGGAGATTATACTTTAGCAGCAATAATAATGCATATCTGTTTTCATTCCATAGATATTCATCTGTTTATGCAACAAATATTTATTGTGTTCCTACAATGTCAATATACTGTGCTAGGCACTTTTTGGGATTCAGAGATAAGAACCAGCTGAAATTCTTTTTTTTTTTTTAATTATGTTAGTCACCATACAGTAAGTACATCATTAGTTTTTGATGTAATGTTCCATGATTGATTATTTGTGTATAACACCCAGTGCCCATTATAACACGTGCCCTCTGAATATGTGGATTTGTTTTTTATTATGTATGTACACACACATCCATTTATAAATGATGCATGAATATATTCAAAGTTAAAAAATTAAACAATCGATATCATCTAGAGTATATAGTAACATATAGTCTTCTTTCCTTCTTAAAAATATACTACTTTTTCTAGAAATAACCACTGTTTAATTGTTTGCTAGACTTCCTTGCAGATAAACACACATAGACACAGAAATATATACATTATATGTTATATACATATATGTGTGCTATATACTATTCTGTAACATTCTTTTAAATTTAGTAGGCCTTGGGGCATATTATTTAATAAAATGCCAGCTATCAGGATGGGGAATGAGACTGAAAATGGGCCTCGGAAACCAGCGTATTAAAGAATTAACTTTATCTCATTACATCTCCACCTCATCCTTGTGCACAGAATGCTTGGCAAATATCGAAGAATTTTTTCTAAAGATAATGGAGTGGTCCAAGGGGAAATAAATCTCTCCACTACCTGCATCTCATCCAGTTCTCAAAGCAAACAAATTCCGTTTGTTGACCAGCTCCTCTCACAGGCAGTATCAAGACTGATATTTCCGGCTTGATCTTTAATATGAAGGGGGGAAAAGGCATGAGACATTTAAAGAAAGCATGCTATAAAATAAAGATATAGATATTTATGCAGTAACAATTACCTCCTGGCAAAGGTACTTTAAAAACTGGAAGAGGAATTTGAAATAAGAACTGAGTGCTATTTTACTGACACAAACTCTTTGGGTTCCTGGACCCAATTCTGATGTCAGGGGATCCCCCCTCCCCTGCCCAACACCAAGCAGACAGGATGTGAGAGAATTCAACCCAGTTCTGACACAATCTACCCAGAGATAGCACCAACTTCCTCAGGTTAAGGGATCAGTCCAACAAGACTGCCCCTAACCCCCCACTTTAGACACCAGTCATAAGCCCCAGGCTGTTACTTGTGCTTCCGACCAGTTACAGACTGGGGGTTCTAGCGATCTCCTCCTTGGATTTCAGCTGCCAGCTGCAAGTCCAGGTTGTTACCTTGTACTTCTGACCAATTAGCTATAAATTAGAGGTTTCCAGGACCTCCTCTTTTGGTTCTTTCAATTTGCTAGAATGGTTAACAGAACTCAGGGAAACACTTACTGTTTATTGGTTTACTAAAGGATCCGGTAAAGTGTACCCATCAAGAGCCAGATGAAGAGATACATAAGGTATGGTACTGTAGAAGGGTTCAGCACTTTCATGCCCTCTTCAGGCATGCCACTCTCCCTGCAACTCTACCTGTTCACCATCCGAGAAGCTCCCTGAACCCAGTCCTTTTAGGTTTTTATGTAGGCTTCATGACACAGTCAAGATTGACTAAGTCATTGGCCACCGGCTGATTCTACCTCCAGCTCCTCTCCCCTCCCTGCAGGTCACGGCGGGTGAAGCTGAAAGGTCCAAACTTCTAATCACATGGTTGGTCCTCCTGGCAACTAGCCCCAATCCTTCACAGGAATCCAAAAACCACCTTCATTAGTAACAAGACATCCATGTCGCCTTTGTGACTTTAGAAATATGGAAGAAGACCAAATATATCTGAAACATATAGAAATATATATATTTCTCAGAAAGCATTATATCACAGCTTTTGTAAAAGGGGGGGAAAAGAATAAAAAAGAGTTCTCAGAAAATATGACTGTGAAAAGAAACCTTTCAATAGTAGATAAATAAAACCAGTAGGATATATGTCTCTAGAAAGAGATTTATTATTAATTATTGGCTCATGGAATTATGGAATCCAAAGACCCGAGTATCTGTTGTCTGAAAGCCAGAGGCCTAAAATTGCCAGGTGGTATATTTCCAGTTCAAACCCCAAACCTGAGAATCAGGGAAGCCAATGGTATAAGTTTCAATCTTAGTCCAAAAGCCCAAGAGTCAGGGGACCAAAGGTGTAAATCCCCACCCAGTCTGAAGGCCCAGGAACCCAGGGTACCAATATCCAAGAGCACGAACAGATGGATATCCTAGTTCAAGCAAGAGCATGAATTCACCTTCTGCCACCTTTTTGTTCTGTCAGCCCTCAAAGGATTAGATGATGCCTATCCATTGGCGAGTGTTGTTTTTACCTTGTAGATTCAAATACTGATCTATTCTGAGAACACCCTTACAGACACACCTAGAAATAAGGTTTTCCCATTATTGGGAAATCCAGGCATCCCTTCACCCAGGCAAGCTGACACACATAGCTAACCATCACAATGGCACAACCAGGATCCAATCCAGGTTCCACTCTTGAAGAGAAGAGCTTCTCAAAAAACTTCTGTTTTCTCTCGGAGTTCATCTTCGGCTACTTTTCGCTGCAGAAGTCTCCTTAGACTTCCGCTGTCCCATCTCCTCCTCCGCATCATCCACCTCATCTCTCATCCTTTTCATGAAGGACAGTTTAACTTTATCTCAGCTCTCTCAGTTGTGCTTCCGATTCCTTCTACTCCAAATGTGCAAAAGCCTTTATCCTGAAAATGACAAGCAAAAGATACTCCCATTACCAATCAATATCTACCCTCCTTAGAAGCACAGAGGGAATGGGTGCATGAGGCTGGAGGGCAGGGAGGGGAAGAGGAAGTGGGTGGAGATATAGATTTTTAAATAATAACTAATTTTGTTTGTCACATGTATCTTTGTAAAGATGGTAGTTTTCTTTTTTGTTTTTGTTTTTAAATTACATTTATTAATTTATTACATATAAATTGAAATTTTAAAAATATATCATGAAAGTGTGGCATAATAGTAACAGAAAAGTAAAAGCATAAGCCATGTACTAGAAGATGATTTCAATACTTATAATCAGAAGAGAATTAAAAGGCAGAATTTAAAGACTGCCTATAAATCATTACAATAAAGATTAACAACTCAATAGGAAAACATGGCAAGATATCTAAACTTAAGAAGAAATTAAAATGTCTAACAAACGTGTAAAAATATGCTCAGCCTAACAAGCAATCAAAAAATGCAAATTAAAACCAGAATAAGATACAATTTTGCACCTTATTAGATGGATAACAACAAACAAAAACCTTGAAGGTACCAAGTGTTGGAGAGGAGGTTGAACATTAAGAGAAATCATCTTCTTAGTAGTGGGAATACCTATTGATAAACCCACATAGGAGATTGTTATGGACTGACTGTTGTCCTCTGAATTCATATGTTATATGTTATATATCCCAGTGTGATGGGATCCGGAGGTGGGCCCTTTGGGAGCTAATTAGGTTAGAGGTCATTTTCTTTTTATCAGGGAGTTTGATTTCTCTCTTCCTGGTATTTGCTAGGTGGCTCAATGCTTTGGTGATCAAGTGGACATGAGGGAGGACAGAAATGGAAGTGTTGAAGGTGACTCCAAAGTTTTTACCTTGAAGACTACTGGAGAATAGACAGTGTTTGCCAAAGGCAGGGAAATCAAAAAGAGCTACTACTTCCTCTGCAGCCCCAGTGAAAATTAGCAATGGGTAGGAGCTGGGAATTTTATCTGGACATTCTTGTTTTGAAATGATAGTAATACTCTGAAGTAACAACGTTGTGGTTATGGGAGCTGGATGGGACTGTGCTGTAAGTGAGAGAACAGGGACTGATGGTAAAAGACATAAGAGTTACCAGCATGGAGGAGGGGGTTGGTGGAGAGAGACTGGGTAAGTGTGCGAAAGGGTTATGGACTTTGGCAGGGAAAAGGAAAGCATACGGACAGAGGGCAGCAAGCAAATAGAGCATGAAGATGTAAGAACAGAATCAGAATGTTAAACCATTGTGGATGCCAAAAAAGAAAAACATTCTACAAGAACAACAATAGCTAACACATATAAAGACTTAATAACGGCATGCGTTATAAGAAATATAATATTAGAAATAAGTCAGTCAGAGAAAAATAAATACCACATGATTTCACTCATATGTGGAATTTAAGAAAAAAGCAAACCAGCAAAGGAAAACAAGGGAGAGAAAGAGACAAGGCAAGAAACAGACCTTTAACTGTAGAGAACAGACTGATGGTCACTAGTTGGGGCTGGGTTGAATAGGCGATGGGGATTAAAGAGTTCACTTGGGATGAGCACAGGGGGTGGCACGGAAGTGCTGAATCTCTCTACTGTACACCTGAAATGAATAGGACATGGTGTGTTAACTACACTGGAATTAGAATAAAATTTTAAAAATGACATCCATTATTTCAGTGAAAAATCTCAATAACCATATGATCAATGTACTGTTACATTATCCCTCTCCTCACTGATCAGGAAACTGACTTATGATAGTGAAATAATTTATTGAGAGTCACATAGCTGGTAATCAAATCCAGATTAGGGGAAGCCAAGGATCCTGGCCCTTTAAGCTCTACTCTGGAGGATACAATTGAGAATCCAGAGTTTCTATACAATTGTATAATCCTCCTTGTGAATGAAGCTCAGGGATGTGCCTTGTACATACTCTCACACAATCAGCAGACCTGCTTTTCCCAAATAAATGGGACTGCACAGTTGTTAAATAGTAGGGTTGGGATTGGAACTCTAGACTGCACAGTTGTTAAATAGTAGGGTTGGGATTGGAACTCTACCAGTCTATTCCAGAGTTTATTTGAAAAAAAAAAAATCTTAAAAGGAGAAAATGAGCCGTTATTCCATGTTAGCGGTTAAATATATTCCTTAAAACTAAACTTTGAAGGGCGCCTGGGTGGCTCAGTGGGTTAGGCCGCTGCCTTCGGCTCAGGTCATGATCTCAGGGTCCTGGGATCGAGGCCCGCATCGGGCTCTCTGCTCTCTCCTCTCTCTCTGCCTGCCTCTCTGCCTGCTTGTGATTTCTCTCTGTCAAATAAATAAATAAAATCTTTAAAAAAAAAAAACAAAACAAACAAAAAAAAAACTAAACTTTGAAAGCCACAGCCTCAACCTCTATCAGGTGGCTCTTATCCTCCTGCCCTGCACTGCCTCTACCTTGCAGGCTCAGCCTCTGAGAAAATCACATCTTTTTTTTTTTTTAATTTATTTATTTGACAGACAGAGAGAGAGAGGGAAGCGGGCTCTCTGCTCAGCAGATGCGGGGCTCGATCTCAGGACCCTGAGATCATGACCTGAGCCGAAGGCAGAGGCTTTAACCCACTGAGCCACCCAGGCGCCCCGAGAAAATCACATCTTGTCCATGCCGTGGTCTCCTCCCACCTTTTGTCCCTTTTCTCCTTGTCAGCCACCACAGAGAACTTGATATTTCTGAAGGGTCCAATAGTCTTGGTTGGACAGATTTTAGTTGCAAGAAGAAAATAGCTGACTGCCCTAATGTGACAAAATGTTAATCATGAAGGTATTATTTTCTTTTCTCATTTCTTTTCTTTTCTACTGAAGCCAAGACAAACATTAAATATCTTCCACTCCCTCTGAGGCTAGTATTCTCCCCCACCCCCATGAACGGATAGAGGAGTAGTGGCTAAAATAAAAAGGTATGTGTTTATTATGAGCAGAAAGTAGGATCACCAGATTTAGCAAATAAAAATGCAGGATGCCCAGTTGGATTTGAATTTCAGATAGGCAACAATTTCTGTTTCCTTTTAGTATAAGTATGTCCCGTGCAGTATTTGAAACATACTTATACTAAAAGTCAATATTCACTGTGGATCTGAAGTTGAAATTTAACTAGGTATCCTATATTTTATTTGGTAACTATACCAGACTATGAGTTCAGATCATCTTTTTTTCTCACTTGACAATTCAGATTAATTCAACCCAGCAAATCATTGCACAAAATGGGAAATGGTATAAAATGTTGCCTCTGAGATTCTGTTCCATTTGAATTCACTTGGAGATATTTATAAACCACACTTCCTGAGTACTCTGATACTGTGGACAAAAGGAGACAGGACACCCACATTCCCCAGGGAATGGAGCATGACATGTAGCTAAACTGAATTTTATTTGTGGTGTAAGTTCAGTCTGGGTGTCTCATGGCTATCTGGGCGCACACTGAATTTGAGCATTCACTGGCTAAATCTATCCAGTTGGAAATTAGGGTCAATTCTGTGATTTTCGAATTTATTTAAACCAAGTAAGTGACTACTCAAAGTCCTCCCAAAGCCTCTCCTCTTTAATTTTAAATACCTGCTTGAAGGCTTGAGGTAACCTAATTGTCTACTAGGTTATTCATTTTCTCATTTCCCATAGTACTCCACTAACTTCAGGCCCCTTTTCTTCTCTATGAAACCATTGGAGATATCTACTTAGAACCAAACATGATGGCAAAGGAGATGGATAAAATATATGTTGACCTGTAGTTTTCCTAAATTGGGCTTCTTCTCCTCTGTTAGATCTAATATCTTTATACATATTGAGAGTGAAGAGGATCTATTGTATGTAAACACCATGGAATGGCGATACAGTTTGTATCTGTTAACAAATCCAAAAGAGGAAAAAAAGGAATCGATTCTTTTTTTTTTTTTTTTTACAGAGAGAGAGAGATCACAGACAGAGAGGCACCAGAGAGAGTGGGGGAAGCAGGCTCCCCGCCAAGCAGAGAGCCTGATGTGGGGCTCAATCCCAGGGCCCTGAGATCATGACCTGAGCCAAAGACAGAGGCTCTAACCCACTGAGCCACCCAGATGCCCCAGGAATCGATTCTTTGTCACTCATTGATTCAGCCAACAAGGATTTGTTTTTAGCTTGGCTGTGGATACAGCTGTGAAGAATGACAGCTGATCTTCATTTGTGCCATCCACTGCTCTTAGTGCTTTTGACGTCATTCTACTCTTACAGCATTCTGAGTAGGTCCTTTAATAATCATCATCCATGGGGTGCCTGGGTGGCTCAAGTGGTGAAGCGTCTGCCTTCAGCTCAGGTCATGATCTCAGGGTCCTGGGACTGAGCCCTGCCTCAGTCTCCCTGGTCAGTGGGAAGCCAGCTTGTCCTTCTCCCTCTGCCTGCAGTTCTCCCTGCTTGTGCTCTCTCTTTGTCAAATGAATAAATGAAATCTCTTAAAAAAAAAAAAAAAAGGTCATCACCCATTTTACAGAGGGGTGATCTGTAAAATCACCCTTCTGGATATGTAAAGAAAGGTTGAGTAATTCACCAGGGTCACATTCACAGAAAGTGTCAATGGCAGGATGAAACTCCTTGTGCTCTCTTGCTCTCTCTGTCAAATACATAAATAAAATCTTCAAAGTAAAGTAAAATGGAGTTGGGAGACCAGAAAGGGGGAGTGCTCACATTCCACCACTCCTTGTAGCCTTTTGTAGTTCTAACAGGAAGAGACGTATTTTGCAGTCTTATACCGCAGCAGCAAAAGGAAGATTTTCTCCTTGCCTGGCAACTGCTCAGCCAATGAGAGATAGTCACAGCTCAGCCAATGAAAAGTCCTCATGTGTCAAACGCCCAGTTCTGGCCAATGGACTCTATGGACTCTATGTTTATAACAGCCGCGCTGTCACCACCAGCCCTCTCCTTTATTAAAGAGCAGTCCTGGCCTTGTTTCCTGGATTTGCCTATGAATTATGGGAAAACTTGCATATCCCTAATTGCTTGCAATTCCTCTGCTGTTCCCAAATAAACACATTTTGCTGGTAAAATAACTAGCTGTTTTGCTTTTTGGTCAACAGCTTCCAAGACCCAGCTCTGGTTAAGGCCGTGTCATTCTGCGGACAGGAGCATTTCCCAGGAAGACCGTCCTGGTTTGTAATTCTGGCTCTTTTACTTCCCAACATGTGGCTTTGGGCAAGCTATTTAATCTCCATAAGCCTGTTTCCTCATCTGTAAAATTGAGTGAAGGATACTATAGAACTCACAAGTTTGTCCCACAAATACTTCCTCTTTACTCTAGTATTTAAGACTTTGTACTGTTCTAATTAGCAATTCTACACAGGCCTTCTAGTTACAGAATACCATTGGCTCAGCTGGACAGGCTTAAAAAAAGAGAGAAAGGTGTTATTTTAATTATAGCTAGTAGGATGTTACCCTTTAAACATGTTATTCCTGTTTTCACAGGCTGCTCATGGTGCTGCAAGTAATTTGCTGCTGTGAAAAATCCTTAAGCATGAACAGTATCTCTTTCCAAGAGGAAGTTAAAAGCAGATAATGATGGCCTAATTTCAAACTCATTTCCAATATATTTGTCAGCGAAAGTGTTCTTTGTGTTCTTCTTCTTGAGCCTTGGAATACATGGGAAAGACTGAACCCAGAGTATCAGCTTTCTGTGTGAGGGAGAAACAAAAATAAGAAATACAGGACTCTGGAGTTCCCACTTCTCATACCCTGCTGCCTTCTTCAGACACACCCAGAAACAATCTTAAAGATCATTATCTAAACCAAGAACCAAAGTCCACAAATCAGCAGCCTTGTGAATAATGAGATGAAAAGAACACTAATAGCCTAAGGGCAATTTATCTCATTGTTGTTAAGATGATTACTTTGATTTTTTTTTTCCTGCCCACACTGGAGTGAATTTTATGGGGTTTTGGTTGGTTGGTTTATTAACTCTTACCCTTTCAAATGGTTATTCTTTCCTCAGGATTTGGATTTTTCCGAGGCCTTGCTTTAAACTTTAAATTACTGTTGATATTTTGACGTATTCCTGTCTAGTCATTTATGGAAATACACGCATGCACGTACAAATATATGTATCTCTGAATATGCTGCATTTTAATCTATTTTTTCTTCACTTAGTAGTATATCATAAGCATTTTTCTAAGCAGAACTCTTAAGGACTGGACTACACAGGAGTTTTTCTCCTGATTTTCCCTTTCTGTGAAGTGGACCTTCAAGCAGCTGGCATGATATCGCTGCGTCACATCTGTGGCTGGACTGTGGAGTGCCCAATGGTGTCCGTAGGACCCATCCACCCTTGGTGGTTTCCCAGTGTATCCATTACACTGCATCCTAAGTAGCGCTTTAAGTCTTTCAACCTCAAGTCTGGACAGTCTAGCTCTTCAATCCTTCTCTCCCTGGTCACCCGCAACTACCCCCTTCACTGGTTGTGCCCTTTTATAGTGTGTTTTCCAGACCTTCTTGGAGATGAGAAAATGGAGGGGAAAATGCGGGCCAATTTTCTTCTTTCATAATGTTAAGGTCCCACAGCCCAGGTATAATTGGCAGTTATGCACGTAGCTTTGAAGCAGTCCAAGGTCTATTCCAATACTGGATACTGTCATTAGTTTACATGTACCTAAGCTGAGCTTCAGAGAGGGTACAGATAAAAGATTTGCCAAAGACTTAATAGCTAGTAAGCAGCAAAGCTATGCTTTGAACACAAGTCTATTTTATGCTAGAGTCTTCTTCTCGCCACAATGACGATCTGACTCCCAATATATGGTGGTATTTTGGAGCGCTATCAAGTTGGTTCACTAACTTCATCAAGTCAGTGAATCCAAGGGTCCTTCTTATTTATTTAATTTATTTTTGAATACTACATATTATTCTGCATCTTTTCTTTTTCTGTTTAACAATACACCTTGGAACTCCTTGTACATGAGGACATATCAATGAGCGTTATAATTTTAATGTCGGAGTACCATGCCATTTTCCATTGTACAGTATTTGTTGTGATTCTTAGTTGTGAATGACAGAATTTCCCTCTGGATGATTTGAACAGAAGAGAATTTGTGGAAGCCTGTTGGGCAGCTGAACAAATCTCTGAGTCTATCAGAGAGCCAGGCTCTGAGCTCTGCAGCCAGCAACAAAGCCCCTAAAATTCTGCTGGGAATCCTGTGCATGGTAGGCCTTGCTGACCGATGGACTTCATTACTGCATGATCAAGTATTGAATACCGATATCCTTTCCCCCTCCCTGCCCTTGATCGATTGATTTCCCCAAAGAGAAATCCTTCAATCATCAACCTACAGATTTAAGTCTGCCTCTCATGTTCTAGAAGCTATATGGAGGTTGATGGTGGAGGGGAGCAGATTTGGAAGTCTCACTCTTGAGGATGTGGATTTCCATACTTGCTTTCAGTTTAGTCCCGTCCCACTGCTTTCCCTTGTGTCTAGGGTCTCCAAGTCCAGGGGCTCCAGGGTTCAAAGAGAATCGGCCTGTCTTCTGCCAGAGTGGGGGATGGTATTAGCCAGGCTACACAGGTGTGGACAAGGATCTTGAACTCCTTATAATTATATCTGCTCCTTATGTAGCATCTCAGTAAATCCTCCAGTTTTTCGCCGTACTCCCAACTTCCCATCTGCAGGCAGGAGTCATGTTACCTTGTCTTTAAAGTGGCTGTGATAATAGGCGGAGTTGCCTTGTATGAGAAATTCTTTACTCTGTATTGGTTTTTCTCCCTGGTAACAATTCAATTTCGGCTTTCTCTGGGCTGCTACCTTAGTTATTATTATTCATCTATTTACTTCCCGGTTTCTAAAATTTTGTTGACATTTCATCTGCTTTCTTCTTGTTTCCCTTTTCTTTTATTTCCCACTATCTTTTGGCTTTATATCTTTTTAAATTCCCTTCCTGTAGTTTCAGTGGAATCTTGGTAGTTAGTGGTGATAAACACGGTGTTAAGTATACGATGTGTAAGTGGAGATCCTTATTGCAATAAGACCTATAATAATATTTATCTAAAAGAAGATCCCCAGCCCTGCTCTTTGTTAGCAGGTGATATTTTTGTAACAGTTCTAAACATATCATGTGAAGTTACTTAGCTCATCCCTGAGGAAGCCCGGGTCACTGACTTCAGCATTCCATGAGTGTTGGCCAAGTTGTACCTCATAATAGTTTATTTGAGTGGTAAATGGGAACTCATAAAGAGATATCCTGGTGCCAAGAAAATATAGTAATAAAAGCATGGGCTTTACTTGCATCTTAAAACTGATTAAAGAGTCATAAGACAACTTAGACATGATTTCGTGTTCTATTTTTTTCTCCCTTAGAATTTTTGTAAATTATTCACTTTGTTAGTACAGTAGTCATGATATTTTTCAATTTTTGTAAACATATTTTGTTTAGAAGTTTTGGAAAAAATTTAATTTGGAGGTTGAAAAAGATGGGCATACTGAGAATTTAGAGAAAAACCATCCAAAAATGTTTAGACATAAAAGGAAAAAAAAATCTAAAAGCAAGATACAGTAAAATAATTCAGATTATTAGCTTAGGTGTCTCAATATAAATTGAAGTGATTTTGAGATTTCTGTTTTTAGCTATTATTATATAATGAGGAAAATGGTGAGGACTTTTGAGACCTTCTGTTATAATGAGTACCTAATATGCTTGATTCAATCTGTCTCAACTCCTTGAAGTTAACTTGGCTTGATGAGATGGTTTGATATGTGGGATTTGTTTCAAAATAACCCAGGGGAGGGGGTGAAGGGAAGTGAGTGGGAGTATGGATTAAACAAGATTGGCTAAGTATTGATAATTACTGAAGCCTGGTCTAATGGATTCAATTTATTCTTCCTAATTTTGTATTTTTGAAAAAAAATTATAATAAAATATTAAAAAGGAAAAAAATTACTTAAAAAAAAAGACCTTAATGTATGAGGAAATGTGAATGGAGGAAAACAAAAAGTGTTCCTAACCAAAAAAAAAAAAAAAGAAAAGAAAAAGAAAGAAAAATTATTGCTCTATGATTATGCTTGCACAAACAGTGAAATTGTGTGTTCAATAAATTTTAAGAAAATATGGTCGTAATCCTATTGGAAATAATTTGAAAATTTAAATGAACTTCTCTGTAGTTTTATACTATGCCTAAAGAATGCAAAATAGAATAAGCTTTTGGCTTTAAGAACTTCAGTAGGTCCTGCAGACAATGAAGTGGAGACAGGTTCCTTAGTTCACTGAAAATACAAAGTACAGTTTCATGTGTTCAGTGGGGCTCAGAGAAAGACTGGAAAGTTTAACCTAATGTAGTCCTTGAACTCCTTTTTTCATGAAGCATGCGAAACACTTTTGAGAGAGACACGGGTGGCCACAATTTTGTTATTGCTATTGTTTTTGTTTTTACAATCTGGGGGACAGATTGAGGAAAAATAGGATGAAAGTGAGATGAGAAATTATAATTAATCTTTTAGAAGAGGATAAATGTTAAGTTTGTAGATTATATCCTTATTTATTAATTCTGAAATAATTAGATGTCTGTAAGGTCTGTATTGTTAGTGAAGCAGAAGGGCATTCGCTGTCTGGAATAAAGCTGTCCTGATGCTATAAAAAAAAAAAAAAGACCTTAGTGTTTTTTTTTGTTTGTTTGTTTTTTTTAAGATTTTATTTCTTTATTTGACAGACAGGGATCACAAGCAGGCAGAGAGGCAGGTGGGGCAGGGGGAGGGGGGAAGCAGTCTCCCAGCTGTGCAGAAAACCCAATGCGGGGCTTGATCTGGAGACCCTGAGATGGCTACCTGAGCTGAAGGCAGAGTTTTAACCCTCTGAGCTACCCAGGTGCCCCAAGACCTTAGTTTTTAAGAGCAGTTCTGCAACAAAGAAAATTGGTCAGAAAGTACAGAGAAGGAGTGCCTGAGTGGTTCAGTTGGTTAAGCTTCCGACTCCTGATCTCAGGTCAGGTCTTTGTTGTGAGTTCAAGCCCTGCATTGGGCTCCACACGGGGCATGAAGCCTACTTAAAGTAAATAAATGAAAGTGTAGAGAATCCCCATATATGCCTTGTAACCACCCCATAGCCCCTAACACAGCCAACCCCACTATCCACATCCCAGCCCAGAGTGGTACATTTGTTACTATCAACAAACCTACATTGACAGGTGATTATTACCCAAAGTTCATAGTTTATGCTAGGATTCACTCTTGGTGTATGTTCCATGGTTCTGGACAAATGTATAATGACATGTATTCACCATTACAATATCATGCTGACTCCTGACAACCACTGATGTTTTAATCATCTCCATAGTTTTGCCTTTTCCAAAACATCATAGAATTGGAATACTTTTTTAAAATCACTACTCAAAATTAAAATCGTATGTTGCCATATAAATTTATTTATATAAAAATGAAAAGAATATAAATATAACACAATTTTTTTAAATTTAAAAACCTGGGGCTCCTGGGTGGCCATTAAGCAGGCTGGCTTGGCTCAGAGTCCTGGTCCTGGTCACTACTCAGCAGGGAGTCTGCTTTTCCTTTTCACTCCCTCTTGCCCCTCCCCCCACTCATGCACACATTCTCTTTCTCTTTCTCTTTCTCTTTCTCTTTCTCTTTCTCTTTCTCTTTCTCTTTCTCTTTCTCTTCTCTTCTCTTCCCTTCCCTTCTTGTGTTCCAAGATGCCTGCTGATAATTCTCTTAGACTCCTTTGGACTGGAGACTTGATGTGGGCTTGTTTTTCTGGCTTGACCTTAACCCTTTCCTCAAGCCACCAGATTCTGTGACTGACCCAGTTAAAGTCCTTGCTCAGCTGTCCTGACAGAAGATTAGACACCAGACTTAGAAATAAGCCAGGCCATACTATTCTTTGCTAAATAAAAGCCCTGTTTGCTGTTTTTATATTTATTATGGTGAATAATACACTAATAATAAAAAACATCTTTTTAATAGTAACTTATATGCCTTAACTAATTACATTCTCAGAACAACTTTAACAAGGTTGGTTTTAATACTCTGTCCATTTTGTGGATGAGGACACTGAGGCAACAGAAGTTAAATAAATAGGTCAAGTTTGCCCTATTGATAAGCGGTGCATAAACTCTGGGCTGGAGGGGGGCACCTAGGTGGCTCAGTCGGTAAAGTGTCCGACTCTTGATTTTGGCTCAGGTCATGATCTCAGGGTCCTGGGGAGGAACCCTGAGTCAGCCTCTGAGATCAACAGGGAGTCTGCTTTAGGATTTTCTCTCTCCCTCTGCCCCCCACCCCCACACTCTCTATCTCAAATAAATAAGTAAATCTTTAAAAATTAAAATAAATAAGCTCTGGACTGGGAGTTTGGAGGCCATGTTTGTTTTTGCCTCTGCTGTGAATCAGCTATGTAACTTTAATAACCTCATAAACTCCCTTCAGAGGCCAGGGTGCTGGACTAGGAATAGGTTATCTTCTGAGTCCTGTGCAGCTGTGTGGTTCTGTGTGTGCTGGTCACTCAAAAGGAGACACCTCAAAAGGAAACATGCCAGTCTTAAGCTGAGCTCCTTTAAAGTTTTGCTTTTAGTTAATTTTTTGACTAAATGAAATGTGTCCAAGCAGTGTATATTGGTATATTGCTTTGCTTCTTGTCTTTCATTCTTGCATCCCCAAACAGTTCCTCAAAGTATGATTTACAACTGAGTGGCTGGTGCAGTTTGTTCTCATGCAATGGCTCCTTTCTCTAAGATTTCAGGAGCATAATGCAATGTATAATTCATCAGGTATCTTTACTTTTAAAGCAAATATCTATCTGGAATACTCATCAGTTACTCAGCAATTCTCCACTCAGCTTTTGTTATGCTTTTGAGGCAAAACAAAAGTCCCAAAGAAGCAAATTTGCACCTCCAGTGGCCGGCATTCAAGATGGACCCCACTTTTTCCCTCTTGGTATTCATGCCCTTATCTCTTTTTCTCCCACATTTTGCCAGGTGGTCTGTGTGACCAATAGCACATGGCAGAAATGATGTTATATCACTTCCAAGGTTGGGTTATAAAAGGCATGGTGGCAACCATCTTGGTTGCTCTCCCTAATTTTTTGTGGATCATTTGCTCTGGGGGAAGCCGGCTACTGTGTCAGGAGCACCTGTGGAGAAGATCATGGTGGGCAGAACTGAACGCTCCTCCTTGAGGTGACCAAAGCCCTCACTGACATCTTGACTGCAACCTCACAAGGCATCCTGAACCAATCTACCCAGCTAAACTGCATCTAAGTTTTGGGGTAATTTGTTATGCAGCAACAGAAATTAATTTTACAGATGAGAAAGCTGAGGTACTGAAAAGTTGAGTGAGTTCTTCATGAACTCTTAGCAAGCAAGTAGTTTTGCTAAGTAAAGATCATAGTTGCATTTTCTTCTCATTTTAACATCACTTACCATGGGCACTTTTCTCAGTCACTTTAAGTAGGCTTTTTATTTGGATTAATGACATGAAAAAGACTCTTGTTAAACCTTTAATTTGTAAAATTATTCATTTTTCCTTGAACAATGAAGAACTGAAGTGTTTTTAAGTTCCTTACAATTTTTTAAAAAAAGATTTTATTTATTCATTAATTTGAGGGAGAGTGTGCATGTGTGCTGGGGAGCAGCAGAGGGAGCAAATCTCAAGCAGACTCCCTCCTGAGCACAGAGCTTGTCTCACGACCTTGAGATCATGATCTGAGTGAAAACCAAGAGTCAGACACTTAACTGACTGAGCCACCCAGACACCCCAAGTTCCTTACAGTTTTTAACTATTCTAAAAGAATAATTACATAAGAATTACAAAAAAGGAAGGTAAATTTAAAGCAACTTTGGTGTATATCACACACGGTGCCTGATTACCAGGGTGACAAGGTGTGCTCAGTGTAGTCCTGCTTTTTGCCAGTTGTACAGCGTAATTATTAATAGTGCTCCCTTAAAAGCTCAAAAACAGACTGTGAATTACATACTCACCATGGGCTGACCAAGTCAACAAATTAGAATTGCTTGTCTCCTACAACATCAGCTCCTATTTCAACCAGAGCTACCTGCTTGGCCCTTTAAGGCTTCAGTTCATTCATGTCCATTCTCAGATTGGCTCTGGCCAACTCAGGCCATCCTCAGTGAATCCTTTAGCTCAGAGTCAAGCAGCACTCTTGGCGCCCATTCCCCACTGGTACTTTGCAGTCAAACAGGTCTGCTCTTAAACCACTGCTCCATGACTTACTGGATCTGGGATCAGGTTGAATTACTTAGATTAGGCTGTCCAGTAGCACTTCTGCAGTAATGGAAATGTTCTGTAATTTGGCACTGGCCAATACAGTAACTACCACCCACAGGTAGCTATTGAGTACTTGCTGTGGGGCTAGTATGAATGAAGAACTTGATTTTTAGTCTTCTTTCATTTAATTTGAAAGTAAATAGCCACATGTGGCTAGTGGCTACCCATGCTGGACAGTGTAAAAACTCTTTGAGCTTCAGTTTCTTCTCTTAAGAAATAGAGATGACACCTACTTTTCAAGGTTGTAAAAGACTAGAGAAAATGCTTCACACGTAAATGGTACCCAAATTACCATTATGTTTACATGCAGGAATTCTTCTCTAGATTCTCTTCTCCAGTTGCCCACGCTTGGCTCTATGCCCTGACACCTCCTTCTTCCCCATTTCCCCATAGGCAATCAATCACTTTCCAGTGTTGCCACACCTTCTGAAAATGCATCAAGTGTCCCTTATCTCCCATCTAGTGCCACCAACTTGGCCCAAGCTACCTTTATAGCCGGCTGATTTTGTCTTAAAGAGTCCGTCTGTTTCACTCTTCTCTCCTCCTGATCATTCATGACACCCAAGTCTGAGACATATTTTTAAAAATGCAAATATTATAATTTCCCTACTTAAAGTCCTTCCGTGGTTTCTCAATTGTTAAGGAGAGATAAAGACCAAGACTCTTCCTGAGACCTAAAAGCTGTTGTAAGATCCCACTTCACCTGCCTCTCCAGCTGTCCTTCCCCCTCATCCTCCAACCACACCAGCCTCCTTGCTGATCAAGTACACCAAATCCTTCATGCCTCAGGCCTTTGGCACATACTGTTCTTTTTGTCTGGATGGCTCTCAGTCCTGCCTCTCCTTGTGTAATTAACTCCTACCTATTATTAATACCTCCACTCAGAAATATCTCCTTCTTGGGGAAATGGCTGGCTCAGTCAGTGGAGCATGAGACTCTTGAACTCAGGGTTGTGAGTTGAGCCCCACGTTGGGTATAGAGATTACTTAAAAATAAAATCTTTTTAAAAAAGATTATCTCCATCTCAAGAAACACACTCTCCTGGCACCCTAAATTAGGAGGGAGTCAATTCTCATTGCATCCTGCCTTGTCCCTTTGAGATGCTTATCATAGACTGAAATTCTATATTTATTAATGGGATTTCTTTCTTTCTTTCTTTCTTTTTTTTTTTTTTTTTCAAACAACAAACACCCAGGCCTCACTGCAAGCTCTAGGAGCACAGGCTTGTATTCTTAGCACCTGATACAACACCTGGCTCATAGCAGATGTTCAATATATATTTGTTAAGTGAAGGAGTAGGACCATGGAAAATGATAGATTTTGCAGTAGGAAAACTAAACCTGCAGTTAGGACAATAGCAAAATGGGACACATCCACAAAAGCAAAGAGGGGGAAAGAAAGAGAAAAGAAAAGAGAAGAAGGCTGGCAGGGAGGGTAAGGGAAGGAAGGAAAGAAAGAGAGAGAAAAATTTGGTTTCAAACTGTTGCTTCAGAAAAGTCTAGAAATAACCTATTCAGTATTAACATGTGTAAGTTTTGTGTTTTTGTGGTTTAGAGAGACTTATATACTGGGAGTGGACAAGCAATCTTTTCAGTGCATAGGGTTTCTAATGTTCATAATGTGGCCCTAGTTATGACTCATTTTTGAAAATTTATATGCATCTTTCAAATAAGAAAAGGAACTATATTACCTAAAAAAAACCCTTTGTTTTAAAGATTAGGTTAAAAGACATTACTTGTATTGATAAATATTTTCAAATCCAGCATCACTTTATGATTTAGACAGCATAAAAAACAGAACAGAACACTAAAATTGCACCGGATATATCCATAATATCTTTTCTTTTTTTAAAGGTTTTATTTATTTATTTGACAGATGGAGATCACAGAGAAGCAGGCAGAGAGAGAGGAGGAAGCAGGCTTCCTGCTGAGCAGAGAGCCCGATGCAGGGCTCGATCCCACGACCCTGGGATCATGACCTGAGCTGAAGGCAGAAGCTTTGACCCACTGAGCCACCCAGGTGCCCCTATCCATAATATGTTTTTATTCTTACTTTCAGCACATTAGATTGAAGTAATCAGAAATCAACATTGAGCGTGTGCTAATTTGTGAAATAAGTCCATCTTATACCAAAGGTATACATATACAATCAGGAAAAAAGTTTGAACAAAAGCAATATTGAAAACCTTTGACATACTGGATTTGAGCATCACAGCTTTGAAAAATATATGAAAATAGGAAGGAGCATCATTGGATGGCTAAGTCTGAAATTTTCAAAATAGAAAAACAAAACCATACATACTCAGGAAGAGATTGATATCTTATTGTGTGTAAATGCATCAATATTATTTTAAAATCATACTAGAAGAACAACACTAATTAGAGATGTCTTTACATAGGGGTGTGTGGGTGTCTCAGTAGGTTGGGCATCTGACTCTTGGTTTTGGCTCAGATCATGATCTCAGCTTGGTCTCCCTGTCAGTACCAAGTCTGCCTGGGGTTCTTTCTCCCTCTCCCCCTGCCTGCCTGTATGCATTCTCATTCTCTTTCTCTGAAATTAAAAAAAAAAAAAAAAATCTTAAGAAAAAAAAAGAAAGAAAATGTCCTTAGACAAATGTGTGTAAAAAATCTGCAAGGCTAGGTAGTAGGTGAAATAGAAACCCTCCCCCACAGCAGAGAAAGAAAAGTATGCAGAAATTCTTAAAAGGAACTGATACTTGCCTGTCATATATAGAATGCTTCAAAGGAATTTTAGGTGACTATGTAAATAGTTTGATCATAGTTTAATTAGTTAAGGAAAATTATTTTAAGGCCAGTTGGTCTGATCCTAAGGTAGGAGTGCTGATGATGTTGGTGAAGAAGGGCAATATTTAGAAGGCCAAAAAAGTGGGACTTGGCAACCACTTTGGTGTATGAAAGCGACACACACAAAAAGTCATTGACTGTCAGATTCTTTAACTGAACACCTTTGTGGATGGTGATCCCTCTTGGGCTAAGAGGATGGGGCTGAGAGGAGGGCTACATGTGAGGGCAGAAATGAATTCATTTTGGAGCTTACTGAGTTTGAAGTGCCTCTCAAATAGCAAGATATGCCCATTTGATGGTTAAAAGTATAGAATTCAGGAGAAAATTGGGAAAGGTGAAGCAAAATTAAGGATTTATTTATATGTAAGTGAAATCTGATGCCATGGGAGTAATAGCAACAAAACCCTCCAAGGGTATTGTAATACCCAATTGGCATCCAGTGATGCCAATGTTCAATCTATTCAAGTCTTGCTCCGCAGAGCATGGCCCACAAACCAGTGTGAAAGCCAGCCTCCAAGATAGTCCCCACTCCAGGTGTTCATGACCTTGTGTAGTCCCCTCCCAGGACAAATAGGGCTGACTTATGTAACCAGCAGGATGTTGTGTAAATGACAGATCGCCACTTCCAAGGAGAGTTCATGAAGGATGTTGTGGCTTCTTGTTTGCCCTCTGGGATCATTAAGTGCAGGAAGTTAGCTGCCATGTCCTGAGGACACTAGGGCTACATAGGGACCGGGAACTGAGGGCTCCTCCCACCAGTCTTGGGAGCTACCTTTGCAGCACAGAATTTTCCAGCCCCACTTGTGCTTTATGTGACTACAGCTGTTGCCAGCATCTGGCCTACAACCTCCTATGAGATCTTGATCCAGACCCACCTAGCTCCTGGGACTCAGGACTCATCAGAAGCTGTGTAAAGTAATACCTTTGCTGCATGAGGCTGCAGACTTTTTGAGTAATGCGCTCACAGCCGTCCATAACTAATCCAATCTGCATCCAAGTTGTAATCTGGAAGCCTGTTGAAATGCAGACATCTAATGAATTCAAATCCGCATTTTAGCTCCACAGCTTTTATGCACTTCAAGATTGAGAAGCTCGGAAAGAGACTAAAAAGGGCAAGAATGCTTGGGGCGGTACTGGAGGGAGGGAGAGGCGCTGCCATCCAGAAGTGAGGCAGAGGAAGAGTTGCTACAGAAGGTGGAGGGACATCTGGAGAAATAAAATCATGAGGAGAAAGAACTTGATGAGGAAGACAAGGGAGAAAAAATGTCAAGAAGAAATGTCAAGAACATAGCAGCATTAAGATGATACAGAGAGTGAGTGGGAGAAGCAATAGACAATGGCCAGGAAGGTTGCGGTTATCCTTTTTTAAAAGTGTTCTTATATTTTAGAGATAGACACTGAAATATTTAAGGATGAAATGACATCATGTCTGGGATTTGCTTCAAAATACTGTGAGAGGGGAGGGAACGGGGGTTTGGATGAGACACACTTGTCCGTGAATTGATCATTGTTGAAACTGGGGGATGGGTACATGGGACAAATAGCACATTATATATTCCTGGGTCTATCTAATTATGTTTGAAATTTCTCACATTAAAAAGTTTTAAAATGCCATAAAATTGCTTTGGGAGATTATGGGGGAGATTATGAGTGACTTTCATCAGAGTAAATTTATTGGAGTTTTAGAGCAGGAGCCAGACAGCAGCGTGCTGAGTGAAAGACAAGAGATGAGGAGAGCGACTGGGGATTATTCCTTTCAGAAGTCTGATTTTAAAAGGAAGGAGAGAGAATAAAGCTTCAAGGGAGGGAAAGTTAATGTGAGTTTGTTAGACTGAGAGAGAGAGCACCAAAGGCTCTCTAAAAAACAAAAAATAAAGAAAAAAATCCAATTGTTACGACTGCACAACAGCCATCAACATCCACCTCGAGGCTCTGAGTCTCCCCCATTGCTGTTCTTTAGCTTTGTTTGAAAATTGTAGACTTTCTTCAAATTGCCTTAAGGCTCTCCAAATTTGTGGTTGATCCAATTATCAGAACTGTAGTTAAGGCAAATGCTTCCATCAACAGCTGTGGATAGTGCTATGAATAACACTCAAGTGGTGAAGGCATTGCCTGCACTGAGAATTTTAGGGTTGTTTAATGAAATCTCAAGAAATGAGTGGCCCAAATCCAGTGGCACCAGCTTGCAGTTGTCATGAGGATTAAAGAACATGAATAAGAGTGCTCAGCAAGTGTTACTTTTGTTTCCTTCATTATTTTCCATTTTCTAAAATGTGTTTGAAGGACAGCAATCCTAAAAGATGTTAGCAAGTGTCACAACAGCAAAAGTTGTTCCATAGACAAATACATTTGGGACACATTGGGCTGACAGTTGAATACCCATTCTTATTGCAGAACTTCTTAAAACTATTTGCAAGTGCTTTGTGAATTTTCAAGAATATATAGTCGCTTTAAAAATTTCTTCTTCTTTTTTTTAAAGATTTTATTTCTCTGTCAGATAGAGAGTGAGCCACAAGCAGGGGAAGCAGCAGGCAGAGGGAGAAGCTGCCTCCCCAATGAGCAGGGAGCCTAGTGTGGGATTTGATCCCAGGACCCTGGGATCATGACTTGAGTGGAAGGTAGACACTTAATGGACAGAGCCATGCAGGCATCCCAGAAAATACAACAATTTCTGATTGTTTTAGCCCATGAATTTTTTTTGGAAAGGAGAGTTTTTCGGGACTGTTGTACCTCAGAACCTACTTTGGGAAATAATTGCACTAAATCCTGTGATCTACATAATCATCACATTTAAACATTTGAATGCATTTAAACATTTATTGCCAGCAACATTTTCTTACAGAGATGTGCTCACTTTTGCTTTTCTGGTTTTATCAGTTACATTCTGAATAATGACATGCATCTTCCACGAGTCATTCATAAAGATTTGTGAGGATACTAAATTCCTGTCAACTGTATCATAATGGGAAGTTTGTTGTTGTCATTGCTATTTTGTTTGTTGTTAGTATCCCAATCTCCCATAGAATCTTAGGAGACAGTTTTCTGCAGCAGTTAAGAAGATCAGCTCTAGAATCTGATAACCAATATGGATTTAGAACCAGATGCGAGACTTGGCAAATCTCTTGGAATATGCTGAGCCTCAGTGTTCTCATCAATAAAATGAGGGTAAAATATAGTGATATATCTTATACAGTTGACCCTTGAACAACATGGACTTGAACTGTGTGAATCCACTTACATGTGGATTTTTAGAAATAAATACATACAGTGCTATAAATGTATTTTCTCTTCCTTATCATTTAATAACATTAGTAACATTTACTTTTCTCTAGCTTACTTTAAGCATATAGTATATAGGGGCGCCTGAGTAGCTAAGTTGTTAAGTGTCTGTCTTTGGCTCAGGTCATGATCCCAGAGTCCTGGAATTGAGCCCTGCATCAGGCTCCCAGCTCAGCGGGAAGCCTGCTTCTCCCTCTCCCACTCCCCCTGCTCGCGTTCTGTCTCTTGCTGCGTCTCTCTCTGTCAAATAAATAAAATCTAAAATATATATATATATATATATATATATAATATATAATACATATACAAGATATGTGTTAATTGGTGGTTTATGTTATGGATAAGGCTTTTGGTTAACAATAGGCTATTTATTAGTAGTTCAGTTTGGGGGGATTCAAAATGTAGATTTTTGATTGCACAAGATGCCCCAACCGCATGTTGCTCGAGGGTCAGCTGTATTTTGTTCTCTCTATATATTTTTATATACACTTTAGTTAGCCATTTAATAAATTATATTTTATTAATACCATCTTATAGGTTTAGCTCTCTGTTTCCTTTATAAAGTCTTTTATAGGTATTATTAAAGAGAAGATGAGAGTCTTAAACTGAGAGAGCCTTACCAGCCTGCGATGAAGAAAGACCCAGCTGCTAAGATTGACTGAGCAGATATGAGTCTCTCCTTAATGACTAGTCAGCCTCCTAGGAACAGGGGTTGAGACTGGGACCTGTTTGAAGAAATGTCCAGAGCAGATAAAGCTAGAAGACATATGTCTCATGTCCATGGGAGCCTGCCGAGGGTTAAGTGGGAGAAACAAAACCTGTTAACAGGTGGTAGAGACAATGGTGATTTAGGGGGAGAGGTGGCAGTCAGAGATGGAACCTGAGGCTAATTTGTATCAGGGTTCTGAATATGTCACCCCCAAACATGCCATTTTGGCATATTGACTATTTTGAATTAAAGGTACTTGAGAAACAGCCGGTGCGAGAAGTAGGCTCTAAAACGCAGCAGATAAATCTGCCACATGAAAGGTGCCCTTCCTGTGCCAAGAGGTTCGGAGACATCCTTATCTTCCGAGTCTGAGAATGTAGGGCTAAGAAGACTATAAAAACAAACATTGTTACTACTTTGCCATTCTACTAACCCTAGCCCAAACCCCTTTGTCTTGTCAATTCTTCACAAAATCTATTGTTTATTTGTCTAAAAGGTATGAAACCTTTCTGCTCTGACCACTAATTTGAATCTCATACCTTGAGTCTCATACCTTGAATGGGGCTCCTGTGTGTTAATAATGTGTGTGCATAATTAAATTTGTTTTTCTTCTGTTAATCTTTTTATTACAAGAAAATCTCAGCCAAGAACCTAAAAAGGGAAAATTGCTTTTCTTTCCTTACACTTGAATATATTCAAGAAACAAAGCAGAAGCAATTTGGGAAAGTACAAACTTCTGTTGTAAATAGGGCTGAGTCACCCTGAGCTCCCTCTTCCTGTGGGCTGGCTGCATGGTTTAGCCTGGGGTTAAAGCCTTGTGTCACAACTGGAAGGTGCCTCAACTGGTCTGATATCTGTGTGGTTGCCCAATTTGTTACAGATACATGAGCTGCTTAGAGAGTTGCTAATTCCTTCTCAGGCTCATTCCTTTCTCCTTTCCACATGCCTAAGTATTATTTGCAATCCCTTTACTATTTGTATTAGTTAGAGTTCTCCAGAGAAAGAGAATTAATAGGATCGATCTATCTCTCTATCTATCTCTCTATTCTATCTATCTATCTATCTATCTATCTATCTATCTATCTATCTATCATTTATCTATCTATCTATCTATCTATCTAATCAACAGGGAAAAAGATGGAGATTTATTTTAAGACATTGGCTCATGGGCTTGTGTGATTATAGGCCTGGCAAGTCCTAAGTCTGCAGAGTTGGCTGGCAGGCTGGAGACCAGGGGAGGGATTGATGTTGCCATTTCAAGTGCAAAAGTAATCTGCTGGCAGAATTCCCTTTTCTTTGGGAGAGGTGAATTTTCTTCAACTGATTGGACGGTTTCCTCACCTGACTTGATAAGGCCCAACCATGTATGGAGAATAATCTTCTTTGTGCAGAGTCCACTGATTTAAATGCTCATTTCATCTAAAAAATAACCTTCACAGAAACATCTAGAATAACATTCGACCAAATATCTGGGTACCATGACTAGCCAAGTTGACAAAAAATTAATCACCATGCTATTCTTTCTTCTTTCACCAAAAGCCAGTTCACATATTAAAAAGAGAAGTAGTTGGTTCTTGGAAACTTGAAACTCATTGTAGAGATGTGTATTAATTTTTATGCTCTCATTATTGGGCTCTCACATTAGCATGGCCTAATTTCTACTACCAGGAATAGGATGTGTGCTGTGCTAATGGGAAATGATATATTTAGTGTTTTGTAGGATCATTCTTTAATGTCTGTGTCCCTTTTGTTGGATGAGAGCCCACATGGAGTAGCTGGATGAAAGTGTCCTTTCTGCTTACCCCTGCATTAGGAATAAAAGAGAGAAAATATGTGTGTGTAAGGGAAAAAAGATCCATTATTTTGCAGTTACTTATGGTATTATAATCAATATAATAACTTTCAAGTACCTTTTAGTTAGTAAGCTCTGCAGAAGATAAAGTAATTCCGTATCAGCGGAAGCCAGTGACTTCTCCCATGTTGGGTTCAATTCTAGTTGTGTTTTAACTGATACACAAAACTTTATATAAATACATTATGCTTAGTAGATAAATAATACTTTCTGAATTAGAGTAATTTAAATCAATTCACTACCTAATACTGCAATCAATTTAGCTTCTGTAATATGTTAAGTAGCCATATTTGGTTTACAGAATAGTACAATGATATGAAACCAATTTTTTTAAAGCATCTTGACATTTCTTTTTGTTGATATGTGGGAAAAGATAACATTTTCAAGTTAACCTATTTATTACCATGGGATATTAAGAGAATGATAGACAATATAGATTCCTTTTTTAAAAATAGATTTTGTTTGTTTATTTATTTGACAGAGAGAGACGCAGTGAGAGAGGGAACTGAAGCAGGGGGAATGGGAGAGAGAGGAGGCTCCCCGCCGAGTGGGGAGCCCAATGCAGGGTTCAATCCCAGGACCCTGGGATCAGGACCCAAGCCAAAGGGATATGCCTAATGACTGAGCCACCCAGGTGCCCTGACAATATAGATTTCTTAAAGGTAGAGACCAAAGCTCCTATTTGCCCAGACAAGGGGAATTAACATGATGTTTTAGCTTAACTGATGAAGAAAAGTTGGTTATTTTTTCAGGGGTCAACTTGGGAACATCTGGTCAACTCGAGTTAGGAACAGCTGTATTGATGCCCTGTGGGTTCCTTTAGCAACAAGAAGAGCAAGTGACCATGGAAATGGGGCACTTTAAAAATCAATGCATTCCCACTAACTCTGTAAGAAGATTCCCCTTTGTCCACATCTTTGCCAATGTCTGTTGTTTCCCGAGGTGTTAATTTTAGCCATTCTGACCAGTGTGAGGTGGTATCTCATTGTGGTTTTGGTTTGTATTTCCTTGATGCCGAGTGATGTTGAGCACATTTTCGTATGTCTGTTGACCATTTGGATGTCTTCTTTGGAGAAATATCTTCATGTCTTCTGTCCATTTCTTGACTGGATGTTTTGGTTTTGGGGTATTGAGTTTGGTACATTATACATATACTTTATCAGTGAAGATGTTAGCAAATATCTTCTCCCATTCTGTCAGTTGTCTGTTGGCTCTGTTGATTGTTTCTTTAGCTGTGCAAAAGCTTTTTACCTTGCTACTAAAAGTATAGACCCCAGACTGATAGCATCCGCCTCACCTGAGAGCATATAGATCTGCTGAATTATAATCTTAATTTTAACAAGATCCCCAAGTGATTCCGATGCACATTACAGTTGGGAGAATCAATAGCTTAATCAAGAGAATATTTCATTATTTCACAGGACTGGAAGGTCATTGCAGCTTCCCAGGTAGCTTCTCTGTATTTTTCTTAGCTTCCACTCATGTTCCAAAAAAGGCTGCCATAGCTCTGGACATCATGTCTTCACATTACTTTGTTCACAAAAAGGAAGGACAGTTTCTCTTGGTGTCTCTTTTTTGACAAAAAGAAAAATATTTCACAAAAACCCCTACCAAACCTCTTTGGTGTGATTGGCTCCTGCCTGGTGATTCCATTAGCAGGGAGGATGAAAGTGTCAAGATTGGCCAAGACTAATCAACATTCACTCTGAGGCTAAACTAAGATCAGCTTTCCTGTGCACACAATCACACAGGAGCTCTTCTACTGAGAAAGGGGTGGGAAGAGCAGGGTACCAGATGAGCATCAGCAGTGACTGCCGAAGTATTGCTGCTTTCTGACTCTCTAGCCAGACTTGTCTTCAAAGACCTGTCATGAGACTTTGAAATGATATACAGGGATCCATTTCTGCGATCATGACTGTAATTGGAATGTCAAATAAAAGTCTCCTTAAGACTACTTAAAAAAAAAAAACCTAAAAAACAATGCAAATTCCTGGGCCCCATTGCAGATCCATCCAATCAGAATCTCAGGTGGGAGGGCTGGCAGTCTATTGTTTGAAGACTCACTAGGTTGGGTACCCCTAAACTTGAACAGTTTCTCCAGTTGCTACATCTGATCTAGCTCACTGAGGTGTTAATGTGTAGTTCTCTAAAAGAACAACTGGAATAGCAATAACAATGATATAATAATAATAGCAACAACATAACAATAGCCAAATACCTTTTGAGTGTTTACATGAGCCAGATACTAGTCCAAAACTTTACATATGTTAACTCATTGAACCTTCCTAGCCACTTTATTATCTCAGCTTTTCAGATGTATAAACTGAGGCACAAAATGATTAAATAATTTGTCCAAGATAGACACAGTTACTAGAGAACATTTGAACAGAGGCCATCAGGCTCTTGAGTCTGTTACTAAAATAAGGGTTCTATGATCAAATATTTTTTGGAAATTCTGCTCTTTTTTAAAATTTATAATGTGTTAGTGCAAAATTTTGAGAGGTCTTTCATAAATAATGCTGCTCAATATCAAATTATTTAATACAGTTCATAAATTTATCTTTAGAACCCTTTTCTTTATATTGTTTGTTAATATCTTGAGGAATTTGTATTTTGAGGGACACCATCTGGAAAACAATAATATAGACAGAAGGTGTCTTGTTACTCTTACTCTTGATTATATTCTCTTCCTCTCTGTCTCTCTGTCTGTCTGTCTGTCTCTCTCTTTCTCTGTCTCCCTTTTTAGATAGTCTGATGAAGACCTGAAATCTGGAGACTTTGACTGCAGCTCAGGCTATCTCCTCTGCCAGATCTATCACCCTGAATGATGATTCAATACTGTAGACATTAGTTTCCTCATGTGAAATGAGAAGCCTGGACAGATTACCAAGCCTCCTTCCAGCACACAAATGTTTGAATCTGTGATTTTTCGCTGGGAAGCTCCAGGAACGATGTTAAATGGATCCACTTATTTTCACTAAGAAGAATGGAGTTTAATTTTTGCAGGAGGAACGTAGGTCAGTTTTAAGAAAAACTTTCTGAACATGAAGATTATATTACTTTGAAACATTTTACCATGAAATGTTCTTATAATAAGATTAATAGCAACAATGGCAACAGTAACCAAATAAGTAGTCAGCCTGCTACAGTTTACAAAGTTCTTTTACCTCTCTCTACCTGCTGTATTTGGCATTTCCCCAGGGAGAAATTACTATCATGTCCATTTTAAAGATGAATAACTACCAAATTCAGTGAAATTAAATGACTTGCTCAGGAACAAGAGCCAGTAGATAAGTGAACTGTTTCAATCATTGCTTTTAACTCCAAATCCCAGACTCTTTCAAGGTGGTCATATGAGTTTTGGTTTACATGGTGACGGATACCCTACTGATCAGATTAGATGGCCACCCATTTGGCAGAGTTTGTATGTAGACCTTTTGGAGTACAGGCATGACATTTTGGTTTCAGGGAAGTCCTGATATTCTTCAAGAATGTTCTTTTGCGAGCTGGAGCAAATAATCCTAAAATTTGTATGGAATCAGAAGAGACCCCAAATCACTAAGGAAATGTTGAAAAACAAAAATAAAACTGGGGGCATCACGTTACCTGATTTCAAGCTTTACTACAAAGCTGTGATCACCAAGGCAGCATGGTACTGGCATAAAAACAGACACATAGACCAGTGGAAGGAGTAGACAGCCCAGATATGGACCGTCAACTCTATGGACAAATAATCTTCGACAAAACAGTAAAAAATATACAGTGGAAAAAAGACAGTCTCTTCAATAAATGGTGCTGGGAAAACTGGACAGCTATATGTAGAAGAATGAAACTCGACCATTCTCTTACACCATACACAAAGATAAACTCAAAATGGATAAAAGACCTCAATGTGAGACAGGAATCCATCAGAATCCTAGAGGAGAACATAGGCAGTAACCTCTTCGATATCAGTCACAGCAACTTCTTTCAAGATGTGTCTCCAAAGGCAAAGGAAACAAAAGCGAAAATGAACTTTTGGGACTTCATCAAGATCAAAAGCTTCTGCACAGCAAAGGAAACAGTCAACAAAACGAAGAGGCAATCCACAGAATGGGAGAAGATATTTGCAAATGACAGTACAGACAAAAGGTTGATATCCAGGATCTAGAAAGAACTCTTCACACTCAACACACACAAAACAGACAATCATATTAAAAAATGGGCAGAAGATTTGAACAGACATTTCTCCAATGAAGACATACAAATGGCTATCGGACACATGAAAAAATGTTCATCATCAATAGCCATCAGGGAGATTCAAATTAAAACCACATTGAGATACTGCCTTACACCAGTTAGAATGGCCAAAATTAACAAGACAGGAAACAACATGTGTTGGAGAGGATGTGGAGAAGGGGGAACCCTCTTACACTGTTGGTGGGAATGCAAGTTGGTGCAGCCTCTTTGGAGAACAGTGTGGAGATTCCACAAGAAATTAAAAACAGAGCTTCCCTATGACCCTGCAATTGCACTCCTGGGTATTTACCCCAAAGATACAGATGTAGTGAAAAGAAGGGCCACCTGTACCCCAATGTTTATAGCAGCAATGGCCACGGTCACCAAACTGTGGAAAGAACCAAGATGCCCTTTAACAGACAAATGGATAAGGAAGATGTGGTCCATATATACTATGGAGTATTATGCCTCCATCAGAAAGGATGAATACCCAACTTTTGTAGCAACATGGACAGGTCTGAAAGAAATTATGCTGAGTGAAATAAGTCAAGCAGAGAGAGTCAATTATCATATGGTTTCACTTATTTGTGGAGCATAACAAATAACATGGAGGACAAGGGGAGATGGAGAGGAGAAGGGAATTGGGGGAAATTGGAAGTCCATGAGAGACTATGGACTCTGAAAAACAATCTGAGGGTTTTGAAGGGATGGGGGGGATGGGAGGTTGGAGGAACCAGGTGGTGGGTATTATAGAGGGCACGTACCGCATGGAGCACTGGGTGTGGTGCAAAAACAATGAATACTGTTACACTGAAAAGAAATAAATAATTTAAATAAAAAGAATGTTCTTTTGCTTTTTATTAAAAATATTTTCCATGGATTTCTTTTCTTTTTCAATAAAGGCATAGGTACAGTTAAATACTGTATAGAGCACAAAACAATTCAAAGAGCAGTGTCTATTAAGGTGTTAGGATTCTAGTCATAGTTATAATGGTAATGATGTTTATATTTGTGAAAAATTCTTATCACCATCACCATCATTGTCAAGTCCCTGCTTTTCTCTTTGTTAGCTCTAGCTAGGGTATTTCAATGCCATTTTTCTGGATTATCTCTCACCACTATATCTCTACAAGTTGAGTGATACTATTTTGCCTATTAAAAACTAGGCCCAGGGCACTTGGGTGGCTCAATTGGTTAAGTGTCTGCCTTTTCCTCAGGTGATGATCCCAGGGTCCTGGGATCTCTGCACAGTGGGGAGTCTGCTGCTCTCCCCCTCTGCCTCTCCCATGGCTTGTGCTCTTTCTTACTCTCTCTCAAATAAATAAATAAATCCTTAAAAAACAAAACAACATTTTTTGACATTTCAGAATGACATTTGACATTCTGACATTTGAGTACACATATTAGTAAGTCTTCTTGGACAGGTGTTTGGACAGGTGTTTTTAAAAATAATTAATTAATTAATTAATTAATTTGAGAGAGAGAGAGAAAGAGGGACAGCACAAGTGGGAGGCACAGAGGGAGAGGGAGAGGGAGAATCTCAAACAGACTCCATGCTGAGTATGGAGCCCAATGCAGGGATCAACCCCAGGATCCCGACATCATGGCCTGAGCTGAAACCAAGAGTCAGATGTTTAACCGACTGCACAACCTAGCAGACACTTCAGAATTTTTAGATTTTTATATGAAACAAAAGTAGAGAAAATTCTATAATGAACATGCATGTACTTATCCAACCTTAACAATTCTCAGCTCACAGTCAATTTTCCTGAATTTATCTCCTAACCCCCTGCCCTGCCACTCCGCATCTTGCAAAACACTAGACATTGTGCTTTTTATATCAGAGCATATTTTGATAATAAACCTTTCCTGTTATTTTAGTTAGACATATCAGTAGGGGAAGAAGAGAAGGAATTGAAGACATACTAAATTTTTAGCTAGAAGCGTTAAAACAAAATGATTTTTTTAAAGATTTTTTTTTTAACATTTTATTTATTTATCAGTCAGAGAGAGAGAGAGAGAGCGAGAGGAAGCACAGGCAGACAGAGTGGCAGGCAGTCAGAGGGAGAAGCAGGCTCCCTCTGGAGCAAGGACCCTGATGTGGGACTGGATCCGAGGGCACTGGGATCATGACCTGAGCCGAAGGCAGCTGCCCAACCAACTGAGCCACCCAGGCGTCCCTAAAACAAAATGATTTTTAAAGAATAGTTAATTGACACCACTTTTTAAAAAAATATATTTATTTTTTAAATTTCTTTTCAGTGTTCCAGAATTCATTGTTTATGCACCACACCCAGTGCTCCATGCAATACATGCCCTCCATAATACCCACCACCGGGCTTACCCAACCTCCCACACAACATCCCTCCAAAACCCTCAGATGGCTTTTCAGAGTCCACAGTCTCTCATGGTTCATCTCCCCCTCCAATTTCCCCCAACTTCCTTCTCCTCTCTAACTCCCCATGTCCTCCATGTTATTCCTTATGTTCCACAAATAAGTGAAACCATATGATAATTGACTTTCTTTGCTTGACTTATTTCACTCAGCATAATCTCCTCCAGTCCCATCCATGTTGCTACAAAAGTTGGGTATTCATCCTTTCTGATGGAGGCATAATACTCCACAGTGTATGTATATGGACCACATCTTCCTTATCCATTTGTCCGTTGAAGAGCATCTTGGTTCTTT